>NW_027185811.1:2290220-2342047 GCF_028583685.1 Petaurus breviceps papuanus | reverse complement strand
CCCTTCCAAGACCCAACCTTCCAATACCTAGATACTCTTTAGGCATTTTAAGGGAAGGCGCTTAGAAGGAAGAGACATTCAAGAGAGGCTTACATTCCATTAACTCTTACCTATCCCCACTTTCAGGGTTTGATGGAAAGAAATTGGGCAGGATTAAATTAATCCCTCAGTCAATAAATGCATACCACAAATTAAGCCTTGCTCATCCAAAACCATAAATGACTACAGTCCGATGGAGGAACAATATGAACATATATAACCGTGTACAACATCAATATATGCATAACTACATACATACTTAAATGTGAAATGAATACACAGTTTTGATGGGAGTTCACTAGCAAGTGGGAAGACCAGGAAAGGCCTGATGGAAGGGTCAAGCGAGCTGGGTCTCCAGGGAATGCAGGAATTCCAAGACATCACAGAGAAGATGGAGTGCATTTCTGGCCCGGGGTGGGCAGCAGGGGAAGGGGCAGCCAGCTCTGAGACCTAAAAATGGGAAATGCACCTATGGGCCAGCTTGAGCTTGATCCCAGTGTTCAAGAAGAGGGACATGTTGCACATTAACTACACATTAAGTGTTAACATGTAAGACTTTTGGAAAGATAGGGAAGGGGCAGGTTGAGAAGATTTAAACGTAGAATGGTTCATATTTGCTCCTAGAAGCAATAGAGGGCCCTGAGAGTTTACTGGATATGAACGGTGTAATCAGACCTATCTTTAGGAAAATCCCTTAGTCAATTGTGTGGAAGATGGATTGGATGGGGAGAGGTCTGGAGAGAGGCCACATAGAAGTTAATTGCAGTAGTCCAGGAGGGAGGTAACGAAGACCTGAACTAGGGTATCGCTGTGTGAGTAGAGAGGAGCACACTTGAGATACAGTAGAGGGAGATATAAGATACGGTAACTGATTGGATATTGGGGGTGGGGGTGGGGGACGGTTCATAGTGAGATGTCAAGGATAACACTGAAGTTTCAAACCTGGATTTTGGGACATCCATTTAATATAGTGAAACTGGACTTGGAGCTCAGGCAGGAGATTAGGGGATAGATATATAAATCTGGGATTTAGATGCATAGAGATGATAATTAAACTCATAGGAGTGGATAAAAGTTTCTGAGAGTACAGTACACAGAAAAGACGAGGTCCCAAGACAAAGCCTTTGGGGACACCCACAGTGGGCATAACATGTATGATGGGAGGCTGAGAAGGAGCAGTCAGATAACTAAAATGAGAACCAAGTGAGAACAGTCTTACGAAACCCAGAGAGGAAGAGGAGGGTGGTCAGAAATGCCAAATGACAGAGAATCTAAAAAAGATGAGGTCAATATATGGCAATTAGGAGATCACTGATGTAAGAATAGGCCCCAAATGGGGCGGGTAGGTTGGTGCAGTGAATAGAGCACTGACCTGAGTTCAATTCAGCCTCAGACACTTAACACACAAACTAGCCATGTGACTTTGGGCAAGTCACTTAACCCCAACTGCCCTCCAAAAAGAAAAAGAAAAAAAAGAATAGGCCCCAAAATACCTCACCAATTTTTAGGCTTGATACCTTATCTTAGTAAGAACTCATCTTGATCAATTGATCAATCATAGAGGATGAGATTAAGCATGAAAAGTCTTTGATAGCCATCTAATGAAATGAAATGGCAAGACAAGAGGTCTATTCTAATTGACTAGGGAATTTTATTACACTCTCTGGGTTTTGTATAAAAACATTTAATGATTTAGCTAGAATGGGAGAATTTAAAATATTGGAGTGACTATGGGGCTCTAGCTGAACCCCCTGAGAAGGAACCACTAGGGGTTAGGAGAAGGGCCGAGAAGAAAGCTTAGCTTCAGCTATGGCCAAGTCTTCTCTCTTCTCCCTTTCACCTTCCAGTTTGGCTGGATAAGGGCCTCCCAAGTTTCAGAGTCCCAAGAATGCTGGACTTCCCATCTTTCCAATGTCTTAAATGGCATCCCTGGATCAGTTGGAGGCAGGGTTCTGCAATGGGAGCCAAGGATCACTGGACAAAAATTCATCATGCTTAAAGTGAACTTTAATAGCAGAAAAGGACTTTCAACACCTAGGACCTGAGTTGTCATATTTGAACTCAGGCCCAGTGTTTTATCTACTTCACCACCTAGCTTCCCATAGGTCCTGAATTACTGATTTGCAACTTGAGAATCTAAACTTGAATCCATTTTCTCTTGGATTCTATATGTTCTTGGGGGAGGGGCTGTCTCAGAGTTGGGGATGTTTACTGAGAACAATATCCCTTTCTAAAAGGTATTTAAGGCTGACCAACTAAGTCAAGTGCTCATCTTGGGAGGAAGCTGGAGCCCATTAATGGTTCTCCCTCCAGAAACTGCTGTGGATTTATTGTATATATTTTAAATTTATTTATCTGTGGCTATATTGCATCTCCTAGTAACATGTAAGCTTGGAAGGGCAGAAACTTTCTCACTTTTGAATTTTTATCTCCAATGCCTATCAGTAGAGCAGTCATAAATGCTTTTTGAATGAAATCAGAGTAAATTGAGAAAAGCACAGAATAGCCTAAAGGAGTAAAAATCAACAGGTGAGGTTTAAAATGACATTGGATCTGTAACTGCAACACTTTTATACTTTAGTTTTGGATTTTAAAGGTTAAATGAGAAGGCGGAGGGACTGTAACTGGCTAAGCTCCCAAACTGTCACGGAACAAAGGTTGAGAACTCTGAGCCCTGAGGTGCCTTATGCCCTGGGAACTTTATACTTGTTTAATAAAACACCTAACTATAGCCACTTACAAGGTTAATTACCACAAGAAGCTGACTACATTGATCTGAAAGTAGATTGAAAGAATTAAATCTGTATCTCTTACAAAAGAAGAGATAAGGTAACTTTATAACCAACTAAAGCATGTATTGAGTGTATCAGAGAAAGGTTCAGCACAACTGGACCAAAGCAAAGCAGAAAAGGGTTATTTTATCCAATAGAGTTTTAGGTAATGCTGTTTTTCCTCCTAGAGAAGCAAGACTGAAAATACTCTGTATTCTATAAATAATTCAAATAATGGAGCAAATACTATCTCTTGTCCAGTGGTAAACTGTGTAAGCCTCAAGGTATCCTCAAAGAAAATGTTAACTTTGTATGTGATAATTGATCATTTATATAGTGCTTTACATTTATCTGCTTTTTTTTTTTTTTTTGTCTTTTTTTGGAGGGAGGAAGGCAGGGCAACTGGGGCTAAGTGACAGCTAGTGTGTTAAGTGTCTGAGGTCGCCTTTGAACTCAGGTCCTCCTGACTCCAGGGCCTAGCTGCCCCATCTCGTGTGTGTGTGTGTGTGTGTGTGTGTGTGTGTGTGTGTGTTTTCTCAAAACAAAGCCTACATAATGAATGTTTTATACCTCTGTTAAGAAGGAAGCTGAGGCTCAGAGTGGCCAAGCAACCTGGTCAGTCACACAGTTCACTGGGAGAGCTGGGATTTCAAGTCAGGGCTGCTGATTCTGTCATTTCAGGGGTCTTTTCACTATACCACATCAAAAGACACATAATCTCGACTACTTAAAGTTGCTTCAACACTTTCCACCTCCATCTCAAAGAGAACACATTTTACTTCTTGGGAGGCACGCTTTTATATAAATGATCAAATATGTTGACATTATTTGAACTGGACATGACTGGACCAGGAAGAATTGTCACCTTTAAGCATCAGTCATGAGCTAGAGGCTCTCCTGCTTCATCAACATAAAGGCTTGGATCACAAGACTGAAACACCGGACATTCAAGATTGCTATCACTTGTCAGGTTTGGAAGGCGACTGCAATATTATCTCTTTAGTTTTCCCCCCTATCAAATATGCCTGGTGTTGTCAGGCTTTCCACTGGATCGAGTGATCATTTTGTGTGTGCATACCATGCTGTCTTCAAGTTTTTATTAAGTGCCTACTATGTGCTAGGCACTTAATAGATGCCAAGCACTGAGGACACAAAGAAAGGTAAAAACTTGGTTCTCTGGCAGCAGCAAGTTCTCATTCTAATGGGGAAGACAATGCGCAAACTACTAAGTATATACAGAATGTATACAGTGTAAAAGGAAGACCATCTCAGAGGGATGGACCAGCAGTAGGGGAGGTTGAGAAAGATCTATTTCACGGGGTGGGATCCGAGCTGATTCTTTCATGAAGCCAGGAAACTAGGTGGCAGAGTTAAGGGACAGCATTCCAGGGACCAAAAAGGCACAGCATGCCACCAACTGAATGTGGCCTTTGCAAATGTTAGCTTTAAGAATTCAGCCTAATTTCAAGCACCCAGTCAATGACAGACAATGGTTGCAAATTCTAAAGAACCACTGGGCAACCAATAAATTGGATGCTTGCAGGAATTGCTGCTGTTGTTGTCTAACTCTTCTTGACCCCATGGGGATATTCTTGGCAAATACGGAGTGGTTTCCCATTTCCTTCTCCAGCTCATTTTATAGATGAGGAAAAACTGAGACAGAGTTAAGTGACTAGTCCAGGGTCACACAGCTACTAAAGTGGCCCAGGCCAGATTTTAACTCAGGAAAATAAGTCTTCCTGACTCTAGGTTTGGCACTATAACACCTAGCTGCCCTAGAAGGAGTTACCCAGTGCCAAACTGGTGAGGCTGACATGGTGCTCGAGCTAAACCATGTCCAGTCCCATCCTCTCTTCCTCAGCATCCCAGCCACCAATGGCCATCTGCTTCAACTCTCCCTGCTCCTTGTTTACACAACAGCAGCAAAGCTGCCTTTAGGAGCTTGTAGAGCACACCATCCCACTCAACCACATGACATGCTCAACGTATGTCTTTTCTGTATATAACTGTGTGTGTGTGTGAGTGAGTGAGAGATTTCGGAAGGCAAAAAGCAGGGCTTTCCTTTGACTACTTAATATCAGTTCAGAGTTGCCAAAATATATAGAGGTTCCTTTGGGAAGAGGGCATAGATTGATTTTGCTTGGTTCCAGAAGGAAGAAAAAGGATTAATGAGTAGAAGTGATGAGTCACAGTTCAGTATTAATTCCTAACAAGTCCATTTCAAAAATGGAATGGAATGGTTTTTGTATGTATTTTCTAACATTTACATAGAGCTTTAAGGCTTACAAAGGATATTACATACTACTTCAAATGAGATAATGAAATCCAAGTTCCCCATCCCTAGAGATATTTTAAGCAAAGGGTAAAAGATCACACATCAAGGATTTTATAGATTCATAAATAAGAGGAAAAAGTTGGACTCTGATGACCCATTATCTCTAAGATTTAGTGAAATAAATAAATGCTTCCTGAACATTTGTGGATGATGGTTTTTTAACACAATCCTTACTTTTCATTTTTCTTCATCAAATTGTCATACACACTAAGCCATGGCTAGTTAAACTGAAGGCACTTAAACATGTGAGCAAGAGCTTCTGAGATTTATATACAGCTTTTGCCCTACCGCGTAAAAAATTAGGAAGACAATTCTGCTGAGCTCAGGAGCCTGAACTGAACCCCAGGGACTTAACAGTATTTACATTTTGTTTCCAAGCTGTGGAATGTACTTACTTATTACCAAGGTCTTTGCAAACAGCAACTAGGCATCACAAAGGATATAACACAGAATGGATGATTTGCAGAACATCTATAAATCCAAGACAAAAGGTGTGTGGTGACAAGGAGGGCACTAGATATTGGCTTGAAATTACAAGAACCAAACAATACAAAATGTAGCTTCATATGCTTGCTAAAGTTCAAAGAGCAGCCCATTACCACCACCTATTGGTTGGAAGACACCACATCACCATGTGGTAGCTCAAGATTTCTGTTTTTGCCTCCTCTTTGACAACTGTGGGAAGAATAATGATTTAGGAGATCCTAACAAAGTATGAGCAAAAAAAAAAAGACAATCAGAAAAGTTTTAAATGTAAATGGAAAGCTTTATTGGATAAAAATGTTTCATTATGAGCAATATTGGTAAGAAAGCAGAATATTTTACATCTCTAAAAAATATAATAAGAACTAAATTTCTAAAGATACAGTACAAAAGAGTCCTACAGTTTAAACCCCTCCCCCCCACCCCAAGCTGGAGTATAAATTATGTAAAATAAATGTAATCACATGTGAAGTGTTCAGAAATCTTAACACTAGAAACAAGTTCCAAGAAAAAGGATGACGGTCTAGCTTTACACTGCGAATATTGTCTTTAACATAACATACATTTCAGAGCTAATTAGGTATTAAAAATGGAGTCTCCACAGAGGTCCAGGTTTTTTAAGAGTCTCAAGAATGTTGTTACATTAAGTAAATTACAGGGAACATGAATATTACAGAGAAAGGATATTTAACAGTTTTTTGCAAAGATGTCAAAACTCCTTGGCAAATGCTGTATTTTATTTGGGTGACAGCTAGACCCTCCCCACCCCCAACATTGTTGCCTAAGGATGAATGTCAATCCCCTCAAGACACTCCACAAAGATTGCTGGTGTTATCCCCTAACAATTTCATTACAGAATGTGGCTTGGAAAATGCAAAACAGTACATTTATTTATTTTAAACTGATTTAAAGGAAAAGTGAATTTATTTTTAAAGAGACTAAAAATTTGATCACTTGGATGAATACTAAGCAATTAAATTTTTCATTAGAAAATATACTATTTGTGCCCTTTATACTAAAGTGCATTCAGTCATAATTGTTAGGCTTCTAAGTCCCTTCTGAACTGATCCCTAGTCCATGGTAGTGTCTGTAAAAGTAATGGTTTGTCACTGAAATCTGGCTGTAATCCTGTTTTTTTGGATCACAAGGAAATTCTGAAGAAAATCATTTAGTGTAATTTTTGTCCTTGAATGTACAAAGTACTTAATGCATGTATTATCTTTGCCTGAAATCAAAGGATTTAAGTAACAAGATCTCTTGCATTTATTTTCATTTGGGTAGCAATACGGGGTTTATCTGAAGCAGCTAATAACTTAAGAAGAGGTACTGTGCAAGCTGGAAATGCCACCCACTGCATTTTCATATCAAATTTACTTCCATATAAATCATAGTTCTAAGGTTATCAGTTGATGTGCAGTTAAAGCATCATTTTCACAGATGGCAGCTGCTTACTAACACTATTACCAATTTAAGGCCCAGCACCTTTGAAAATTTTCTAGTTAAAGGCCAATCTGTTTTTCATCTTCATCATCATCATCATCATCATCGTAATACCGATTCCTCTTTATTTGCTCTTCTACTGATAACTCTTCTATTTCTTCTTCCCAGAATCCCACATCCTGAGACTTCTGATTCTGAGAAGTTGCAAATTCTGTGATGGGTCTGTTACCCACATAGTTGGAAGAATTTGGTTTGAGTGAAGACTGATGTTGTGTGTTCACATCTTCACATATATCTGCACCATTCTCTACAAACTTATCATCCCTTTCCTCCATACCAGGGCTTTCCCTGCTCTTCCTTTTCTCTTCCATAGCTTCATTCTTCCAGTCTGCTTTCTCCACATTCCCATTCTCCTTGACTTTGCCTTTCTTTATCTGTTTTCTCTCCAACACTGTACTACCCTCCAGTTTCCCACTCGGTTCTTGCATGTTCCAGTCTCTCCTAACAGGGGGAGACAGAGTTTTGGGGCCTCTGAGAGATGTGCCTCGAAACGATGCTGCTACCGTGAAGGGGCGACTTCTTTCTTTCAGTGAAGACGATCTTCTTAGCTTTTTCAAATCCAGGTCTACGTCCTCTGGAGTATCTGGCTTGCTGAGGTCATCCTCAGGAGGCCATTTAGGCTTCAGCATTTTGATCCCTTCTTCCAAAACACTTCCTGAACTACCAAGTTCTGTTGGAGGTGGCCAAGCAATCCTCAGCTTCTTTGTCTCAGCTGGTTTGTCTTCCTTTTCTGGCTGAGATGTAGCCTTGGCTTCCATACTGGCAGTCAATACACCCACCTTGGCAATGGGAGCATCCTCAACTCCTGGGTTCTGGGGACTCGCAGCTGAACTTAGAAGCTGGGTTGGCCTCTCTGGAGAATCTTCAGTTTCATTTTTGCTTGCCCATAGATCCTTGTGCGGTTTATGTCCAAAGCCTTCATCATAGTTGCCTTTAGATTTAAAGAGCTGATTGAAGTGAGGCTTGCAATAGATTCTCCCATGTAAGGATGCATATGTTCCTAGACTGTTAGCAATTAAAAGCAGCATAAAGTTAGTATACAGTAAACGCAATTACACAGAAGGCCATAACCTGGCCTTCTATAAAATTTCAGCGTTTTAAAAATGGACCCGATGAGGAAACACATTCAAAGGTCATATTTTGAAAAGCTTATCAAAAGGCTAATTCAGTCACCTTGGACTCTAGCTTGTGTTTTTTGTACACTTCATTCACATAATTTGTTCTTTCTCATCTCGGAACCTTTGTAATGTCATCATTGAACCTGAAACATGCTTGCTAGTCTACGTATTCTTTTCTTTAAAAAACTCAACTTTTAAACAATTACTTCTTACAGGAATTCTTCCTGAATTACATTTTCCTAATTTTTTAACCACAAATATAACTACCTCCTTGGAAGCAAGCAGTTAGATTTGATGGACTGAATCTTGAAATCCTTTCCAGTTTTAAAATTTTTATGATATATATTAGTTGGCCTGGACTTACTATAATACAAATTACTTCTAGTCCTAAATTATGGTTATTCGTATTCAAAAGGTTCAAATTCCACTGTCATTATGAAATGTTAACATTATCTCCATACATGTGTATGATGCTTTTCACTTTTTCAAAGTGCTTTCACACAAAGGAAGCACATTGCCATTTACTGCCATTTTTTTTCAAAAGCCAACATCTAGTGAAAACCAAAATTACATGGGGGGTGGAATATGGGGATGCCTTGCTTTTATCTGGCTTACCTGAGTTTGTTGTTGCAATAGAAACAACGGAAACAGCTGATGTGAAACACCTGCTGGTTGGCCAAGAGGCGCTCCATCGGGTACACTGTTTTCTGACATTCCACACAGGGCTCTTTTGCAGGCAGCTGGAATTTCTAAGTAACAGGGAGAGGATAAGTGAAGAGATTAGTAAATACTTGTGTTCAAATTTTGCTGAGGTGAAGCCCAAACCACAACACTCATTAGCAGGTGACTTTAACCCTAACTCCCTAACAGCAAGAGTGTCTCCTGTCTACCTCTCCCAAATCACCTTGCTAATTTTGAGTTGTACCAACTGCTGAGCCCAGGTGAAGAGAAGTCTGGATATCCAAAAGGGGATAAGCCACAAAACGTTGTGGGTGGATGTAAGGAGAATGAGATTAGGAGAACATGTCAACAACAGCAGGCAATGCTACTGCATGTCCCCTATCAACTCACTATAGCTATGCTGCTCTCCACAGTGACTATTCTAAAGCCCTCCTCAAATCTCCCATGGCTCCTCCCCCCTTCTCCTCATTCTTCCAGCTGAAAACTTTACCTCGTATTTTAAAAACAGAAAAAACTGAGACTATTTGTCATGAAATCCCTCTTCTCTCTTCCTCATCTCCTCTCACTTCTGACACTCTCTCCTCCTCATTTTAAAATGATGAACAGGCCTTACTCTGTACGAAGACTAACTCCTTTACATGCTGAAGAGATCCCTTTCCATCTTATCTCCAAGAGACTGCCCCCCTCTGCCATCCCTATTCTTTTACTCCTTTTCAATTTCTCCCTCTCTAATGGTTCATTTGCTATTACCTACAAACATGCCCGGGTCTCCCCTCACTTGATCCTTACACCCCCTGCTAACTCTTGTCCTGTTTCTCTTCTACCCTTTGTAGCTAAACCCCTCAAAAAGTCTATGATAGATGCCATCACATTTTCTCCTCTCAATCTCTTCTTTTTTTAAAAAATATTTCTTTTATTTTATTCAGAACTTGAGAAATAAAACAAGAATTTCCATAGCATGTAGAATAGGAAAAAAGATGATTGTACATGAAACTGTAAATCTATTATGTACAACTTGCTATTCCTTTTAAATATATAATAAAGTTACCATGTACCCCCCCTTTTTTTCTTCTTCTCTCCCCCATTCCTTTTGATCTCTTTTTTTTCTTTTTGGAGGGCAATTGGAGTTAAGTGATTTGCCCAAAGTCACATGGCTAGTAAGTATGTCAAGTGTCTGAGGCTGGATTGAACTCAGGTCCTTCTGACTCCAGGGCTGGTGCTCTATTCACTGTGCTACCTAGCTGCCCCTCGATTTCTTCTTAACCCCTTACAATCTGGCTTCCAACCATATCATTCCACTGAAACTGCTCTCTCCAGAGCTATTAATGATCTCTTTTATCAGTTCTCATTCTCCTTGACCTGTCTGCAGCTTTTGACACTGTTGGTCACTCTCTCTTCCCTGACACTATCTTTTCTCTAGGTTTTTGGGACTCCTGGTTCTCCTAGCTATATGAAGTCTCCTCTGCTGCATCCTCCTCCAGATCACTCTCTCTAATAGTACATGTCCCTCAGGGTTCTGTCCTGGGGCCCTTTTCTCCTCTCCTTCTATGCTACTTCACTTGGTGATTCTCATCAGCTCTCATGGATTTAATTAATATCTCTGTGCTGAGGATGCTCAAATATACTTATCTTGTCCCAAACTCTAAGCTGACTTGCCTTTCAGTCATCTTGAAATAGATGTTCAAAACAGAAGATATCATCTTTCATCCCCCCACCCTCCATCCCATTTTCCTTATTAATGTAGAAGGCAATACCATCCTACCAATCCCTTGCAACCCAGGAGCCATTCTGGACTCCTATGACTCACCCTCACATCCAAGCTGCTGCCAAGGCCCATCAATTTCACCTTGGAACATCTCTTGAATATGTGCCCTTCTCTCCTGACACTGCCACCACCCTGGTGCAGACCCTCATCACCTCACACCTTGATTATGCAATTTCCTGCTTCAAGTCTCTCCCCATTCCATTCATCCATCAACGTGATTTTCCTAAAGTGAAGGTATGCTCGTGTCATTCCCCCTACTCAATAAATTCCAGTGGCTTGCTATTGCCTCCAGGTGCAAATACAGAATGTTCTGTTTGGCATTCAAAACCCTTCATAATCTAGCCCCTCCTATCTTTCCAGTCTTTTTATATCTTATACATACTCTTCGATCATGCGACATTGGCCTCCTAGCTCTTCTACAATTGAGACACTCCATTTCTTGGCTCCAGGCATTTTCTGTGGTTGTCCCTATACCTGGAATGCTCTCCCTCTTCTGCTCTGATTACAGACCTTTTTGGCTTTCTTTAAATCCCAATTAAAATGCCACCTTTTAGCACCTTCCTTCTTTTAATCATTTCCTATTTGTCTTGTATATAACTTGCTTTGTATATATTTGTTTGCATACTGTCTCTCCCATAAGACTGTAAGTTCCCTGAAGTCAAAGACTGTCTTTTATCTTTTTTGTATCTTGAGGACTTAGCACAGTGCTGGGCACATAGCAGGTGCTTAATAAATGTTTACTGATCAACTGACTGAACATAAGAAAGAAGACATTTGCCTTAAATGTCAAGCACAAGGAAGGAAGAGTCAAGTAAAAGAAAGGAACATTGGTCTCCTTCTGTCTGAAGCATTGGTTTCATGGCCAAAAATGCCACAACTTTGGGAATCAGAAAAATACACTTTCATTAAGTATCTTTTATTCTCTTTGGTTTATAATTGGCTGGGCAAGAACTATTTGACCAAACTGGCAATAAAACTTAAAAAACAAACAAACAACCCAATCACCCTCAAATACCTCACAGTACAAATGCAACAAAGTAAAATAGACAGGAACTCCTTTATCAGGACATTATCGTCCAGAAGCAGGCGTAAACTAAAAAGAACTCTAAGTTCTATAAGGCTTTAAAAGTTTATTTTTTAAAATGATGAGACTGGTCTCTCTATCTCTTTCAGGGTGGCACTGCAGTAGCCATTCATGGTCTGACCCCACTTTGCTATTCTGCACAGAAGCTTTAATATGCTCAGTTTTTCCACCCTGTAGTGGCTCCACTGTCTTTGGGCAGTCTTATGGTCCTACACCCCTAGGGGCTTACCATATTTGTACCAGACTTAAATTTGGACACCAATTAATTTTGTACTACAGCTCAGAACTCCCTAACTCAAGTGATGTACCAATTTAGGTCTTTCCAAGAGACTACAGGATTGTGTGACTATGACCTGATATAAGATTTCTAAAAGTGTCAAAATTTAAAATGCTTATAGAGTGGGGGAGGGGAAAAGAGGGGGATGTA
The DNA here is from genome assembly GCF_028583685.1 of Petaurus breviceps papuanus. NCBI lineage: Eukaryota > Metazoa > Chordata > Mammalia > Diprotodontia > Petauridae > Petaurus > Petaurus breviceps. Next base: position 2,329,844 of record NW_027185811.1, on the reverse strand, counting down.
CCTAAAAGAAAATTTGTTAACTCACTAAAATACTTGAAAGGTCAAAACATAGTTATCTTCTTGTGCAACATGGAATGTAAAGTATACAAGGTTTCTCATATATTCAAGAAGGTGTTAACTTGCTACTCCCACTTCTTGAGAATGTAAAACATTAGGTATCAAAGTTCTAATGTGATCTACCACCTCATGGGTGCTAACCAAAGTTTATATGATGGGAAATGGCCATATAGGAACCAAAAGAGGGTAAAGAACCTGATACCTACAATGGTAAACACTCCTATAAGTGATAGATGTAGAAAGATCTGGTTAGAACAACTTCAGACTGACATCAAAAGCAACATAACTGTTACCAGAATGATTAGCAAAGATCTTGGTAGAAAACACACTCAGTAAATCATTGAAAAGTCCTTATCCTTATAATAACCTAAACAAATAGGCTAGGTTCATAATAAAATGGCTGTGGGCGGGACATAATATTGATAAAAAACTGAACTTAGGACCTATACACCAGTGCTCACAGTTGTCAAGTTACTATTACAAAAGGAAGAATGGAGAAAGAAAATGAGGAGCAGAGAGGGAATGAAGAATTTTAAAAGGAAGAGGGGAAAATGGTAATATAGTAAAATAATATAATAATTAGTCATAAACATCTAAATTGGATTTGAGTGATGTAACAATAAGGAAGCTAGAAATAGCCTACTTTCAGCCAGAAAGCAATTTCCTAAGAAACTCAACAACAAACAAAAAAGGGGAATGTTATCTATACATTTTCTTTCAATTCCACAAGGTTATTCAAATTCTTCCATTATATACAATTTTCTTTATTTTACACTGCTGGAAGTAATCATGTTAATATCAACTGGGGCTTGGATTGTTTTTTTCATCACAACTAGATTTGACATATAACTAACTGAAATGCCTGTGTACAACTTCAATTAGGTTTACACTAAAAAGACTGGGTCCTGGTGTTCAGTAAATATGATTATAAGTAAATTCTGGTAGAATTGAGACTACTGAAAAGCTTCATCTAAGTCATAATAAGCATGCTGTTAACAGTTATAGAACAAAGGCCCCAATCAAATTAAATACAAACTAAAGCTCCCTTTTCAGTTATAGGATTTGTAAATACTACTATTCTGGGGCAACAAGCATTATCCTGAACATAATTCAAGTGCCTATAAATAACAGAATAGGTAATAGTACTAGTGAAGCTAGAGTAGGAGGAAGGGATTACATATATAGAGATGAGAAAATGTTAGTATGTTTATAGGGAATAAAGCTGCAGCAATACTTTTCTTTACAAATATGCACATACAGAAAATACTTCTATAGGCAGAGGTTAAAGCACAATTAATAGAAAGGAGAACCTGAGAGAAAGTTGCAAGTTGAGCTCACATTAGGAGGAAAGCAGAAGGCAGGAACAGAAATTAGGTACCAGGAGCAGGAAACAGAAGCTGGAAGAGACAAATAGTAACAACCTTCAATGAATACACAACATCTGATACACTGGGAGCCCTGTGCTTGCAACTGCAGTAAATACAAGGAAGTAGCGACTCATCCAGGAGTAACATTTTTTCCTTGTTTTAAAACTAATGCCTCTTCACTAGATAGGTTCTCATTCAAATCACTCAGACTTTAGTATTTAAAGAGACGCAACTTTTAGGAGAATGCACCCACACCGGCAGTACCTTCTTAACAGTTATTTAGTATCATACGATCTCCCACATTCAACTAGAACCACTTTTTCTTTTTCTTGTTTTTTTGTTTTTTGTTTTTTGGAGGGCAGCTGGGGTTAAGTGACTGGCCCAAAGTCACACGGCTAGCTTGTGTGTTAAGTATCTGGGGCCACATTTGAACGCAGGTCCTCCTGACTCCAGGACCGGTGCTCTATTCACTGTGCCACCTAGCCGCCCCAGAACCACTTTCTTTTTAAAGATGCCTATGACCATAGGAATGAAAAGTGCTTTCTTCCTATCACCAAATACTTTCAGCATTGAATAGCTGACTTACAGCTCTTTTCTCCATAGGAAGATAGCACAGTTAACTACTCCTATTTAATCACTGCCCCAGTTTGTAGCAATCAGGGTACAGTATTACCTGGAGTTTATATAGGACTTTTCTCTGTAAGAGTTCCTAGTACTTTCCTATAGCTCAGGGTGTTCTGACTTGTCTATATGCCACATGGGTCAATGTCTAGTCTGTATATATGATTGCTGCTGCTGCTTCCAGTTCTTTGTCTTTGACCCAGTTAGCCTTTTCCCTAATCACTCCCATATCAATTTGGATAACAGTGAACATAATCAATACCCAGAAGTCACTGTTGCCATGGTGAACCTACACTCTTCCTTTTTCTCTTTTGTTTGGCAAAACAATCTTTAAGACAATACTTACATTAAATATTATTTTCTTTACTTTTACAACAGTAGGTAAGAGACTGTATTATAAACCTTGCTTTACATATTGTGAAAGCACAACAAAGTTTTAATGACCTCATCAGTTCACACAGTTAAGAGTAGAACTGTAATTAAAAACTTCAAATTCTGACTTCCAGGGGAATATTCTATACAGCCTAGAAATAAAAAAATTCCAAAACAAAATGTGTTTCTTTGTGGAAAAAGAAAAGACCATAGGTTCACAAATCTAGAAAGGAAAGAAAGGAGGAAAGACAAAAGAAATAAGCATTTATATAGCACCTACTATGTGCCAAACTGTTACTTCATTTCATCTTTGCAACCACCTTGGGAGATAGGTACTATTATTATCCTCACTTTACAATTAAGGAAACAGAGGTAAACAAGGTTTAAATGACTTGCCCAGGGTCACACAGCTAGTAAGTGTCTGATGTTGGATTTGAACTCAGGTTTTCCTGACTCCAGGCCCAGCCTTCTATCCAATGCACCACTAGCGACTCAAGCACCTCAGAGACCAGTTTACTAATTTTGAAGAGAAGGAAACTGAAGCCCAGAGAGATTAGCTGAAGGTCACACAGATAGAATTTGAGACCTAGTCTTCTGACTCCAAAGTCAGTGCTCTTTTCACTATACCATGCCTAATCCTTCTCTGTCATCATTCTGTTGACTTGAGAGAAATGATATTAATTTTTGTATCCCACTATTCCAAACTCCAAAACATAGAAAACACTTGGGGATTAAGTGAAGTAATAAATAAGTACATAACCACTGCTCATAAATAATGTCACATACATATGAATGACAACCGATATTATTGGGTATTTACTTCTTTTTCCAATAGATTTTAATGATGGATTTATATGGATCCATCACCATACACTCTTCCTATTCCCCTTGTGATCATGTTACACACTTTCAAAAATATTAGCTGGAGAAAGAATGCGTTGTATGGTCACAGAAAAGTAGAAAACTAATTGGCCCTTATAAAGATTGAACCTGTGACCTTTACATGATTAATAATTTCTCTAAATAAATGATCTAACGAACCACAGAATGTTGATAAATGCTTCCAAATCCTTAAGAGGAAATATGTGTGTATATATATATGTATATAATTTTTTCTTTAATTGCAAAAAAAATTGCAATTACGGTATGTTAAGCCCCCAATATAAAAATCCTAAATACAGTAATAGACAACCAAGGAATGGCTTTGGGATAACAAGAAACATTTTTCTTGACAAATAACTTTTATTTTAATTACATAAATTTCCATAGACAAAGAACACTCGGTGATCGAAAGTGTCTTCAACAAACATCTATTATGCAACCAGTTATTTTTAGCTGATTATGGCTACAAAGTGAGCTTGTTTCTTACCAGAGCTGGGATGAAAAATCAGTAATGGTTCATAAAGCAAGCAGTAAATGCTAACAGTGCTAAGTAGCACTAGTAGCTTTAAATAGGATTCACATCCCTAGATTATGTTCTATTTACATTTTAGGAGGCTTTAGACTTTGGCCTGAAAGCACAGACAGCTGGGCTGCTTCAATCTAGTCTGAATACAGAACCCCAAGTTTGAGAATAGAGTCAAAAATCAAGGACTAATGTGGTCATGGTGAAGGGCATCCACATATAACCTATCCTATCTCTATGGAAAGTCCCAAAGCAAGGGGAAAGCTCCAGCCAAATTCATTTCATAGGAATGTTGGAGAAGTAGAAAGAAAAGTTTCTGCTCTGGATGGGGACTAAAGGGCCTGGAGGAATAGGGCTGGGCTGAGAAACCCGCTCATCCTGAGATACTTCCCTCCCTGAGCAAAGGGTATTTCAAGTACATCTTAGTGAGAACAACTATTATTGCCAGGATTTTTTATAGCTGGGGTATCACTAACCAAATCCTGGTGGATGAATGGAGATAGGAGGTGACACAGTCCTTGGGCCATCATGAAGCAACAACTGAGGCCATCATCTCTGGGCAGAAGACAATGTAGTTTCCTATTTTAACTAGTTATTTTTGATAACTTGGAATTAAGGTCAGTTCCCTTAGCATCTAAGAAGCCTAATTATTGAGGAGGATGTTAAACTCCAGAGCAGAGGTGTCAAACTTCCACTACTAGATTAAAATGTAACTGGGAAATGTTCAATAAATTTTTTTTATATCTGTATTTAATTTATTTAGAATTTATGAAATAAGCACGTACATAACATAGTAGAAAAAAGATTGCACAAGAAACTAAATCTACAATCTACAACTTGCTATTCTTTTTTTTTCATTTTTCAAATGCTTTAACTTCTGATTTACATCATTAATTTCCGCCAGATTTTGAGTTACAAATTTTCACCCCATTTTCCCCCTACCCACCACCCCACAGGATATCCTCTCCTCCAATCTGCTCTCTTCCCATATCTTCTCCCATACCCCCTTTGACTTTTCCAGCAGGGCATGGTGGATCTCTATGCCCCAGTGCCTGTATATCTTATTTCCCAATTACATGTAAAGTAGTATTAATAATCATATATATATATATATATAAAATTTTAAACATTTGATTTTAAAACTTTGAATTCCAGATTCATGCCCTTCCTCACTTGTCACCCACCCTTACTGGGAAAACAAGCAGTTCAGTATAGGTTGTACATGTGTAGCTAATGCAAAACATTAACATAGAAGATACATTGTAAAAGACTAACTATATTTCCCTCCCTCCCTCCTATCCCACCACCCACTTGTTCTATTCTCTACTTTGATCCTGTCCTTTTTAAAAAGTGAGTGCTTCCAACTTCCCTCCCCCCCCCCACCCTCCCCTCCCTCCCATCATCCCCCCTCTCATCCCCTTCCCCCCTATTCTCCTGTAGGGTGAGATACCCTATTTAGTGTGTATGTCATTCCCTCCCTAAGCCAAATTAAATGAGAATAAGGTTGACCCATTCATTCCCTTTTGCCTTCCAATTCTTCCCCTCCATTGTAACCATTTTCCCTTGCCTGTTCTATATGAGATAGTTTACCTCATTCTGTCTCTCTCCATCTCCTCTCGTTATATTACTCTCTCACCTCTTAATTTCACCTTTTAAGTATCATCCCTTCCTATTAAATTGGTCCTGTGCCCTCTATGTATACCTGTAAACATATATACACACATTCACATATGTATTCATATGCCTGTATACCTTCCAATATAGACATATATGTTTCTATTCCCTTTAACTATTTTCATACTGAGAAAAGTTTCATAAGTTACAATTATTGTTTTTCATGTAGGAATGTTAATAGTTTAACTTTGTAAGTGGCTTATGATTTCTTTTCCCTGTTTACTTTCTCAAGCTTCTCGTATCTGAATGTCAAATTTTCTATACAACTCTGTTTTTTTCATTAAGTCCTCTATTCCACTGAATGACCATATTTTCCCCTGAAACATGATAGTTTTGCTGGGTAAAAACTTTAATTTTTAAAATTTAAATTTAGACTCAATTCTTGCTATGTTCAGATTTTCATCTAAGATGTTACTAAGATCATGATTAGGAATAATCTTTGTGAGTTAGCATATTCCTATCTAGTAGCAACACACTGATACTGACAAATTCAAGGACGTTAAATTAGTGTTGTTGAGATTAAGGACCCAAATCTTTGAGTGTTTAAGAGAAATTCCAGTAAAGACTCCATGTTATTTGTCCTTCTATTCTCTGACTGGACTTAAGTCAAGGAGAAAAGATTCATCATCTAGTTTGTGCTTAGTCTCTGCCTGGCCCACAGTTCATACAGAGAACCTATTTCGTGGATTAAGAAACTTCATCGTGAGACTTGAGATATAATGGTTTGGAAAGTTTCCTTAGCTTCTCCTGGGTTTGAAGTCCACAACTCTGTAGGGGAGTGAGGGCCGTTGGAGGCAGGTGAATTGGCCTTGGATATGGGATCTGATAATGCAATCCTATTTCAATTCTTGCTGTACATTCATTTATATATTGTTTAATTAGTTCTGAATCCATAAGATTTTTCTTTTTCTGGAACAACATTCTGGCTTCATTTATAATGTATTGCTTTTCTCTGAGAGTGTCCTCCATCTGCCCTGAAGCTGCACGCCATCTCTTTGTGATCCTGAAAATTCTGTGGTATAGACTGAGAATTTCCTGTCGTGTTGCTGTTGTCATCTTTAATTTTAAGGGGCAGAAGAGGAAGTGATGGCTGGGTTGGGCAAAATTTCTTTGGGCTTATGTTCTCAGCATCTCTTTCTGTATCCACAAAGAATTTGTGTGCCAGGCACCATACTAAGTGCTGGAACTATGGCAGAGTAGACAACACTGGAGTTAGGAGTGCATCTGTAGATAGCTTGTTTCTTTCCTTGAGAATCTCCTTTTCATCATGGAAATAGCATTTCTTATGTGGCCAGTAATACTTCTTGAACTTACTGTATCCATCACACCTGCCTTCCCCCCCCCCCCCACACACACACAGTTCGAAGGAGAAGAGGACAGAGTGTCAGGAGTCCTGAGGAGCAGACCTATAGCTAAAAATCTTATGGAAATGAATGTTGAAAGCTAAGAATTAATTAATTAATTAAAAAAAACTTGAACTAAGGAATAGAAGAGAATCCACTTACATCATCTCCTACTCCCCTCCTCACATTCACAGAAAAACAGAGATTAAAAATGGAAAAAATTTATTCAGAAGGGCTCCAGGAGGGAGTCATTCTTTCCTGAATCATTGGGATACATTTTTCCTCTCAGAGTTTTCTTCAACCCATCCTGAGTCAAGACATTGTAATGTAGAGACATAGGCCAGTAGTTGGTCTTCAGGATCCATCTCTTTCTGAGTTCCCATGAAAGGATCCATGTGCACTGGGGATACTGACTGTAGCCTGTTGCCATTGTTCATGTTTGAGTTAACAGAGGAGAAAGTGGGCCAGTACCCTGCAAGGTCTATAACATCCTGACTGGGGCCAAAGGGCATGGTTGGTGAACAAATGTAAGGAAGAAGTCCAGATTTATGCAATTCCTGCCCAAGGGCTGGAGGTTGTTGCTGCCATTAACAGTCACAGGCATAGTTGATGGGCTCCTTGGAGACCTGGGGAAGGACCCAAGGAGTCAGGGATATCTTATCCATAACTTGACAAGCACCTTCTCCTAGGCCAACTGTGTAACCTCTAGAAGCATTTTCAGAGGAGATCTTACTGGCACAGAATTTTAAAGGTGTCAGGCACCTGGCATGTCTGAATTTCCATCTGTAGCAGCAAGCACCCCAGCGTCCCCAGGGTGGCTGCCAACACAGGTTCTTATATCTGCTTTGCTAAAGGAAAACAACTCAAAATCGGTTAACAAGCTTACTTTAATCAGTCAAATATATATCGTTTACTTATTAGTTCAGGGGAAAAAGGTCAGCACCCCAAACTTCAGAGTATACAGACAGAATTATCAAGACAGAGAAACAGATCAAGTAGACAGGTTTCCAAACTGTCCAACCATTACATCCATACCAAATCAACATCTGGGTTTTTCAAAGCCGGGGGGCTCTCAACAACAGCTTCCCAGAGTCTCATCTGATCAAATCACAGAACACTTCTCAAAGTGAGCCCCCTCAATAAAATTTTAAAAATACAATATAACACAGATAATACATTAATGTGTGGCTTTCTAAATCAATATAGCTGCAGAGATCCATTTCAATTTGAACTGGATACTACTGCTCTAAAGCAGGGATTATTTTTTTTTAAAGCAATTGGGGTTAAGTAACTTGCTCAATACAAAACAAAATAACAGCCAGTTATTTTGTGTGGGTGCCAAGTATCTGAGGTTGGAACCAATCCCGGGTCTCCCGACACCGGGGCTGGTGCTCTTACTTACTGTGCCACCTGGCCGCCCCTGAAGCAGGGATTCTTAACCTGGGGTCCATGAATCCCCAAGGAATCCATGGATAGATTTCAGGGGGGCCATGAAGTTGGATAAGAAAAAAAAACTATCTTTGATATTTCACTAATCTTTAACTTAAATTTGGCATTTCCTTTAATTATTTTAAACATTATGCTGAGAAGGGGTCTGTAGGTTTTAACAGACTGCTAAAAGCGTCCATGACACAAAAAAAAATAAGGACTCCTGCCCTAGAACAAAGAGGGCTTGAAGCAAACCCACCCCAAACCCTCAAAGTATCAGAACAAAATGTGAGAGCTAGGAGGGAAGCTGGAGATCATCTAGTCCAACTCCATTTTACAGAAGACCTCAGAAGGAAGCAGACTGCTCACGCTCACAGAGGAACGACCATTTAGCTTCTGCTCCCAAGGCTTAGGATGAGGCTGACACATAGTAGGTGTTTAATAAATGTTAACTGGCTAAGCTGAGTTTAATAAATGTTTACTGGCTAAGCTGAGTTGAAGTCAAAGGGAGGCCAAATCTGATAAACACACAGGCTGTTATAAAGACCACCTTACCCAACTCCCATATTTGGCAAAGATGGAAACAGACTTAGCGTCAGAGCAGAGACTAGAACCCAGGGTTCCTGACTCTCAGTTTAATTTCTTTCAGCCTGAACTTGGGGCTTCTGAAATATTCTTTCTTCCTCATCCATCTTCTTCCCAGACAAGCTGACACCCAGATCAGAGCTCTTTTTGTAGTCTTCTGTGGTCTCCATCAGTTGGTTGCTTGGCTGTCAGATGCCTACCTCTGCATTGGTGTTCCTCTAGGAACCACATGACCACACCTCCCTCTACTCTTCAGGGCAGGGGTTTTGATTAAATCGATACTGCCAAATGCTTCCAGGAAGAGTTCGTCAATCTACTTCCCTAAGCCTCCACTCATCATCCTTGTAACCTTCCAAACCAAACTAAACCTAACCCAACCCTTCCTGGTCACCACTTCTTTTTATGTGTCCCTCCCCTTACTAAAATGAAAGTTCTTGAAAGTCAGAGACTGCCCAGAGGGGAGAATTTGGGAAAGTCCCTTAGAAAAGCAGGATTTCATCTGTGTCTTAAAGCGATCCAGGAGGCAGGGACAAAGAGAGAGAGCATTCCTTACATGCTCTGGTGCCTGCAATGCTCTTCCCTCATCTCCTCCTGGCTTTCCTGGCTTCCTCCAAGTCTCAGCTAATTGTACCTTCTACAAGAAGCATTTCCTAATTCTTCCTAATTCTAATGACCTCTGCCGATTACTTCCAATTTATTCTGTCTATAGCCTGTCTGTATATACCTGTTTGCATGTCATCTCTCCCATCAGAATGTGCTCCCTGAGAGCATGGATGTTCACACAATGTGCCACAGTGCCTGGCACAGAAAGTGCTTAATGTTTACTGACTGAAATGATGTGTCTTGTTTAGAGAACAGCAAATAGGCTAGTACAGCTTCATCACAGGGAAAAGTGTAAGAAGACAGGGAAGGGAAGAAGGAAGCAGGCTGTGAAGAGCTTTAAAGATGACAACAAGATTCTATTTGATCCTGGAGGTTAGCTCATCAAACACACAGCTGGATGATATAGTATTTGTGCCTTCTTGGCACCTACTAGATTTGACATTACGAGTTCCTAAGGAGATGAGACTATGCTTCTAGACAACTTCATTCTTGGCAGGGCTCTGCACACAACCGGCACTCAAATGTGTTGAATAAAACAGTAGCTACTGCTGAGCCAGCCACCACTCCAGTTCCCTTCTACAACATATAATATTTGGGTGTGGTGTTCTATTTTACAATGGTAAAGACATACTTAGGGGGAAAATGACTCAATTTTAAATTTGGAATCTCTTATAGATCAAAAATGGACCTTAGAAGCTAAGGATCATTAGAGATTGAGGATTGTTTTCAAAACAAGAGAATCAGAAACCATACTTAAATAATCACAATTTACCATATATTAGTAACCTTTGTTATTTTCTAAAGAGAAACAAAGCAACTTTATCTTTCTTAAGATTTTTGTGACTCTTCTATATTAATTAGGCTCATGATATACTTTTAACTCTCGGCACTAACACCTGGGCAGAAGACGAAAGATTTTCTGGGAAAGCTGACTGATTAAAAGTATTCTTATTTAGAACCTGGCATCACTACAAAATACTATATAAACATGAGCAATTATTATCATGAGAAAAAAAATAAACTAACCCTGGAGATTACAATTAAGGAATAACTGGCTTTACTTATTAATTGCTACAATACCTTAAAAATAAATGATTACTATACCTTTGTTGCTTTAGGAAGAGAACTTTCCGTATAGCTAGCAGCTTTGGATTCAGGTCTTTGCTGCTTGATATGTATAGGCTTTTGGATTTCACTTTCACTCTGGGAGTTACCTAGTTCAATTATAGAGGACAGGAAATAAAAAGTTTTTATTTTTATTCCTCACTGGGTTTTTCATGTAAATTTTATTTTTATTCCTTTTTTCAACTAATAAACATTTTTTCTCTCCCTCTCATCTGCCTCCTCCCTAATTGGAAAGAAAAAAGACAAAAATCCTTGTAACAAATGTGCATAATCAAGCAAAACAAATTCCCACATGTTCAAAAATGTGTCTTGAGTCTACCACTTCTCTGCCAGGAGGTGGGGAGCATGCTCCATCATCAGTTATTTGTAATGTGTCTGGTCAATGCAATCATCAGGGTTAAGACTTTCAAAGCTGTACAGTTTTTGTTACTTAATTATTCTGCGTCTACTTCCTTTATTCTGCATTAGTTCATACACATCTCTTTCTAAGCTTCATTAAAACTACCCCCTTCATTGTTTTTAAATTTTTTTTAATTAACAAAAATTCATTTTCTTTCCCTTCCAATTGCATTGCTCAGAGTTTTTAAGTCTTTCAAAGCTTTTGTTTTTCGTTTTTTTTTTTTTAAATGTTGCTGCTATTATATAAACTGTTCTCACTTCATCTTCCATTGGTTTATACAAGTTTTCCTAGGTTTCTCTTAAACGGTTCCTTTCATTTTTTTTTTTTTTTGCTTTTTTGGAGGGGAGAAGGCAGGGTAATTGGGGTTAAGTGACTTGCCCAAGGTCACATGGTTAGTAAGTTTTGAGTATCTGAGTCTGCATTTGAACTCAGGTCCTCCTGATTCCAGAGCTGGTACAGTGAATAGAGTAATTCACTGTACCACCTAACTGCCCCACCCCCCCTTCATTATTTCTTATAGCACAATAGCATTCCATTCCATTCAGATGTCATAATTTCTTCAACCATTCCCACAATGATTGATGACCTTTGCACCCTCAAAAAGAAAAAGAACTGCTATAATTATTTTTATACACATGGGTCCCTTTCCTCTTTCTTTGAATTTTTTTTGGGATCTAGGTCTAGTACTGCTAGGTTAAAGGGTATGAACAATTTAGTAATTTTGAAGCAGAGTTCCAACTTGCTTTCCAGAATGACTAAAAACAATTCACAGACCCACCAACAATGCATTAATGTGCCTTTTTCCCTGAAGCCCCTCCAACATTTGCTAGCTTCCTTTTTTCATCATCGTTGACAGTCTAAGGTAGAGCCTTGGAGTTGCTTTAACTTTAATTTCTCTGATTACCAGTGATTAGGAACACATTTTCATACGGCTTTCTTCTTTTGAAAACTGCCTTTTCATATCCTTTGACCACTTATCAATTGGGTGAATGGTTATTATGAATTTTAATAAATTCCTTATATATCTTATAAATAAACTCTTTATCGGAGTAACTTGCTGCAAAGACTTTTTTTTTGCTGGTTGGTTTTTCTTCTAATTTTATTTAAATTTGTTTTGAGTAAAAACTTTTAAATTTTATCTAATCAAAACTGTCTCTTATCTCAGGATTCTCTCTATCCCTCATGGAATATTCTGTGTCCACTGTATTGATTAAACTAGGCAACTGATGTATTTTATACGTTGGAAACTCAGAATCGTGGAATAAAATAGAAACAGTAAGTCAAACCAGAATATTTTCATTTCTTGGAGTCTTTAGCTTCAGAATGACTCCAAACACACAAAAATCAGAACAGATTTAATTAGAATGGCACTGCAAGAACAAAAACCTTAAACTTGATTTGGAAGTGAGAGAATACATTTAGATAACTAAGGAAAAGATTAAAAACTATAAAACTGTATGTAACAATTTTCAAATGAAATATTTCTTGAAAAATTTTAAACAGAAAAATAATTTCATAATCAGGTTATCCTTAATCATCAAAATTTGGCACCAAAGAGGGAAGATTTTAATGATAATATCACTAAAAGTCTTTCTTTCATCCTTCAAGTCAAGCTAAATTTGAACAACTGTTCCCTATCTCATGGATTAAGCATGAGGTATTTTTCAGGCATTACTCCCTCTGATTCTGTTATTTGATCAACTAATTGCTGGTTGTAAGCAAGAGACCAGCTGCTACTTCCTGAAAGCTAACAAGTAATATGGATAATCCTGGCTCATGTATGGCACATAAAGCGAATACCTCACCCTCCAAACTGCAAGATCTAAGAGTGAATGCTTACAGGAGCCATCTTCAGTAATGTTGGAATGCAATGTCAGGCTGTTTTCAGTTGCTGGAATCTACAACAAAAGAAAATTATGAATCACATTAAAAATAAAGCAGGAACTGCTATTAAAACCTGCTGACTCCAGTAAGTCACTGACTGCCTGAGGGGAGTAACAGGCAACAGAACAGCTGAGCATTTAAATAAAAGGCAGCAAAATATATTTTATGAGGCCATTAATGTGCATTTCAATTACACAAGAAAGTTAGAAACAGATTGCATTCAGCTGCCAGAAGTGTACATCATCTCCCTCAGTAAAAGATCCTCTAAGCCACAACTCTATAAAGGGATGGAGTGAATAAGAAAGGCTACCAAAAGACTCAAAAAATGAGAATAAAATTATCCAATATCAAAATTATTTCTATTTGGGGGCAGCTAGGTGGTGCAGCGAATAGAACACTGGCCCTGGAGTCAGGAGGACCTGAGTTCAAATCCAGTCTCAGACACTTACTAGTCATGTGACCTTGGGCAAGTCACTTAACCCCAATTGCCCTACCCTCCCCCTTCCAAAAAAGCAAAAAAAAAAAAAATATATATATATATTCCTATTTGCTATTCCTAATTCCTCAACTATAATTAAAAGCATTCTTTTTTTAATCAAATGCTTTATTAACTTCTAATTTACATCATTCATTTCTGCAAGATTTTGAGTTACAAATTGTCTTCCCATTTTCCCCCTACCTACCACCCCAAAATAGCGATCCCACTGGATATCCCTTCCTCCAATCTGCTCTCTCCCATATCTTCTCCCATGCCCCCTCCAACTTTCCAGTAGGACACGGTGGATCTCTATGCCCCAGTGCCTGTATATCTTATTTCCCAGTTACATGTAAAATAATATTAATAATAGTATATATGTATATATATTTAAAACATTGATTTTAAAGCTTTAAATTCCAGATTCATTCCCTTCCTCCCTTGTCACCCTCCCTTACTAGGAAGATAAGCACTTCAATATAGGTTGTACATGTGCAGCTATGCAAAACATTTCCATAAGTGGATATATTGTAAAAAAGCATTCTTAAGAGAAAGAAATGTTACTATAGAATTAACAAGTTTACTATATCCCTTCAATGTTTTTGCTAGTTTATTCTAGATGAGAAGTTGCAGCTATTGACTGAGATGATCAGTTTGACATCTTATTAAAAAACAAGTATTTCTGCTTCTCAGATGTTATCTGCTCTAAACAACAAAACAGAATCATCCTTCAGCCTTTAACAAACTTAGCCTTAGACCTATGTTAAGGTCTAAGCATGTTAACTCCCCAAATCATGCTTTTCTACTCACATACAAAGGACTGAAATCTCAGGCAGGAGCCTAACTAAGAACAGGGCAGCACATCCTCAAATTTGGGAGATTTCCTAAACATCCTGATTACATTATAATACTTTGGTCATTGGAAGAAAACAACTGAAGAAACATAGAACTTCCAATGATTAGCTAGCTGAGAGTCAACCATGCCCCTTTTGCCTTTAAGACTAGAAGAGAAACACCTATTTGTGCTAACCACTTTACAAATATGATCTCATTAAATCCTCACAACAATCCTGGAAGGTACTGTCACTCCCATTAAGTGACTTGCTCAGAGTCACAAAACTGGTGTCTGAGGCTGGATTTGAACTCAGGTCTTCCTGATTTCAAGTCTAGCATTCTATATACTGAACCATCTAGCTGTTTATAAAAAGCAAATTGGACATACTCTATAGATAGACAGCGACCTTGAGGAGTGAGTTTTGAAGGAAGTTCTCAACTCCTGAGGACCTGACTGTAAGATGAGTACAGGAGGAGGAGGAAGGGAATTTCTCTTTCCTCCCCCACCATGAGTATCCTAACCATCTTCTGGGGTGCCCCTGTAGCACTGCACAGTGACTCTCATTCAGAATCTCCATCTTGGAGGATGTCGTGTTAGGGATCTGCTGGGGAAAATTTAGCACTAAAAAAAAAATTCAGACTCTAAACAGTCAGCTTTCTTTAAAGCAGACCAGCTGCTATGAGATAATTTTTCCATGGGTATATAGCTAAGTACAAACTTTGCCCATTACAAGTATGGAAGTTGATATGAACAGTATAGATGCTGCAAAGGTAGAATGCTGGTATCTAGCACGCACCTAGAGCGAAACAGAGAACTACTGAGTTAAAAGGGGGGCCACATGACTTCAGAGCTAAGGATATTGAGATACCCTCAGAGAGTCTCATACGTGTTAGTTGAGTTGTATTTTACTTTTGGACAGTTCTAGATCACTTGCTCTATTATGGCTTAAGTCCACACAGCTTGCCCAAGACCCTTATGGACTACAAATCCATAGGTTATGTTTTGCCTGATATCCTAGAAACCCCAGCTTACTGAAGCACAAACCATGGGCTTCATCCCCAACTGCTCACCGCCTCATTCCTACTTGCTTCAACTCTTCTTTCCCCACTAATTTGTCTCAGTCCATTATGCTCTCTGGAATGTCTATTTCATAATTTTTGCAAACTTTCCTTCATCATCACCCTTTTTATTTCTTCCTCCCTCCATCAATAAGACCTGGATCTCTCTTGATGACACTGTATTCTTGACCACCCTTTCCAACACTGGTTGTACTTTTTCATTCAATCCCCCTAGATCAGTGATCATGGTGGGTAGCTGGAATACCCATCTGTCCCCACTGTCACTTCCAGATTCTTCCTCTACCACTACCACTCAACAACTTCTCCTCCTTTGAAATTATGCTATTCAACTTTATCACCCACTCCAGATCCTGGTGGCTACTATCTACCAAGTCCTAGGATATCCTCCTTAAGTCCTGAATGAGTTCAGTTGGCCCAGTTTTTTTCTCTCCCTAATTCTAGCCCTCATACTAAGGGACTTCAATATACATATGGATACTCCCTCAATGCCCTAATTTTCCAGTTCTCCAATCTATTTATTGTCCATCTTCATGACCTAGTCCTCCACTCCAACCTAGCTATACATATGGTTATACCTTTGATCTTGTCATTACCCACAAATGTTTACAGTTATTCCTTTCACATCACAACTTTCCCTATCAAGGTTTTGATATATTGCAGGTTGGAATAAGTTAAATGGGAATTTTTTTGAGGTTTGTGGAAGCTGCAGACAATACACATAGGCCAGCAGATGACACAGACACACAGGCCGTGATCAAATACAAATGTATGTCACATAATCTTAATTGGGCCCTCACTGCAGTCAGGCAATTCTTTTATACTCCATGGCAATGCATCCTGCAGAAGCAAATGGCTGCAGGAAATGTGTTTGAATGTAGCCTGAGAGGAATTCAAAAATATTGCTTCCTGAACCCTTGAACCCCAATCTGCTATGGAGAGAAATGTAGAAGAAGACAGAGAGATGGAGGAAAGAGAGCAGAAGCAGAGAAAGGAAGGTAAGGAGAGGGGAGGAAATGGGGAAAGCTTGATGCTTAGAGTTGGAATCCTGTTGCTTGGGAGATTGTAGTCTTCAGAGCCAAGACTCTGAGGGAGGTGAACAGGGAAGAATTCCTGAAGGTCCTAGAGGTTCTAATTCTTTCTGAAAGAATACAGCAGTGTCCTGGTCAAGAAGGTGGAGATGATGGAGGCTATGGCCAACTGACAGTGCAAAAGAGTAGGCCCAATGAGCCCTGCTGTTTCACTCTGCAAAAAGCAGCACAGAGAAATCACCGGAGGAAATGGGGAGCCCTGCAATAATAGCACATGTGTTCAGCTGCTCTTCCACCTACGTTTCTCATATCCTCTGTGGAAATATTAACAATTTCTAAAGTTGATCACTCTCCTCACTGATGATGTAAATATATGTTTGTAGGAGAATGCTTCCTAAGTTTATGGAGGGAAAGAGGGAAATACTTTTGTTGTAAGTTTTCCTATTGTGCTATTTTGTTAAATGCTTTACACTGAAATAACTGTGTCATGTGGCTTTCAGTGGGGGCTGACAAATTCTAGCTTTTAGGACTGCTAGCTCACAGAAAATTCTGAACCTGGCATAGGGTACTCAACCTCCAGCAGACCTGGCCTGTGAGTGTAGCTGAGGTGGACTCTTCACTTATCAGGTGCTACAAATAAACGTATACAACACATTAAATTGCTTTGCTAAGGCAGGATTTCTTGTTATAACTATTCATTCTCCAATAAGGGAATGTAGATATAGCAGGCTATATTTGATATTCTGAATTCTTTGATTCTGGCTAACCAATAGTTATATCCACCTGACAATGTTCTCTTTTCTCTTTAATTTTATCTTGATCCTGCGGCAAAACTTTAATACCAATCCCTGATATCATAGTGCATATCCAAGTCTGTGACTTCCTTGCAGGAAATGTCAAGCTAGATTTTGTTTAAACATTTTACTGGAGCAAGATGTAGGTACACTCAGGAGAAAGGAAGAAGTAAGAAATGAAATGGTCTGCTTCATCCTTTACTCTATGATCATCACCCTTTTGCAACAAGTTACAGTTCAAACATGACTTGTGTGGTGGTAAATAGCATTTGGGGCAGATGGCCAAAAAAGGAAGAAAGAAAGAAGTTCTGAGGCTGCTGATAGTTTACAAAACTGCAGCATAAGCTTGGACAATATGTATTATCTTTATCCCCACCTCCTCATCTACTCCCTTACTTGGGGAATCAATTGTACTAATGTTCCATTACAATAAATTATAGTTAAAATTTTCTGATGATGTAGTTCAGTTCAGTATTCTAAAATTGGTCATAGGATCAAGTGAAATGCTTTGTCACTTCCCCCTTTCTGGATTTCAGTTTCTTCTTGTATAAAATGAGGGAGATCAGGGTGATCCCTAAATCTCCCTCTAACTTGAACACTTCAGACTAATTTTCAGAATCTCTACATTCTAGTCAGGTTAGGAAAGAACAGTGCCAAGGGTGTTAATTTATGTCATGATTTTCTCTTAAAACCAACCAACTACTATAATATGTTTAAAAGCCCTTTCCTCATCTCATTTCAAATTTGTTTTGCTGAGAGTTCAGAAGACAAAAACAACAGAAATAACCATTGTATAGTAGAGAAAATAATCTATTAAATTAAACACAACCAATGCTAGAATAAAGTCATTAATCAAGAGATTTGAAAACAGTAGGCAATCAAACCATTTAAGAGATGAATAATTTAAAGACCCTGTGAAGTTATCAATTTCCTATCAAGATTTAAGATCTTTTAAAGTAACTAGCAGATTTTTTTTTGAAATGTCAGTTAATTAAACAAGAGTTTTACTATATGCTCATTTTATTTGTTCAATTCTAAGGGAATAATTTATTACCAAACTTCATACATCACTAACTGAAGTTATATAATTTGAAAAATGATGATTTTTGAAACCAAATTCCCAGACACTATACAGCAACGGTGTTTGAATTATTTCTAATTTTTCTAATTTTTTCTAATCTAGGACACACTCTTCCTTGACAACTGAACATCAGACAATTCCACCTACCTTCTCTCCTTCTCGATGGGAGATACAGTCTTCATGACCTGGGGGAACATTCTCTTTTTGCTCCAATTTATGGATTTTGATTTCATTACCAGTATTTCTTAGCTCATTCTATAAAATAAAAATAATTTAAGTATTTAAAAATATTCTTAATGCTCCTTTCCTTTCAAGTCACACTCTCTAAAGAAACTCGTGATGTTAAAAAACAAAAGCAAAAAACCCTTCAAGCAGCTTCAAGTCACACCCAGCCCCCTGACTCTCACAAGTAAAACCCACAGATTAGTGAAATTACAAAAGCAGCTTTGTGGAAATACCTCAAAATTATGATTTTGTAAAATGGTCTAAATAGGATGCTCACTAGAACACAGACACATCAACGCATACACACAAAGGCCTTGTGATTCATACTCTTGGCAGCAGAGCTTGAGGCAATGTGAAGCTTGTGAATTTTGTCAGAAAGGACCATTCAGAAGCAAGGAAAAGGGAGATGCCAAATGCCAACAATCAATAAATGTACTAACCATATACATAAACGACTGGCCTGGAAAGAGAAGAGTTGATATATATATATATATATGTATATATATATATTTTTTTTTAAATTACTAAGGTAATGTTTACCGACACTGTAAAACAAACTTTGTTTTTCAGATGTTTTAAATAAGAAATTAAAATCAGGTCCCACAAAGTAACTATTCTAGTGTTCCCATAAAACACTCCAATTTGATAAAGCAGTATGGTACTCAAGTAGGAGACCCATATCCTCATTAGGCTTTGACATAACCCCAGGGGGTGGGAAGATATGGCTAATCTTACCCTCCTGTGCTAGCCGTGGAGGCTGGTTTCCCAAATAACCTCCTCCTCTTCCTTTCACCTGTTATCACCCAGTACTCTCCCTTTCCTTCTCCCCTGCTGGCCTCCTTTCTTCTGCTCTGAGTGTTAGGGCTGTTTAAACCTAATGAGGCCTCCCATATCAGCAGCTGTGAAATCAAAATCTACTTATTTCCAGTGACCCTGAGTAACATTCTGTTGTTCCCCGGATTACCTGTGGTGGGGTCTGTTTTCTAGGGCACTGGATAGTGAATAGCTCTCTATTCCCTTTAATTTTTGATGGGACAGAATGAACAAGCATGGATGACATAATTAGCATCAAAATTTCATTATGTTATCTTTCCCCCCCAAAATCAATCCCTCTTCTGCACCTCTGGCAAAGTTCTGGCACCGCCTTCTAGTACACCTTAGTGTCATTCCCGATTCCTCACACTCTCTCACTCTACACATGCAGTCAGTTGTCAGGTCTTGCTGATTCTGCTTCTACAATGCTTCTCACATTCATCCCTTTACATCTCCACTCAAACAGCTGCCACTCTAGCTCAGGGCCTCACCATCTTTCCTCCAGACCACTGCAATCGCTCCCTGACTGGACTCTGGCTCAAGTGTCTCCTTATTCCAATCTACCTTCTACGCAGCTGTCAAACTGATATTCAAGTCTGGACAGGTCAGACCATGCCCCTCCTTTATTCAGCAAATTTCACTGAATTTTCCTATTCACTCCAGGACCAAACATCATTTCAACTTTAGCTCAAACTTTTAAAATGTCTACTTTTGTGCAAGCTCACAATGAACATAATTATGCATGTGTATTGTGCAATTACATTTATTTAAATTCTTACTATGTATAATTTATATATTACATATAAAATTCAATCCCTATATGAACATGTTATACAAACACTCTCCCCACACACACATGCATATAAATATAAAATTTGTAAATATACAGATTTGGAGTGTGCTTCATCAAGTCCAATCTTGTCACCACCCCCCTTCTCTATAAACTTCAGTGGCTCCCTATTTTCTCCAGGAGCAAATACAAAATGCTCTGTTTGGCATTCAAATTCCATAACCTAGCTGCCTCCTAGTTTTTCAGTCTTCTTATACCTTTTTCCTCTGACACATTTTCTTTGATCTAGCAACACTGCCCTCCAGACTTTTCCACAAACAAGATTCTCCATTTCTCAGCTGCCATATTTTCTCTATCTTCCATTTCTGGAATGCTAACCCTCCTCTGCTGTGACTACTGACCTCTTGACTTCCTTTAAATCCCAACTAAAATCCTAACTTCTACAGGAAACCTTTCCCAGCCCCTCTTAATCCCAGCATCTACCCTTTGTTATTGATTTTCTATCTATCTTGTACGTAGCTTGCTTTGTCTGTATTTGTTTGTATGTCATCTCCTCCATTAGACTGTGAGCTCCTTGAGGGCAGGGACTGTCTTTTGCTTCTTTCTGTACCCCAGAGCCTAGCACAGTACCTCGAACATAACTGGTACTTAATAAATGCTTACTGATTTATTTTTGTTTTTAAATATGTTTATTGATATCTATCTGATTGCCTAAATTTCCTCTCAGTTTTCTAAATGCCTTCCCCCCCAAAGCCATCCCTTATAAACAAAGAATTTTTAGAATAAATTTATCTTCCTCCAATGTCCTTCCCTCCTCCAAGAGCCATCCTATATGATTTTTTTTGAAGAAAAAAGAAAGGAAGGGAAAAAATCAGTAACACCATAATCAATAAACTGACATAAATCTGTTTATTATTTCATAATTATATTATGAAATAAAACTGACAAAATTCAATTTTCTACACCCATGTACATCCCCCTTCTGCTCTTTAGGACCATTCTTATTCTTTTGTAATTGTATAACATTAATTTTTTAATTTTTCTGTGGTGGTTCATTTAATTTACATTGTCGTGATCATTGAATACATTATTTTGACTATGCTTACTTCATTTTGCATCAGCAAGCAGCAGTTCATGTAAGTCATTCTATGTTTCTCTATAGTCTATGTTTTTCTGTATATTTGTTGTTAGTTTTTTCCATTATATACATGTACCACAGTTTGTTGCACTATTACCCAGTAGATGGGCATGTTCCTGATTTCCAATTCTTTTCCATCACAAAAAGTGATGCTATAAATATATCGCTATTTATGGGGGCTTATTTCTTATCAATGATTTCTCCTTAGGGGTAGACGCCAAGCACTGGAATCTCTGGGTCAAAGGGTACAGATACTTTAATCACCTTATCTGCATAATTCCAAACTGTTTTCTAAAATAGATGTATAGGCATATCTCAGAGATACTGTGGGTTCAGTTCCTGACCACCACATTTCTCATGTCATTAGTGACTATGGTACATGAATGCAATGAAACGTTGATGTACTAGAAGAAATCATGAATATGATAAATAATCAGGGAAAGACTTCTATGAACTGATGCAGAATGAAGAAAAACAAAGAAAACAATATGCACAACTAAGACAATATAAACAAAAGCAACAATAACAAAACAATGGAAATTGAATGTGTTGCCTCAAAGATATGAGGTGAGAGACCACAGGTGAAAAACAGAGAGACTTTTTTGATATGTCGATGAATTTTATCGAACTTACTGCCCCACATCCTTTTTCCTTCTTTGTTAAATGATAAGTGAAATCTGAAATAACGGAGGAAACAAAGGTTTGAGCATATTGTTTGATTAAGCAATGCATGCCAACTGCATGACAAATTGGGACCAGGCCTCCTCACCTTGTCATTGGACCCTGAATAAAAGGGGAGACAAATTTTTATGCATTAAAAGAAAACAATAAACAAGACATAAACAGGATACAAGATTAAGTAAGATGATTTCTAATTAGAGGGAAGGTTAGGGGCTCTCAGTTGAAAGGAAGAGGACAGGTGCAATTCCCTGAAATCAGAAAATGAGGTAACCCCTCCCCCATCCATGTGTCTGTACTCAATCAAACAAGGCAACAGGAACTGACTAACAAGGACACGGCCAATTTTCAGATAAGATATATGGGTTGTTTGATAGGTTATAATTATGAGAAAACTCCTTGTATTAATCTTCAGATCTGACTGGATTTCTGGTCAGCATAACTTAGGTCCTTCATTAAGGGTTTTTAAGGAACTCAGAGGTCTCTCAGCTGTGCAGGGCTGGGTTCAAACAAGGCAACAGAGAGCTCTCCCCAAAACCTCTCCAAATACCTGTAAAAAATGACTCTAGGAGGAGAAGCTAAGTGGCACAGTGAATAGATCACTGGTCCTGGAGTCAGAAGGACCTGAGTTCAAATTTGACCTCAAACACTTAACACTTAGCTGTGTGACCTTGGGCAAGTCACTTAAACCCCAATGCCCTGCCTTCCCCCCTCCAAAAAAACTGACTCTAAGGGCAGTTAGGTGGCACAGCGAATAGAGCAACAGTGCTGGAGTAGGGAGGACCAGAGTTCAAATCTGCTCTCAGACAGTTAACACTGACTAGCTGTGTAACCTTGGGAAAGTCACTTAACTCCAATTGCCCTGCCTTCCCCCCTCCAGAAAGACAAAAAAAAAAAAAGAAACTCTAAACAAATTATAAAGCAGAAGAACCAACAAAAACACAGAGTGAAACAAATTTCCTGTCCAAGACAATCTGGAAGGTCAACAGGAAAGGTCTGTGGCACAAGGCTGTGCCAGCACAGACTGGGGCCCCAGCAAACCTGGAGCAGGCCTCAGGAGACTGAATCACTGGCAACAGAGGCAGTTTCCAGACTTCTCAGTCCACAAATGCCAAAGACAACTCAGAAGATCAATAGGAAAAAGCTGTCAGATCTGGGTGAGAGAGGACTGCAATTCAGCCCTGGTCCCAGCAAACCAGGAACAGGCTATGGAAGTGACTGAATCAGCAGTGGTGGCAGTGGCTGTTTCCAGAGCTCTCACCCCACAGATGGTAAGGGAACCAAACAATTGGTCAAAAGGATATCATAGTGGGCTCTTTGCTGGCACTGAGGCAGGATTCTACTGCTTTGCCCATATTTGGATCTGGGTCACAGTCTTGTGTGGCAATTCTGGGGCAAGAAGGAGCATTGGCATAGCAGAGTTTGTGACAGCAGTAGAGAGGGAATCATCCTCACAGTTGCAGGGCAGAAAAGAATGCTAGTGGTCACTCACTGACCAGAGCACATGCCAGGAGAGGAGTAAATACCTCTCTTTGGATCATACCACTTTGGAAGAACTGAAAACTTAGAGGTCCCTACAAGTATCTTTGAAAACAGCTACACAAAACCCTTGAAACTTGGGACAGTATGCCCTCCACACTGGAAGTAGAAACCTAACTTAACATAAGGTGAAAAAATCAAGCAATAGGCTGGGAAAATGAACAAACAATGGAAAAAAATCAGATTACAGAATCTTACTTTGGCAACAAGAAAGATCAAAACACTCAGAAGAAGACAGCAAAGTCAAAGCTCCTACACATCCAAAGTCTCCAAGAAAAATATGAATCAATCTCAGGTCATGGAAGAGCTAAAAAAAGGATACTGAAAATCAAGTAAGAGAAGTAGAGGAAAAACTGGGAAGAGAAATGAGTGTGATGCAAGAAAAGCATGAAAAACAAGTCAACACCTTGCTAAAGGAGACAGCAAAAAATACTAAAGAAAAATAACACTTTAAAATATAGACTAGACCAAATGGCAAAAGAGGTCCAAAAAGTCATTGAGAAGAATGCCTTAAAAAGCAGAATTTACCCAATGGAAAAGGAGGTCCAAAAGCTCAATGAAGACAATAATTCCTTCAAAATTAGAATGGAGCAAATGGAAGCTAATGACTCTATGAGAAATTAAGAAATTATAAAACAAAACCAAAAGAATGAAAAAATGCAAGAGAATATGAAATATCTCATTGGAAAAACAACTGACCTGGAAGACAGATCCAGGAGAAATAATTTAAAAATTGTTGGATGATCTAAAAAGAGCCTAGGCATCATTCTTTCAAGAAATTATCATTACTTCAGAATTAGATTGGAGCAAATGGAAGCTAGTGACTTTGTGAGAAATCAAGATGCTGTTAAACAGATCCAAACAAATGAAAGAATAGAAGGTAATGTGAAATATCTCATGGGAAAAACCACTGACCTGGAAAATAGATCCAGGAGAGATAATTTAAAAATTACTGGACCACCTGAAAGCCATGATCAAAGAAAGAACCTTAGATATCATCCTCCAAGAAATTCTCAAGAAAACCGCCCTGATGTTTTAGAACCAGAGGGCAAAAGAGGTTGAAAGAATGCACCGATCACCTCCTGAAAAAAATCCCAAAAACGAAAACTCCTAGGAATATTATAGCCAGGTTCCGGAATTCCCAGATCAAGGAAAGAATATTACAAGCAGCCAGGAAGAAACAATTTGAATATTGTGGAAGCACAATCAGGATAACCCAGGATCTGGCAGCTTCTACACTAAGGGATCAAAGGGCTTGGAATATGATATTCCAGAGGTCAAAGGAGCTGGGATTAAAACCAAGAGTCACCTACCCAGCAAAACTGAGTATTGTGTTTCAGGGGAAAACATGGTAATTCAGTGGAATAAAGGACTTTCAAGCATTCTTGCTGAAAAAATCAGAGTTGCATAGAAAATTGACATTCAGATACAAGAAGCAAGAGAAGCATGAGAAGGTAAACAGGGAAAAGAAATCATAAGGAACTTATCAAAGTTGAACTATTAACATCCCTACATGGAAAAACAATATTTGTAACTGATGAAATTTTTCTCAGTATGAAAATAGCTGAAGGGAATAGAAATTATATATATATATATATATATATATATATACACACATACACACACGTATATATATAGGAGGGTATACATATGTGAATGTGTGTACATATGTCTACAGGTATACATAGACAGAGGGCACAGGACCAATTTAATAGGAAGGGATGATACTTAAAAGGTGAAATTAAGAGGTGAGAGAGGAATATAATGTGAGGAGACGGGGAGAGACAGAATGGGGTAAACTATCTTATATAGAAGACACAAGGGAAAATGAAGGGGAAGAATAGGAAGGCAAAAGGGAATGGGTCAACCTTATTCTCATTGAATTTGGCTCAGGGAGGGAATGACATACACACTAAATAGAGTATCTCACCCTACAGGAGAACAGGGGAGAAGAGGATGAGAGAGGGTATGATGGAAGGGAGGGCAGGCTGGGGTGGGGGGAAGTTGGAAGCACTCACTTTTGAAAAGGGACAGGATCAAAGTAGAGAACAGAACAAGTGGGAGGTGGGATAGGAGGGAAATATAGTCAGTCTTTTACAATATATATACTATGGTAATGTTTTGCATAGCTACACACATACAACATATACTGAATTGCTTATCTTCCCAGTAAGGGTAGGTGACAAGTGAGGAAGGGAATGAATCTGGAATTCAAAGTTTTAAAATCAGATGTTTAAAAAAAAAAAAATATATATATATATATATACACATATACATACTATTATTAATACTACTTTACATGTAATTAGAAATAAGATATACAGGCACTGGGGCAGAGATCCACCATGCCCTAAAAAAACTAATTAATTAATTAATTAAAAAAAGAGAAATTATCAAGGAAAACTGCCCTGATATTCTAGAACCAGAGGGTAAAATAGAAATTGAAAGAATCCACCGGTCACCTCTTAGAAAAAATCCCCAAAAGAAAACTCCCTAGGAATATTATGGCCAAATTCTAGAATTCCCAGGTTAAGGAGAAATAATGTGAGTAAGGTAGAAACACAATCAGGATAACACAAGATCTAGCAGCTTCTACATTAAGGGATCAAAGGACTTGACAATATTCTGGAGGTAAAAAGAGCTAGGATCAAAACCAAGAATCGTCTTACCCAGCAAAACTGAGTATAGTAATTCAGGGGAAAATATGGACATTTAATGAAATAGAGGACTTTCAAGCACTCTTGATGAAAAGATCAGAGCTGAACAGAAAATCTGGCTTTCAAATACAATAATCAACAGAAGCATGAAAAGGTAAACAGGAAAGAGAAATCACAAGGTCCTTATTAAAGTTTATCTGTTTACATTCCTACTTGGAAAGACGATATTTGTAACTCATGAGACTTTTTTCAGTATTAGAATAGTTGAAGGGAACATAAATATATATGTGTGTGTGTATGTATGTGTGTATGTGTATACATAGACAGAAGGCACAGGGTGAGTTGAATATGAAAAGAAGATATCAAAAAAATAAAATTAAGAGATGAGATTGGGAGGATAAAGGGAGAGATAGAATAAGATAAATTACCTCACACGAAAGAGGCAAGAGAAAGCTGTTACAATGGAGTGGAAGAGCAGGGAGGTGAAAGTGAGGGAGTCAACTTTACTCTCATTGGATTTAGCTTAAGGAAGGAATAACATACACACACAATTGGCTATCTTACCCTACAGGAAAATAGGGGGTAAGGGGACAAGAGGGGAAGATGATAGAAGGGAGGGCAGATTGGGAGAAGGGGTAGTTAGAAGCAAAGACTTTTGAAAAGGGACATGGTTAAAGGAGAAAATAGAATAAATGGGGGGCAGGATAGGATGGAGGGAAATATAGTTAGTCTTTCACAATATGACTAAAATGAAAATGTTTTTGCATAACTACACATGTATAACCTATATTGAATTGCTTGTCTTCTAAATGGGGATGGGCGAGGAAGGAAGAAGGAAGAGAGTCTGGAACTCAAAGTTTTAAAAACAAATATTAAAAAACTGTTTCTTCATGCAACTGGGAAATAAGATATACAGGCAATGGGGTACAGAGGGAGGGAAGGGGGGACGGGGAGGATAAAAGAGAGGGAAGACTGGAGGAAGGGGTAATCAGTATGCTTGCCATCTTGGGGTGGGGGTAGGGGAGAGATGGGGAGAAAACTTGGAACTCAAAATCTTGAGGAAATGAATGTTGGAAGTTAAAAAATAAATAAAATTTAATTATTAAAAATACGAAATTATCAAGGAAAACTGCCGAGATATTCTAGAACCAGAGGAAATAAGAATTAAAAGAATCCACTAATCACCTCCTGAAAGAGATCTCAAAATAAAAACTCCCAGGAATATTACAGCCAAATTCCAGAGCTCTCAGGTCAAGGAGAAAATACTGTAAGCAGCCAAAAAGAAACAATTCCAGTACTATGTAACCACAATCAGGATGACACAAGATTTAGCAGCTTCTACATTAAGGGATTGGAAGGCTTGGAATATGATATTGTAAAGGAGCTAGGATTAAAACCAAGAGTCACTTACCCAGCAAAATTGAGTGGAAAAATTGAAGAGAAAAAAATTAATTAACAATGACATAAGAGGAATTTAATGTTTTGGGTTTTTTTGAGGGGAGAAGGCAAGGCAATTAGGGTTAAATGACTTGCCCAAGGTCATTAAGCTAGTAAGTGTCAAGTATGTGAAGTGAAATTTGAACTCAGGTCCTCCTGACATCAGGGCTAGTGCTCTCTCCACTACACTACCTACCTGCCCCAATTTAATGCATTCTTGAGAAAATATCAGAGTTAAACAAAAAATTTGACTTTCAAGTACAAGGCTCAAGAGAAACATACAATGGTAAACAGAAAAGAGAAATCATAAGGGACTTATTAAAATTGAACTGTCTACATTCTTACATGGAAAGATATTTATAACCCATGAGACTTTTCTCATTATTAAAGTAGTTGGATATATAGATAGAGGGCACAGGATGAGTTGAATATGAAGGGATGATATCTAAAAAATTAAATTAAGGGATGAAAGAGAAATATACTGGGAGGAGAAAGGGAGAGGTAGAATGAGGTAAATTATCTCCCACAAAACAGGCAAGAAAAAGCTTTTACAGTGGAGGGGAAGAGGGGGGAGGTAAAAGGGAATGAGTGAACCTTATTTTCATTGGAATGGCCTTAAGGAGGGAATAACATACACACTCATTTGGGTATGGAAACCTATCTTACCCTACAGGAAAGTAGGAGAGGAAGGGGACAACAGAAGGGGTGGAGTGTAAAAGGGAGGACAGACTGGGGGGGGGGGGGGAAGTAATCAGAAGTAAACACTTGGGTCGGCTAGGTGGCACAGTGAGTAGAACACCAGCCCCAGAGTCAGGAGGACCTGAGTTCGGATCCGCCTTCAGACACTTAACAACCACACACACAAAACTAGCCGTGTGACCTTGGGCAAGTTACTTAACCCCAATTGCCCTCCAAAAAGCAAAAAAATGAAAAATAAATGTTTAAAAAAAAAGAAGTAAACACTTTTGACGAGGGACAGAGTGAAAGAAGAGAATAGAATAAACAGGAGGCAGGATAGGATAGAGGGAAATACAGTTAGTCTTTGACAACAGACTATCGTGGAAATGTTTTGCATGACTACACATGTATAACCTATATCGAACTGCTTGCCTTCTCAATGAGAGTGGATGGGAAGCAAAGAAGTGTGAGAATCTGGAACTCAAAAGTTTTAGAAATGAATGTAAAAAAAATTTTTTACATGTAACTGAGAAATAAGATACACAGGCAATGGGGTTTAGAAATTGTAATGCGAATGTAAATTTGGAAGATCTTCCCTGCCCCTAGGCTAAAGTGCACCTGAAGCCTGGGGTGGGAGGCTTGTTTTTCTGTAGATACTTCTTGATTGGCCAAGTGAGTCAATAAGGTTGTTACATTCTCTGAGCCAGGAGAAGGCTATATAAGCCCTGATGTGTAGCTTTGTTTTGGGACTCACTTTGAGAAGTGTTCTGTGATTTGATCTGAATTCTGGGAAGCCGTTGTTGAGAGTCCCCCGGCTTTGAAAAACCCAGATGTGGAAACCCAGATGTTGACTGGGTATGGATGTAATGGTTGGAAAGTTTGGAAAGCTGTCTACTTGATCTGTTTCTCTGACTTGATAATTCTGTCTGTGTATTCTGAAGTTTGGAGTGCTGACCATTTTCCCCTGAACAAGGTAAACGATATATGTCTGACTGATTAAAGTAAGCTTGTTAACCCATTTTGAGTTGCTTTCCTTTATTAAAGCAGATCCAAGAACCTGTGGTAGCAGCAAACCCTGAGGACGCCGGGGTGCTTGCTGCTACAGAAATATATCTTGCCCTACAGAAAAATAGAAGGGGGTGTGGATGAGAGAAAGAGTGGGGGGAGCGACAGGAGGGAGGGCAGATTGAGGGAAGGGGTAATCAGACACAAAATACTTTTGAGGAAGGATAGGATGAAAGGAAAGAAAAAACAGAATAAACATGGGTAGAGGGAATAGGATGGAGTAAAATACAGTTAGCCATAGTAACTGTGAAAAAAAATTTTTTGAAGCCAGTTTCTCTGATAAAGGCCTCAATTCTCTAACATATGGAGAACTGTGCGAAATTTATAAGTCATTCCCCAATTTATAAATGATCAAAAGATATAATCAGTTTTCAGATGAAGTAATTAAAGCTATCTATAGCCATATGAAAAAATATTCTAACTCACTATTGATTGAAGAAATGCAAGTTAAAACAATTTTGATCTTATTATAATAAATATATTATAATAATATAATAAATATGTTATTATGATAAATATATATATATAATAAATAAATAAATAACTTATTAGATTAGATAATAAGACAGAAAAGGTAAATGACAAATATTGGAGGGGATGTGTGAAAAATGAGACATTAATGTACTATTGTTGGAGTTGTGAACTGATTAAACCATTGCACAAAGCAATTTGGAACTATGCTCAAAGGGCTATAAAACCATGCATACTTTTGACATAGTAATACCACTAATAGGTCTATATCCCAAAAGAGATAAAAAACAAAAAAGAAAAGGATGTATATGTACAAAAACATTTATAGCAGCTCTTTTCTGGGGGCAAAGAACTAGAAATTGAGGGGATGCACAACAATTGGGGAATGGGTGAATAAGTTGTAATATGCAATTGTGATGAAATACTATTGTACTATAAGAAATGATGAGCAGGATGCTCTCAAAAAAAAAACTAGGAAGACTTACATGGGTTGATCCAAAGTGAAATGTAATGGATACAAAGTAACAGCAATATTATAGGATGATCAGCTGTGAATGACTTAGCTATTCTTAACAATACAACAATCCATGACAACTCTGAAGGACTTAAGATGAAAAATGCCATCCATTCCCAGAGAAAGAACTGATGATACCTGAAAACAGACTGAAACAACTTTTGTGTTTTTTTCCCCATTTTATTTTTCTTAAGGGTAGTTTTTTTTTTTCGGTCTATGTTTTCTTCTACAACATGACTATTATAGACGTTGCACATGACTACACATATATAACCTATATGGAACTGCCTGCCTTCTCAATGAAGGGGGGCAGGGAGGGAGAAAGGGAGAACTCAAAGTTTTAAAAACAAATTTTTAAATATTGTTATTTACATGTAACTGGGTAAAAATTAAATACTAAATAAATACAAAAACCACAATACAATAAAGTTTTCCCACAATTCCCAGGAATAATAGAATAGTTTTCTAACAAGACAAAAACTGGATTAGACCCATAATGAAAAAGAAAGAGAACTGAGCTAGATCCAGAATTGAGTCAGATGATGGAGTCAGTTTGGTTCACATAATTCTCACAATTCCCTCAGTTATAAGGGTTGGTTCTAGAAGGGATAAAGGGAAAGACAGAGTGGGAAATATCGGTTATGTAAAGACAAACTATATCAATAAAGTATTTTAAAACAAAATATATTGTTGTGTATACAAAATGTTATTAAATGAACATGTATTCTAGCTTTCCTTGAAAACATTTCCTACTTTACTATTCATTTTTCCTCATCCCTTTTATAAAATTATCATGAGTTACAGGGAACCTAAAAAAAAAATCAAATAACATAATTCATCAGAATATCCAAGAAAATTTTCAAAGAAGATACTGGATGCAAAACCTAGGAAAGTTCTGAGTCAGGGTCAACATATGGATTAAATGTAATTTCAAGAAAGAGATTATAAACACAAAGTCAGAAGCCAGGGCTTGAGGCAGAAAATAGAAATCACTCAAAGGCAGCGACTCAGGAAAGAGGTGTCTTAAATGCCTACAACAAAATGGATACATAAGCTAAAATACATAACTTTACAGTGGCTGAGGCAAAAATGAAGTACTATTTTTCTGAGGTGATTTCCTTCAAACTGGTCTAAAAAGCACAACAAACATTTTTTTTGTTAAGGAGTTTCCTAGCTCCAGAATTCAATAAATATTTGTTGAATGCTAAATGGCTGAAAAGATAAATAATGTAAGACACATACCATACAGTTTGTGGAATTGCCTTGTTTGGACACAGCTGCCTGGTATTTAGCCATCCTGTCTTTTATTGATGTTTCAGAAAGGCGAGGGATCTCTAGACTTTTTTTACTCTCATTTTTCTCTGAACTAAATGTAGATGATGACAACTGACCTGGAAAAGGCAAATAAATAGCATCTTTTTTTTGCAAGGCAAAATAATAACACATTTTTAGTGGTTGACTCAAGGTTCTAAATTCTGGGATGTTGTTATATATATAATGGTTAATTCTCTCTATTAAAGTACAAAGAAAGGAACCAGAAAGACATTTATGACCCACAAAAAATCCCATTCACCCACTTACTTAATATTAAAAAGCATTTTCTTACATTGTGCAATAATTAATAAACATTTAGTAATCATTTCTTTGGGGATGCCTTACCCTGCAAAAGATTAAAATTATACTAAATACATCATATTTTAATGTTGCACTAAATTTTATCAAGTCTTTTATAATGCTTACCTTTGGCACTCTGAAAGGTACAGTACATAAATACAATTCACATTAAATTGCTAGGGAGGTTCATTAGAGACTGAAAATTGGTGAATCTTTTGGCAATTAAGTCCTTTGAGGCTAGCCCAACATTGCCATGTAGCATTCACAGTGTAGACTTTTGGCACACATTGTAATAAAGGGCAGGGCAATTAAGGGAGAAAAATTTTAAATTGAAAAGTCTGAAAATACAAAGAAGTCATCTGTGGAAAGAATTATTAAATGTAAACAGACAGGATTTTCATATGATGGTCTATTTCCCTGTCATCCCAAACCTTCAAGTCAGACTTTTCAAGAGAGATAATATATGCAAAATACTTTGTAAACCACGGAGCACTATATAGATGTCAACTATATTTTTCCCCTGCCTATGCTAGCTAGGAGTCCTGAATGTCTCACTACTATTTAGAACTTCCTGAATAACTCATATACACATGATATTATCTTCTTACCAGGGCCAGTTTCCAAGTCTTCCAGAGAAAGGCAGTTTTCAGAGATCCTTCTTCCACCTGCATTTCTGCTTTGGTCCCAAAGAATCTATTTATAAAATAAAATGCAACAATAAGTTTTGCAGAAGAGATGAGGAATAGTTGATATGTAATGTTCAGAAAGGTACAGGTGCTACTGGTCAAATTCCTTGTGTTTGGTCTAGAAACCAAGCAAGCATTAAATGTGATACTGACTTTGAGAGAAAAAAAGAACCAGTTATTATCATGGACACCAAATAAACCAGAATATACTTAGGAATCTAAGAAAATTCATTTTAGTCTTTTTGGTCTTTGAAAATGGTATTCAGCACTAGAAGCCAACTATATAAAGTAAACAAACTATTTCACCATCAGCTCCCAAAACTTTGATCAGTGCCCTGTCTAGTTAGTACCTCTAGTAATAAAAGCTAACCAGTATACATGAAAGGCTTCAAGTCCCAAATACCCTGGGCATACAGCTTTCAAAATTAACTAACAAACCCCCAATGATCCCTGGAAGTTACAGACATTACTTTCATTCTTATTTTTTAAAAAACAAGGGGGTAAGTTTTATTGGTGTCTTTTATTTTTAAAATTATTTTTGGAGACCTCCCTGCCCTCACACCTTCTCTGTAACAAAGAAAAGGAAAATCAATGGATAAGAATATTTGATAATGTATACAGCATTCCATACTAGTTTTTTCTCTTTACTACCATCCCTGACCCATCTCTCTGCCAAAAGGAAACACCTATCACTAACTGTTAATAAAAATTTAAAACCTTGATTTCAGATAACTCTAGCATAGTTTAAGAAGCTGAAACCATTAGTTTTAAAGGAATTTTTCTCCCTTGAGATAATGAGAAAGAACACTTTGATGCATCTGTTATTTCATTTTGTTATTAGTAATGGAAATGACTTCCAGATCTAAATAGCCTTCTCTATTTTCTCTGCTGATTTCCTGTCCCATACCACTAACTGCCTCTTAGGCACAACCAATTGGTTGTCCCCAAGGAATCTAAAATTCAGCATCTCAAGCTCTGTCAAAAACAACTCATTATCTTTCCCCAAAAATTCTCACCTCTTCCATGCTTCCCTATTACTACTGAAGGCACCATCATCCTTCCAGTTATTCAGGTTCATAACTTGAGTGATATCTTCAACTCCTGACTCTCACTCACCCCATACATCCAAACAATTGCCAAATCTTGTCATTTCTACTTCCATCACATCTCTTCTCTATGTCTCCTTTCTGCAACAGTTTCCTAATGAATTTTCTTACCTTATCTTTACCCATTCAATTCTGTCTTCCACAAAGTTGCCACCTGATTTTCCTAAATTGTAGGTCTGACCATATCATCCCCCTAGTCAATAAACTCCAGTAGCATCCTGTTACCTCCAGGATCAAATAGAAAATCTTAATTTGGCTTTTAAAACTGCATAACCTTGGTCCTTCCCTTCTCAGTCTATTTACACTTTACTCCTCTCCACATACTCTGTGATTCTTGGGATACTTGTCTCCTTGTTGTTTCTGTGTCTCTTAGAAACTTTGGCTTTCCTTATGGTGCTAATCAAGCACCATCTTCTGCAGGAGGCTATTTCTGATGCTCCTTAATGTTACTGCTTTCCCCCAGAAGGTTACAATATATATAATTTTTACATATTTATTTGTACTAATTATTTCTGCCAATAGAATAGAAATACTAGAAAAAAAACATTTTTATCACATTTTTTTTGTATCAGCAGTACTTAGCACAGAGCCTGGAAGACAGTAAGTGCTTAAGAAATGCTTTTTTATTAGTGCAGATACTTCTTCACCAATGCTGACTTAAAAACCCCTCTATGCTTTCTTATGTTGTAAAGTCCTTATTGACGTTTTTCCAAAAATCCTTCATAAGGAATATATGCAATATGCTTACTATCCTCTCATTCTCTCAATAACCTTAAGGTTACTAATATAGTTCTGGGATTACTCATGACCACTTCCTTGATAAAACATTTCATGCCATGTCTTGATTAGAAGGTATAGGCTACTTATATCCACCTTGGGTCTTTTTACCACTGAACTTCAGGTTATCTGCATTTCTGATTCTTCTAAGATTATGGTGTTTTCTCACTCAAACAAAAGAGCATCACCAGAATACTAGAATTGAAAAGGTGGTCTTTTCTGATAGCAAATCATTTGGGACCACTGAAAATGCTATGTAGTTTCCTAAGTGAATCTAGCCCGATTTTTTCATATTCAATTCTGAGTTTGGCAGCTAATGGTTGATTAGCCCCTCTTTCCTCCCCCAAAACAGCTCATAGTGTTATTTATTGATTCAAAAGGTCTTTTTGCTTTCAATTTTATTAATCTCTTCTTTGACCTTTAAGATTTCTATTTAGCTGTTTATTTAGGGTTTTTTAATTTGTGGTTTTCTAGTTTTTTAGTTGCATGCCTAATTTATTAATCTTTCACCTATAAATGAAAGGGTTTAGATACATAAAATTTCCCTTGATATGCTGTCATTATCTTTTTTTTTTTTAAGCAATTGGGGTTAAGTAACTTGCTCAAGGTTACACAGCCAGTTATTTCTGGGTGTGGTGCTAAGTATTTTAGCCTGGATTCAATCCCCCAGGTCATCCTGACACTGGGGCCGGTGCTCTTACTGTGCTACCTGGCCGCCTCGTGTTATCATTATCTTTAACAAAGTTACTGACCCATTATTCTTTAGAATTAAGGTAATCTCCCATAAATTTTTAATATTTTCTTCAGTAGCCCTTTATTGAACATAAATTTAATATGTTATGATTCAGAAATGATACATTTAATATTTTTGCTCTCCTGCACTTATTTCCGAGGCTGTTATGCCCAAATACATGATTAATTTTTGTTAAAGGTACTAATGCACAGCTGAGAAAATAAATACTTCTTTTTCTTCCCATTTATAATCACCAGGTGTTCATTATACCTAAGTTTCTTAAAAGTCTATTCAGTTCTTTCACTTCTTTTTCCATTGTTTGGTTATATTTATCTAGGTCTGAGAGGGATAAATTGAGGTCTCCCACAATTATAGTTTTACTGTCTCTTTTGGTAGAAACTATAACATTTAGCTTTTCCTTTAAGTATTTAGATGCTTTACTCTTTGGTGCATATGTTTTACATTGGTATTAATTTATTGCATTCTTCTTTCTTACCCCTTAATTTTATTTATTTTTTTAGGCATCATCCCATCATAGTCAACGCACAGCCATGTTCTCTATATATACTCCTTATAACTACTCTAATAATGATAAAGTTTTTAGGAGTTACAAATACCTTTCCATGTAGGAATATAAATAGTTTAACCTTATTGAATCTCTTATGATTTCTCTTTCCTGTTTAACTTTTTAATAATTCTCTTGAGTTTTGTACCTGAAAGTCAAATCTTCTATTCAGCTCTGATCTTTTCATCAGGAATGCTTGAATGTTCTCTATTTCAATGGATGTATATTTTTTTCCCCTGAAGAATTATACTCAGTTTTGGTGGGTAGGTGATTCTTGGTTGTAATCCTTTGTCCTCTGGAATATCATATTCTAAGCCTTCCAATCCTTTAATGTAGAAGCTGCTAAATCTTGTGTTATACTGACTGTAGTTCCACGATGTTTAAATTTTTTCTTTCTGATTGCTTGAATTACTTCTCCCTTGACCTGAGAGGATCTCCTTGATCTGGAATCTGACTGGGAGATTTCATTTGGGGATCTCTTTCAAGAGATGATTGGTAGATTCTTTCCATTTTTATTTTACTCTCTGGTTCCAGAATATCAGGGGCATCTTCCTTGAGAATTTCTTAAAAGAAGATATCTTAGCTCTTTTTTTGATCATGACGTTCAGGTAGTCCATTAATTCTTAAATTATCTCTCCTTGATCTATTTTCCAGGTCGATTGTTTTTCCAATGAGAGAGTCCACATTTTCTTCTATTTTTTCATACTGTTTCTTGATTTCTCATAGAGTCATTAGCTTCCATTTGCTCCATTCTAATTTTTTTTTTTTTTTTGCTTTTTGGAGGGGGAAGGGCAGGGCAATTGTGGTTAAGTGACTTGCCCAAGGTCACATGGCTAGTGTTGTGTCTGAGGCTGGATTTGAACCCAGGTGCTCCTGACTCCAGGGCTGGTGCTCTATTCACTGTGCCACCTAGCTGCCCCTCCATTCTAATTTTGAAGGAATTATTTTCTTCAGTGGGCTTTTGTACCGCTGTTTCCATCTGGTTAATTTTACTTTTTAAGAATTCTTATTCTTAAGTAAATTTTTGTACATCTTTTCCTATGTGGTTAATTCTGCCTTTTAAAGAGCTCTTCTCTTAACTGTATTTGTGTGTCTCTTACCATTTCTTTGGCTTATTCTCTTTTTTAAAGTGTTATTTTCTTCAGTAAGTTTTTTTTCTCCTTTACCAATGTTGACTCTTTTTTTTAATCATTTTCTTGAATCACTGTCATTTCTTTTCCCAATTTGTCCTCTACCTCTCTTATTTGAGCTTTAAAATCCTTTTTGAGCTCTGATATTTTTTGGGGGGGGAGGGCCTGAGACCAATTCACATTTTTCTCTGAGGCTTTGGATGTAGCAGTTTTGACTTTGTTGTCTTTGTCTTAGTTTGTGTTTTGATCTTTCCTGTCACCATGGTCAGGTCCTTTTTTGTTGTTCTTTATTCATTTTCTCAGCTTATTTTTTGACTTTTAACTTGATATTAAAGGGTTTTTTTGGGGGAAGGGGTCCTGCTTCCAGGATGGAGGGAGGGCACTATCCCAAGATACAGGTTTTTTGTTCAGCTCTTTTCAGAATTAGTTCTGTGAGGTGTGTAAGTTTTCAATTCTTCCAAGATGGTATGATCTAAGGAGAAGTGTGTTTACTCTTCCCTTGGGCCATGTTCTGGTCTGAATGCACAAGCACTCTTCTCTTTTCCACTCTGAAACTATGACCAGGGTCCCCCTCCCTGTCCTGGGACTGCAAACCAGGATTATGACCCAGATCCATGTATGAGTAATGCAACAGAGTCCTGCACCCAGTGCCAGCAAAGGAACCCTTATAATCTCCTTCTGACCAATTGTTCAACTCCCTTACCTTCTGTGGGCTGAGAACTTCAGAAGCTGCTGTTGTGAGTTCAGGTGCCCTCAAGGCCTGCTGCTGGCTTGCCTGGGCATTGCCAGCATTAGATTACACTTCACTTTTACCCATGTGTATCTCCCCTCCTAGGCTGCTATGGGCTGGAAAGTTTTTACTCCATTCTTTTCTGGGTTCTGCCACCCTAGAATTCATTTTCTGGTGTTATTTTAAACGTGTCTGGAGGAAACAGTGGAGAGCTCAGGGAAGTCCCTGCCTTTATTCTGCCATCTTGGCTCTGCCACCCCAAAACTCCTTTTTCAACAAAAACTACTGAGAAAACTGGAAAGCGGTCTGACAGAAACTAGGTATAGACCAACCTCTCATCATATGCAAGGATAATGTCCAAATTAAGTCCATGACATCATAAACAAAGTAGAGGAAGGAATTACCTCTCAAATCTATAGATGGGGAAGTTTATGACAAAACACAAGATAGAAGGGATCACAGAAGGTAAAGTATACATGTTATGGTATATGAATGTGATGGAATGTGCATTAATGTGCTATAAGAAATGATAAAGAGGATGGTTTCATAGAAACTTGGACTGACTTACGTGAACTGATGCAAAGTGAAGTGAGCAGTGAAGAGTTTAAGTGTTTTCTGGTACATGAGGTTTCTGGACTCTTGGCTTCTTCATGGTGGCAATAACATTGCATATGTTTCTAAACTTCTCTAAGTAATGTTGAAACAATGATGTTTTGCAAACTAGTTTGTCTTCTAAACTGAAGTGTACCTTGGCTGGCAAGAGCAGAAATGGCTTTTGGAAAAATCTCGTGAATAAGATTAATCTTTCAGTGATAAGAGACCAGAAAGTTTCCTCAACTGTAGAAAATGTATTCATTTGTATGCATATTTTACCAAATTTTCCTAACCATGTCATTAACCAAAATGATTTAAAACTCAAAACCACTTTAAATCCAAAGACTCCAGTTTCTGGGATGAGAACTCACTCTTTGACAAAAACTTCTGGGACAACTAGAAAACAGTATGGCAAAAACTAGGCATAGACCAACATCTTATACCGTGTACCAAAATAAGGTCAAAACTGATACATAATTTGGACACAAACAGTGAAACTATAACAAATTAGGAGAACAAGGAATAGTTTGCCTGTTAGATCTATGGAGAAAGGAAGAATTTATGACCAAACAAGAGACAGGGAACATTACAAAATGCAAAATAATAATTTTGAGTACATTAAATTAAAAAGGTTTTGTGCAAAGCCAATGTAACCAAGATTAGAAGGGAAGCAGAAAGCTAGGAAACAATTTTTACAGTCAGTGTCTCTGATAAAGTTCTCATTTCTAAAATATATAGACAACTGAGTCAAATCTATAAGAATACAAGTCACTCCCTGATCAAAGGATATGAACAGGCAGTTTTCAGATGAAGAAATTGAAGCTATCTACAGGCATATGAAAAAATACTCTAAATCACTATTGATTAGAGAAATGCAAATTAAAACAAGTCTGAGGTACCACATCACACCTATAAGATTGGCTAACATAAGAATATAGGAAAATGATAAATGTTGGAGATGTGGGAAAATTGGAACACTAATGCATTGTTTGTGGAGTTGTGAACTGATCCAACCATTCTGGAGAACAATTTGGACCTATGGCCAAAAGGCTATAAAACTGCACATATCCTTTGATGCAGCAATACCACTTCTAGGTCTGTATCCCAAAGAGATCGTAAAAATGGGAAAAGGACCCACATGTACAAAAATGTTTGTAAGCAGCTCTTTTTGTGGTGGTCAAGAATTGGATGTTGAAGGGATACCCATCAATTGGGGAATGGCTGAACAAGTTATGGTATTTGAATGTAATGGAATACTGTTGTACCATAAGAAATGGTAAGCAGGTGGACTTCAGAAAAACCTGGAAAGACTTACATGAACTGATGCTGAGTGAAGGGAGCAGAACCAACCAGCAGTACCGTGTTTCCCCGATAATAAGACCTATCCCGAAAATAAGCCCTCCCCTTACTGTGTAAGATTCCTCTAAAATAAGCCCTCCCCTGAAAATAGGCCCTATTGAGATTGCTACTGTAGTGAAGGTGATCCCCTGCGCTACATGCTACATTACGGTACCCTCTGTATGCACCG
>NW_027185811.1:2205727-2290120 GCF_028583685.1 Petaurus breviceps papuanus | reverse complement strand
CCCCCCCCCCAAGTGAAACGCACACCGCACTCCGAGCTGCATCCAATTAGAGCTGCAGCAGTGAATGCGTCATCCTGTTCTTCCCCAGTGATTTGCTTGCTGGCGCCATTGAAAGCAGTGCCGCGGAGGAGAGCTGAGGCAGGACAACATAAAAACCCAGTATGTAAGCGGGAGTGAGGGGGCATGATGGAGGAAAAAAGAAGAACTCAGGGGGCATGATGGAGTGAAAAGAAGGACTGATGGTCATAATTTTATTATTCTGTCTGTTTTGACCCCCAGACATGAGTACAAAAAGGAAGAGCTATACTGTTGAGTATAAGAAAGCAACTGTAGAGGAGTCACATGGCAAGAATCTTGCAGTTTTCTGTAAAGAAAAACTTTTGGATCTTCGAATGGTCAGAATATGGAGAGCAGATTATAATAACCTCAATCAACAGGTGGATGAGGGAAAAGGGAAAAAGCGCAGGTCTGGATCAGGTCGGCAGCCCTTATATCCTGACTTGGAGATCCTCATTGGTGAATGGATTGCTGACAGGAGAGCAAAGGCCTTGGTTGTGCGCAGGGCTGATATTCAAGCATTTGCCCTTTCAATGGCACCAGAGTTTGAAATGGTCTCAGAAGGATTCAAAGCATCACAACACTGGTTGGACAGTTTCCTTCAACGGTATGAACTGTCCCTAAGAAGATCAACAACACTGTTTAAGCTGGAAGATGCTGAAGTTATTAAACGTGCACTTGCATTCAAGTCCTTTATTGATAGGATCGACATTTCCAAGTACCAAACCTGCAATATGATTGCTATGGATGAAACTGCAGTGTTTGTGGGACAAGGATCTCAAACAACAATTCATCACAGGGGTGCAACGTCAATCTACATTCCCACCACTGGCTATGAAAGTGCACGGGTCACCTGTGTTGTGGCAATTCGTTTGGATGGAAAGAAAGCCACACCTCTAATCAGTAAGGGCAAGAAAGATAAGATTGAACGTGTATCTGGCATTTACGTTCTTGAAACCGAAAAAGCCTGGTGTACACAAGCCGTTATAAGAAAGTGGGTTGATTTAACGCTGCCACTTGTTATGCGAGGTAACCAAAGAGGTCTGATAGTCTGGGATTCAGCCAGCACTCACCGCGCTAAAGAAATGAAGAACTTCCTTGCAGAGAGAAGAATAGATCAAGTAATGATTCCTGCAGGAATGACTGCC
This sequence comes from Petaurus breviceps papuanus, assembly GCF_028583685.1. NCBI lineage: Eukaryota > Metazoa > Chordata > Mammalia > Diprotodontia > Petauridae > Petaurus > Petaurus breviceps. The sequence goes on along the minus strand of NW_027185811.1, from coordinate 2,288,915 downwards.
TATCTCCAGACCCTTGATATTGCAATAAAGAAGCCATTCAAGGACCATTTGCGCATGGAAGTCAATGACTACACTGAAAATAGAATGGAAAGAAATCAGCGTGGAAACTTTGTGAAGCCCTGTCTGCAAGAAGTCGTGACTTGGGTGAAGAAGTCATGGGATAAAATTACTGACAGCTGTGTCGCCAAGGCACTACGAGCAGGTTACCTGGACAAGACATATTCATTTAAAGAGAGCTATATTGTTGGACATGACAGATTGGGTCCACTTCTTCGGAAGGAAATGGAGGCGCAAGACATCCAGGACGGAATTCAGGGTATGGACACTTATGACGATGTTGTTGAAGAAGATGACATGATCATTATTGAATAAAGGTACATTTTTTTTGCTCACATTTACCTGTTTATTAAAATTGCTGTCAATGTTCATTAAAATAAGCCCTCCCCTGAAAATAAGCCCTCTGGTGTTTTTCTGTCCAAAAAATTTAATAAGACAGTGTCTTATTATCAGGGAAACACGGTATGTTGTACACAGTAACAGCAACACTGTGCAATGACCAACTTTGTTAAGACTTAGCTCTTCTGAGACATGCAATGATCTAAGACAATTCCAAAAGATTCAGTATGAAAAATGTTATACACATCCAGAGAAAGAATTAAGGAATCTGAATGCAGATCGAAGCATACTATTTTCTCTTTCTTTTGCTTTTTTTCCTCATGGTTTTTCCCTTTTGTTCTGATTCTTCTTTCACAACATGACTAATATGGAAATATATTTTAAATATATCTGTATTAGATTGCATGCCATCTGGGGGTGGGTGAGTGGAGGGAGAGGGGAACAATTTAGAACTCAAAATCTTATAAAAATTAATGTTAAAAACTAAAACAAAAAACCACAAAACTCAAAATCACTTGCAGTAACTCTAATTCTGCCACATCACATTCAGCTATACTGTACAAATCGTAGCCATGTTCATAGATGAACCTGGAACTAGATTAGGAGTCAGAACACTTCTTTGGAAATTAAACCTTGTGTGTCCTTAGAAATGGCAAACAGGAGGAGGGAAGAGGGTAAGTTTGGCAGGACACTGCACAACCACATACATTTTCCTTTCTTCCAAATACATTTCTAATTTGCTACTCAGAAAAATGGAAGAAATTCCAAAGGCTTAATCCAAGGGCTGTACTGAAAAATGATCACTGTGAAATATCAGAATTTTTCAGGATGTAAACAGCTATTCCATTTGCTTCTCCTGTAACAGAAAAAGAACCCTGACCTTCACATGAGAGGCAGAATTTCAAATGCTCACCTTTTGTTAAAGGTAAGCATGCATACAGTGCTAAAAGAACGTGCTGTCTGTGGATCTTTCAGTGTTCTGTCTCTAGTTTTATTTTCACATTCTGTGTTGTTAACCTCCATTCAGATACTATTTCAACTTGAATAGGTCAGTTTTATGCTACTCATTTTATACCTGGTGCCATAAGTTACAGGGAAAGAGAGACTTTGCCTTCCATACTGTCTTATTTTTTTCTTTAAAGATAAAACTCTTTATACATTCCCTAACAGTCCTTCCAAACCACAGCCCACAGCTTCTAGGACTTAAATTCCAATTCCAGCAAGGGAAACATCCTTCTCTACATGAAACTTATTCTGGGAGTCCAACCAGGAACAGTTTTATAAGTTGTACATAGCTGGTGTCAATGATAACCACCTCAATATTATTATTCAAATCAATAGCATAAAACAGAAGAAAACATAGCCGCTCTCATACCCAAATATCATCATTTATCCATTGTCTCCACAATTTACCTGAGAGAGTCTAAAATATTATAATCATTAACAGAAGAGGGTAGGAGAGGTGGGAAGACAAGACCCTTAAAGACGCTTACAAAGAACAAATCATGCCAAACTAACACAATTCCTTTTTTTTAAGAAAATGAATAGTTAGATAAATTAGATTAATAACAAACAGTTCTGACTCAGCTGCTTACTAGCTGTGTGACTCCGGGAAAGTTAGCCTCTCAGCTTCAATTTCCTCTTCCATAAAACGAGGATACCTTACAGGGTTAGTGTGAGAATCAAATGAGAGAACATGCATAGCACTTTGTGAACCTTAAAGTGCTATATAAATGTTAGTTGTTATTTTTACTATTTTAATTATTATCTTGATTTCAGCAAAACACTTGATAAAGTCTCTCATTACATGCTTGTGGAAAATGTGGTGAAATGTAGGTTACTATGTAGATCTACACCTAACTGAACAAACAACATCCTAATAGGTTGGTTACCTCTTTGCCTCTTGTACCCTTAAGGGTACCTTCATAGCTGAAGCTATTTATACACCCCCCCAAATGGAAATCATTCCCATCTATAAACTATGGAACAGAAGGAATCATGCATGGTCCAGCAGTTCAATTTCTTCATACTTGGTATTAACCCTTCCATGATCCTGATATTTCATTTTCTCAACAACTTCCTTGTTCTGTTGTGGTTGAACTGTATCTTTCATGTAGCTCATATGGATTCAGAAGTCCTGAATCATAACTCTATTATTCCTTACTACTTACATACTAATCACTTCAATTCTCCGGCTTTCAATTTCACCGTTGTTAAAATAAAGGGGTTCCTAACATCTCTTCAACTTCTAAGTTATTTTATTCAATCTTTTGTAATAAAGCTTCTTCTCCCTTTTTGTCCACAAGTTCTTTAATAAATGGGTTCCTGCCTCATTTTCTAGATACTTAATGGAATTGGAGTTCCCGACTCTGAACACCAGTTTACTCATAAACTCTAAATCTAATTCTAAATCTTTCTAAAACTTTCCTATGCCTCCAATAAATTGTTGCCACTACCACTGCAGATCCTGGACTTAAGGTTTTGATCTTTTAAAACGATTCCTGCATCTTTCCTGTCTCATTTTGAACTGATCTTCAAAATTAGTGCCTGTCTTCAGGCAAGTGTCCTTGCATCCCTATCCCTAGGATAACTTTTAGCTGTACTCCCTTGTTCAGACCACCAGCCTTCACCCAACCCACCAGTCACACTTCTGTCATTCCTCCTGATCTGGCTCCAATTCAAATATTTGGGAACATTTTAAGTAAACCTGGAGAAAATGCTAAAGTGTAAGTGCCATGGAATCATATATTCCATAGGCTTCATTCTTTTCAGTATTTTTATCTGTAAGAAATGCTTATGAAATCGGTAGATAATAAATTTGATTCATCCTGTTTTTAGCTTATCACATTATAAAACTATAGAATCATTGAGGGTAGTCTATTTATATTTAGGAAAACATTATATACTGTTATGGAAAATTTGCTCTTATAAGACAAAGTCAATTCAAACAACTCTTGGGTGCAAAATTTCTCCTCATATTTTAAATTATAAAAGTGAATATCATTAAGGTAAAGAAATTAACCCATAAGTAAGTTAATACATTGAAAAGGGTTTTTTACTAAAATTTAATTCATTTTATTTTCAGTTCTGAATTTTCTCCCCACCCATTGAGAAGGCAAGAAAAACAAAACCTATTACAGATATGGATTGTCACACAAAACAAATTCCTGATGCTCAATCTATCAGCTCTTTCTCTCTGGATAGTATGGTTTCATCATTAATCTTTTGGATTTGTGGCTGGTCATTGTATTGATCAGAGTTCTTAAGTCTTTCAAAGTTCTTTATAATATTGTTAGCAAATAATTTTTGTCCTGATTCTTCTCACTTCAATTTGCATCAGGTCACACATGTCTTCCCAGGTTTTTCTGAAACTATTGCCTTTATCATTTCTTACATCACAATAGTATTTCATCACATTCATATACTATAACTTGTTCAGCCATTCCCCAATTGATAGGCACCCCCTGTTTCCAATTCTTTGCTACCATGAAAAAAATCTCATAAATATTTTTGCATATATAGGTCCTTCTCTTTCTTTGAGCTCTTTGGGATACAGGACTAGAAGTGGTAGCACTGGGTCAGAAATTATATATGGCTTAATAGTTTTTTGGGCACAGTTTCCAATTGGAAAGATTGATCTTCAATAGATTTGAGAAAGGGAAAAATAAGAACACAAAGGAAATTCTTAATAATGTTTACTAGTGCAAATTTTTGGAAAGCAATAAGGCAATATATATTAATCACAAAATTAATTTTGCATTTTTGAGCATTTCTGCTACCCTAAAGAAAGCCAAAAATTAAAAATAGATCTATCTTTACAAAATTCATAATGCTCCCCGCTCCTCTCCTGGCTTCTACATTCTAGACAAATTGGATTAGTAGCTATTTCCTGAACTCAATTCCCTATCTCTTGCCTCTATTCACTCTTCTTCCCCTCCTTCCTCATTTCAGCCTCTTAAGAATCCTCATGGGGCAGCTAGGTGGCTCAGTGAATAGAGCACTGGCCCTAGAGTCAGGAGGACCTGAGTTCAAATCCGACCTCAGACACTTGACACACTTATTAGCCGTGTGACTTTGGGCAAGTCACTTAATCCCAATTGCCCTCCAAAAAGAATCCTCATCTTAAAAAAAAAAAAAAAGAATCCTCATGTTAGCTCCAACCAGGTGATGCCTCTTCAAGGAAGTGATCCTCCCAGGTGTTAGTGCTCGCTCCTACCTCAGTTTTCCTAGTACTTTTCTCATCAGTATACTTGATTGAGCTCTTAACTCACATTGCCCCAGGATAATAGAAGTTCAAGGAAGATACAGATGGTTTGTACTTGTTTGAATACCCCGCATATTACACAATGCCTTACACATCATAAGTGCTTAATAAAAATGTGCATTGAATTGAACTGAAAAAGAAAGTAGAACACAAGCTCCTTGTGGGCAGGGACTTATTGTTTTTGTTTTCTATCACAAGTACCAAACACCCAGTCTGTCCAATGGTTGAATAAATTGTGGTATATTAATGGAATGGAATATTATAGAACTATAAAATATCAGATAAGAGAATATGGAAAATCACTTTGTATGAACTTCTCCAAAGCAAGAATGGTGTACACATAAGACTCCCTCAAATACTCACACCTTTTGACCCAGCAATCCAAGAGCTGAGTTTATACCCTTAAAGCAGTTAGTACTGGCAAGAAAAGAACGATGTATATTAAAATACTCATAGAAGCACTATTTTTTTTGTCCTTATTATAACCTCAAAAAATGTTCTTGCTTTTATACCTTTTGTTTTTAAACATCACATTCATTTCCATGTATACCTCAATAAGCAAGATTGTAGCAAATTTTAAAAGAGAAAAAAAGCAGCTCAACAATACAAAAGTAATTTTTGTATCCTCAGCAGTGTTATAGTAGTACAATAGTACAGTACCTGACATACAGTAAGTGCTTAATAAATGCTTGTTGACTTACTGACAAAACTAACCAATATACTGACAGTCTTTTAAAATAATTATTAATTGATGTTTTTTTTTAATCCTCACAACCATCCTAAGAGGTGTGTTCCAGGCATTATTATTTCTAATTTACAGGTGAGGAACCTGAGGCTGAGTGAGGTAAAGTGACTTGCCCAAGGTCACACTGCTGGTAAATGTCAGACATAGAACTTGAACCTGGGTTCCTAGTGCCACTCTTTATACACTTTAACATGTTAGTAGCTTTATTTGTAATAGAAAAAAGGTGGAAACAAATTATATGCCCAATATTAGGGGAATGGCTGAAAAAATTTTATCATACGGATGTAATGGAACATATTATATTGTAAGGAATGGCAGCAAATACGAATAATTCAGAAAAATATGAAAATACTTACAAGAAGTAAAGTTGAATTGAGAAAGCAGAGTTCAAAGAACAATATCTAACATTTGAAACTATGTAAATAAAGCCATTAAAACAGCACAGAAGATTGGATCAAATTTAATTAACAATATTTATATGTATGTGTCTCTCCTTTCTTGCTATACAGAAATTTTTAAAAGGATATATACTATTTGTTGGGCTCATTACTGTAGGTGGTTTTACCTATTACCATTTTAGGGATATAAACTTTGTGTGGTTGGGTGGAGAATTGCATATTTGTTAGAATGTATCTGATTTATGAAAATAAAACACATCAACAAAAATTGGGTGTGTGGGGGGTAAAGTGACATATACAATGACTACAACTATACTTAAAAAAAAAGCCAAAGGTGAGAAAAGGATCAGGTAGAATAAGGAAATGCCACAAAATAAATACTTTTCACGGAATATAAACAATTTCAACATGTCAGGAAAAGGTAAATAACCAGATAAAAAAATGTTAAGAAAAAATTTTAAATGTTAATTAAATACCAGAAAAATAATTAAAATAACAAATTACTGATAATTTAATAATCAAGAAATATAATAATCACCAGAGAAACAAAAATTAAAACAACTTTAAGGCATCACACCTCACATTTTTCATGCTAGCAAGTATGCCAAAATATGGGGAAACTCATTGCTGGATAGGGCTATGGAAAGAAAAATAGGCTAATTCGTGGGTGAATTGGTTCTACTGTTTTAAAAAAAAAATTGAAACTATGCAAGAAAAACTAGTAAGCGTTCATACCCTTTGACTTAGAGATTCTACTGCTGGGACTATATTACATGAAGGTAGCTGACAGAAGAAAATCTATATGTTTAGCAATGCTTATATAGGAGCACTACTTATAATAACAAAAAGCTGGAAATAAATCAGCAGCCTAAAGCTTGGTAAAACTGAACACATCATGGTGTGTGAATATAATAAACATTATTACTAAGCAAAGAATGAACTGAAAACAATCAGAGAAACACAGAAATATTTATCTGAAGAAATGCTGAATGAAGATAGTAGAGCTAATACAAAAATATCAAAACAAATAAAGTCAAAGTGTAGATCAAGGAGATTCTGGTCAAATAAAAGTCAGGGTTAGTACTATACTATAAAGTTTAAAAGACACATCTTACCTTTCTGTTAACTGATGAACTCATTTTTCCAAGCAATGTACTTGGAACTGGGATTTGTTTGAATGTCTGTTGCCAAGTGTCTATTATGTTAAATTAATATATATGCCACCAGTATTTTATGTTAAAATTCATGTGATTATTTCTATTACAATTTTATCAACAAATCATTTTATTCCTCATTTCATGTTTTGTTTGATTATTTTTTATCAATTGATCAACAGAAATTTATTAAGCCCTACCATATGCAAGGTACTGCGGTGTGCCTTGGAGTTGCAAGTACAAAAATGAAATGGTCCTCTGTTTCCCTCTCCCTCTTTCGTGCCTCTTCCAAACCTTTTTCATCCCTCCTCAAATCTCCCTTGTTCCCCTCCCCGCAACCCTCAGAGCTGAGAAGCTGGCCTCATATTTTGCTAAAAACAAGTGAGACAATTTTCTGAGAGCTCTCTGTTCTCCATTCCTCCTCACTTCATATCACTCAGATGTCTTCTGCCAAGGTAGCACTTCTCAAAGCTGACGTCTTGGCATGCACAAGCGATACTGCTACATCCTGTCTCCTTCAGTACACTGTTTTTTCTATCATCCCTATACTCTCACTTATCTTCAGTCTCTCCCAGTCTCCTGGTTTTTTTCCTACTGTCTACAAACATGCCCACGTTTCCCCTAAAGCAAAAAAAAAAAACCATCACCTGGCCCTTCTGTTCCCACTATCTTTCAATATTTCTCCTTTCTTTTGTGAGAGGCCATCTAATACAGGTGTGTCCACTTCCCCTCCTCTCACTCTCTTCTTAACTCTCTCAAGTCTGGCTCCTGACCTCATCACCCAACTGAAACTGCTCTCTCCGAAGTAACTAATGATCTTTTAATGGCCAAATCTAATGGCCTCTTCTCAGTCCTCATCTTTCTTGACCTTTCCCCAGTCTTTGATACTACTGATCATCCTTTTTTCTTTGACATTCTTCTCTCTCTAGTTTTCTCTACTGGCTCTCCTCCTACCCATCTGACTGCTCCTCCTCAGACTCCTTTGCTGGATCTTCATCCAAGTCATTTCTGTTAACTGTGGGTGTCTCCCAAGGCTCTGTGCAGGGACTTCTTCTGTTCTTCCTCTGTAAGATTTTGCTTGGTGAACTCATCCACTCAAATGGATCACATTATGACCTCTATACCCATGATTCTCAAATCTACTTATGCAGCACTAATCTCTCTGCTAACCTCTAGTCTCACATCTTCAACTGCCTATTACACATCTCAAATTATATCTCCCATAAACATCTTAAACTCAACAAAAAGTGAACTTATTTCTTTCAAAATGACTTGCATAGGTTCACACAACTAGTAAGTGTCTGAGGCAAATTTGAACTCAGGTCTTCCTAACTTAGCACTGTATACATAGAGCCATATAGCTGCCTCTTACCCTCTTACCCTCACCCAGTCTTAAATCCCTGAAGACTAACAGGTCAGTATTTAGTGAAAGATTCAAAACTTAACAGACAAAAAAGTTTTTCTAAGACATTTTAAGAAAGTCTTGAACACAATATTATGCAAAAACAAACCCTAAAGACTAGACGTGATATAAAAATTAAAACCTGTGGAGAATCTAGCAACTCTCCCAGACACAAATTTGGGCTTCTGTTCAACAAAGTTCTTTAATACCACATGTTTAAAGACATATAAGACAATAAATCAACAAATTTAGTCCACAAGGTTGATAGGAACGGAATGGTTACTGAAGTTAAGAGAAATCAAGATTGTGTGTGTGTGTGTGTGTGTGTGTGTGTGTGTGTGTGTGTGTGTGTGTGAGAAATACAGAATCTCAGGGGTGGAAAGAATCCTAGAGGTTATATATTTTTTCTGTATCTATCATTTGTAAAAAAAGGACCACACTAGCACTGTCAACAGTACATTTCATTTGCAATATTTTCTAGTAATGACTATAAGTTGCTTTGATCAGTCTACCACACATACATAATCATTTTTAACATATGTGTGGTAAGAAGACTGATTAAGGTACTAAGTTTAACTGTGACCATAAAAGTTAAATTTAACTAAAAACGAATTACACCTCTTGAGGGATCTTATCTTCTGTTTTATATTCAGTACAAAATTTAACAACACCTCCACTAGAGGGTATGTAAGACTAGACCATTTAGTAACTCTGATAAAATACTAGTAGACTTTGGATTATCTAAATATTTCCATTATCCATATTCTTGCTGCCCCCAAACCAAGGATAACTAAGATGGGCTATTCAGAAGAGCAACCTTGGAGTTAGTTATACTCCTGTAATTTGTACTTAATGTCTTTAGGTTCACTAATTTTCACTGAAAAACAAGTAGCTTTCATCGCATCTTCCTAGAATTAGAATCTACATTCTAAAAGAGTTCCTATTATCCTATAAATACTATACCACATTTCCATGGTTTTTTCACATGTCCAGGAAAAACTTTCTGCTTAAAGCCTTAGCTAAGTTAAAGCTGAATCAATGCTAGTAATAACTACATACAGATAACTTAGATACTACATACAGTCCTGTAGTCCAGTTTAATTTATCTCTAGTGTACTGTTTAGAGCAGCCCAGAATGGTTTCCCAACACAGAAAATGGTAATTATTTAAACAGCTGTAAACCCCAAGAAGGCCAAGTGCATTTCATAAGACTGTCCTAAGCAATCTATTAACTGTTCCAACTCTTTAAAACAGTGAGTGGAAAAGGTACAAAAAGGTTACAGTCAAATGTCCGCCCTTCTCAAACACTTCCACACCACCAGGTTATCCAACACCACCTGCCCTCTGGGTAGGCTCTTATTAAATGTATTCCAGAGTTCGACTCTGACCAGACTACAGACAAGCTTGTCCTGGCCCACCATCTCCTGGTCAACAACTTGGGGAAAAAATGCAAAGAAGAAAAAAACAATGCTACTCTTTAGATCCTTGCATGTGTTAGCACTTTGTATTACTATCCCAGTCATTTTCTACCTCAGATCAGTTTCAACATGCATCCAGGCCTTCCTCACTGTATCTGCATTGTATGTGCTGGCATGACATCACAGCTCTTCTGCCCCTAATAGGGTCTGTGAGGTGGCAACTTACAATGGTGCTTTGAGTTACAACAAAGCCCTTTACCCTCATTTTAGATTTCTGAAATTTTTCTCCTTTCATTTAAAATTCCCTTTTCTCTTGATAAAGTCCATGAAGAAGAAAAGGGGATTTGACAGGCCTATAGTATGAAACTGGGTGAAAATAGAATTTAAGTAGGAAAAAGGGCCTTTGGGCAATTCATGTTTCATTTTATAAAAAAAAAATCAAAATTGTTGCACACCATTAATGACAATTAGTTTCAATGCTAACAGAAAGCCAATTTTTATTCAATGGAGAAAACCAATCTGACTTTTGAAATTTGAGCACCTTTTTCTTTTAAAAATCTTCCTTCTTCCTCACAACTATTTCCCCAAATCTAACTTAATCAAGGACTTTACAAGGGACCAAACTTGAGGAGCACCGTTCTTTCAAAGTTCCAAGAAGAGATCATCTTGTTCACAGCCTACTTGATCCTCCAGGCCTTAAGAAAAGGACTCACTGCTCATTTTTAACTCAAGAAGCAAAAAGATTTCCTCACAAAAACAGTTTGTAAACAGATATTCAGGCTAAATGTTTACCTTTGTACAATCAACCTTCCTATCTAGATGGTATGTAGTGCAAGTAATAGCTTACTCACCATCAAATCTGTTTATTTAATCATAATGAATGTTGTAACAAACCACTCCATTGAAACAACCAAATATGTAGGAAAATATGAGAAAACTGGAAAAATCTACCAACTCTGAGGCCCCTAGACTGTGTTATAAGTCACTGGCATATGCAACTCATTTTCTAGTTAATTCCCTCTAGGGACCTAGTCTGCAGTCCACATGCAGGATCAAATTTCATTAGCAGTTGTAGGAAAATGCAAGCCCAATGTATTTGCAAGTCAAAACTAGTGAAGGCAAAGGCTAGGCTTACCATCTTCACTTATTTTTTTTTTCCCTGGGAAAGGATTTTAGCTGATAGAAAACATTTGTTGAGAGCACAAAGGAGGAAGTTTAAAAGAAAGGATTCAGCTGGGAAAGAGACAAGTCATAAAGCTGAAACTTTAACATAACACTTCATCTGTAGCTGTGTCAAAGTAGATAAAATCTTAACCATGATTTCACAATTAAGGCTTAAAATGACAAAGGCACAGAAAGAAAAATTAAAAGGAAAAGCACAAGACACAATTTCCAACTTATTTCACTTCTTATCCCATTCCTATGGATTAGCTTGAAATTCAAACTGAACTTACTGTTTTAAAAAATCAGATTATAACTACCTGTGAAATTAATTTGAAACTGAAAAACATAATTCACTACCTACAAAACAAAAAATATATCAATTGTAATAACCCTTATATACTTAACCTATTATCTTTTTTTAATGCACTAGAAAAGTAGATGGCTGAATTGTTTAAGTTTGTAATCTATTCCGTCCTTACCTTTGTCTGAGCTGTATCTCCCTGCTCAAACATCATCTTCAGTCTGTTGAGTGGGACATTATATTTCTCTATTTTGCCTGTAGCATGTGGGTTCTCGTTGGCTTCAGGTTTTCCTCCTTCTTGCTTGGCTTCTCTCAGGCAGTTTTCCATTTTGTCAGTCTCAAGTGAAGGGACTTTAAATTCTTCACTGTGATTGTTGGGATACTGAGCCTGCATGACGGCTTCTGGAGAGGACTGAAGTCTAGATCTGGTATTAATCTCTTCTACTTGAGTAGTTTCAGCTACTGAAGAAGTGTTGTTTTCCACTGGAACACAGAGATGGTCGACCTTCAGTCTCACCTCAGCACTGCTGTTCCGTAGAGATTCTGTCTGAGGCTCTGTTCCCAGCTCTGGCTTCTCCCACTTCTTCTTTAACACACTCAGAGTCCCCTTTCTAAAATGCTGAGGGAAGTTCTCAGTGTTCTAGAAGAAAGAAAATTATTGCTAGTTACAACCTGTTTGTTGAAGCATCAAACATATTCTTTGTAAAATGAAAGTTAAAACTCCACACTGCTCCTTGTTCACTGCTGTCTCAGACAGCTGTGAACAGTTATGACTGTGCCACATGGAGAAAGCCTACACCCCAGGGGTGGGAGGGGGGAAGAGAAAGAAAGGCAGAGGCTGAAGCAGGAAGTGATAAAACAGAAGAGACTTATAAGGACAAAAAGGGGAAGAAAGCAAAGTCCAGATCTAATGGTAGTTACCTTGGAGACAGAGGTTTTCACTCTAAAAATTAAGGGAAAAGGAACAATATCCAAATGTCGGAAGCTTTAAGCATTATGTCTAAATTAATAAGAGTTTAATGTAACATTTTTAAGAAACAGAGAGGGAGGGCAGTTGAAAGCACACAGCTCATTCCAGATACTATTAATAAATTAAAACATCTTAGAAACAATTTTTATGTGCTTGCATAAATTATATATATAATTATAATTTTTTCTAATGTCTTTCTAATCTCTCCCCCTTATTTTATCTATTCTCAGGCTTCACTTGCCACTTTTATGAAGAAAATCACCAGATCTTGTATCTAGCTTTTCCCTGAGCACTAATCCTATATCTCTAGCGCCTGCTTACATAACTCTACCTTCATCTGCCAGGAGTACTTAAGGCTCAACAGGTCCAAAACAGAACTTTCCTCCCCTGATCCTGCCCAACACCATCCGTCACCCAAACTATCTTTGATTCTTCTTCTTCCTCAATCCCACCTCCTCATCCAATTAACTGTCAAGTCCAAAGTCTAGTTAACAGCACCTTCATCTCACAGGGTTGCTGTGAGCATCAAATAAGATAATTATGCAACACAGTTTGCAAACCTTAAAGCCCTGTGTAAAATTCTGTTGTTCTACCTCTGTGTTCTCTCGCTTCTGTTCCTGTGCATCTTTTATTACACAGTCACACTCTAGCTGAAGTCCTTTTCATTTTTTCCTGGACTATATTAAGAGTCTTTTGGGGAGGGGTGGCCAGGTGGCTCAGTGAGTAAGAGCACTGGTTCCAGTGTTGGGACGACCTGGAGATAGAATCCCGGGCTCAGACACTCAGCACCACACCCAGAAATAACTGGCCGGGTAACCTTGAGCAAGTTACTTAACCCCAATTGCTTAAAAAAAAAAAAAAGAGTCTTTTGGGGTAGCTAGATGGCGCAGTGAATAGAGCACTGGCACTGGAGTCAGGAGGACCGAGTTCAAATTCAGCCTCAGACACTTAACACAAAAACTAGCCATGTGACCTTGGGCAAGTCACTTAGCCACAATTGCCCTCCAAAAAGCAAAACAAAAAAGTCTTTTAACTGCTGTCCCTATCTAGAGTCACTCTTTTATCTAATTCAACATTCACAAAACTGTCAACAGATCTGACCAGTCATTATGCTAATCAAAAACTTTCAGTGGTTCCTGGTTGTCTATAGAAAATATACAAATTTCTTAACCTAAAATAATATATACTTAAAGCATTGTGCAAATCTTAAACCTACTGCTCTTAAAAGATTTTTATTTATTTATTTTTGCTTTTTGGAGGGCAATTGGGGTGAAGTGACTTGTCCAAGGTCACATGGCTAGTAAATGTTTAGTGTCTGAGGCCGTATTTGAACTCAGGTCCTCCTGACTCCAGGATTGGTGCTCTAATTTACTGCATCACCTAGCCACCCCCATCCTATACTCTTTTCCCCTCTGTACATCCACATAAGCTATCTTCCATGCCTATAATTTGCTTCTTTATCCCAATCTGTGGAAATCTTCAAGGCCCAGCTCAGGAGCTATTTTCTTGATGAAGATTTCCCTGATCCCCTTAGCATCTGTAAAATGGGGATAATAACAACACCTATCTCCCAGGATGGTTATGGGGATCAAATGAAATCACTGTGCTTAAAGTGCATGGCACATAGTAAACACTATATAAACATTCGCTACCATCATCTATTATATATGCAAGGGACCGATTGCTCTAAGTAGAAAAAAAAAAAAAGGAAGCAATCCTTGCCATCAAAGAGCTAACTTTCGGCAGGGAGGATACAACAGGTATGCAGATAAGTACTATAAATGCAGAGCAATTGCAATGGGATTGGCTTGAAGAGACCTAGGGATTTCAAGAGATCTAAGAGGAAAGAGAACATTTCAGGCATAGATGACAATTTCCCTCCCAAGTTGACCTCAAATGATTAATGGCTATTTTTTTTTTTTTGGTCTGACCATTCAACCAATTCTGAATCCACCTAATTGGTCTATTTTGCAATCATAAAATCTGAAAGGGACCTCAGAGGTAATCTTGTCCAAATTAAACCAATCTGTATAAGAATATCCTCTAAAACATCCCCCCAAAGGGTTATTCAACTTCTATTTGATAAAATTCTAGTATCTGGAAACAAATGATCTCCTGAAATAGACCATTATGCTTTTGAACAGCTCTATTAGAAGATTTTTACAAATACAGGGTTGAAATCTAAATCTATAAATTCAACCATTACTCCTGGTTCTGCTTTCAGAGGTCAAATAAAACAATCTAATCCCTTTCTCCCAGGACAGCCCTTCAATTACTTGGAGGCAATAATCATGTCCTTTTTAAGTCTTCTCATCTCCAGGCTAAAAGACTCAGTTTCTTAAATTGTTCTTTGTAATAATTATCATCATAATCATTATTACTGTAATTATTTATATGACACTTTAAAATTTGCGATTTTGGGGGGCAAATACGATCTCATTTTATCCTTATAACCATCCCGGGAGGTAGGTACCATTATTTATCCTTGTTTTAAAGATGAGGAAACAGATAAACAGAGATTAAGTGATTTGTGCAGGGTTACAGCTGGTATCTGGGGCCACAGTGAACTCAGGTCTTTCTTACTCCAAGTTCTGTACTCTATCCATTCTGCATAGGCACCTCACCAGCATGGTCATCTTTCTCTAGATACTGTCTATGAGGATAATGTGAGAGATTTAGTTAAATGGCTTGCTTATATCCAGGTATGCCATGTCTACAGCATTCCTTTGATGACCTACCAAAACAGTAATTTTAGGAAGAAAAACAAAACTAGAAAAGGCAATAAATTTTGTTAGGCACTTCCTATTCTTGATGAAACTATGCTAACTCCAAGTAATCACTTTCCTTTCTTAATTTTCATAAACCATCTGTTTAAGAATATATTCTAGGGGCAGCTAGGTGGCACAGTGACCCTGCAGTCAGGAGGACCTGAGTTCGGATTTGACCTCAGACACTTCACACACACACACACACACACACACACCTAGCTGTGTAACTTTGGGCAAGTTGCTTAACTCCAATTGCCCTCCAAAAGGCAAAATGTGTGTGTGTGTGTGTGTGTGTGTGTGTGTGTGTGTGTGTGTGTGTGCGCGTGCTCTAAAATCTTGTCAGGAGCCCAAGCCAAGCTCATAAGTTTTAAGAATCTGGTCAGTCTCAGTGTTTGTTCATCTGCCTGTCTGTCTAGCTCTCTGTCCCTCTTTCTCTTTCTTCTCTCTCTCAAATCAGAGCACGTCCACCTTCTGATTTTCTTAGCAAAAGTCTAGGATGAATTATTAAAAGAATGGTTTATTAGAATTTAGGAAGAGAAAATTTGTGGGAGACAGCATGGCTCCATAAAGACATATTCTATACATACATATATATATATATATATATATACATAAAACTTGTTTGTATATAATTATTTCCATGTTTTCTCCTCCATTAGACTGTGAGCTTATCAAGAGCAGGGACTCTTTTACCTTTCTTGTTTCCCCAACATTTAGCACAGTGCCTGGAACATGGTAGGCATTTCACAAATAGTTATGGATTGAGGTCATGACATACTAATAATGTTTTGATAATATTCTAAATCTGGGTTACTTCTGTACATGTTATATTACTCTCAAACTCCACAGATGAAGAAGTTGTAGAGTTCTTTATTTCTATATCCCTAGCACAATGCTTCACAGTCATTTGTTATTAAATACAGTTCTAATATCTTTTACAAATATATTTGGAAATGCAGTACAATTTTAACATGACATGAGACAATGACCTTCTTTTCCATCTTAAACCTTCCTGACTATAAACCTAACCCTATTGTCAACTTTCATTCATCCAAGAATTCAATATTGCAGAGTTCACTCAGTTAAACCATTATTTACAGACTTCTCATCCAAAACAATGCTGGGTTTGGAGTCAGACATGCTGGGTTTAAAGTCTGGCTCCACTGCCTCCTAACTCTGCAACCATAAGCAAGTTAGCTAACCTCTTTGTGCTTCATTTCCCTTGCCTATAAATGAGTAGCTGGATTCAGTGATCTCTAATTTCCCTTCCAGCTCTGTATCTGTGACCCTACAAATCACAGCAATTGGAGGGTCCTCGATGGCCATCTAGTGCAAGTCATTTTGTACTACTCTAAGCTACCCCACAAGCACTCATCTAGCTTCCGCTCACTGAAGGGGAAGTTACCATCTTGAGGCAATCTGTTGTACTTTTGGGCAATTCTAATTATTAGGAAGCTTTTCCTAATAAATATGGAGCCTAAATTGGCCTCTGCAATTTTCACACATTGAGTCTGGTACTTCCCATGGGCAGCCTTCTATGAATCTGTTCTCTAAGATAAGCAAGTGCAGTCCTCACATGACACGCCCTTGAAGCCCTTCACCATCCTGGTTGTCTTCCTCTGGATGCTTTCCAGTTCATCGATGTCCTTTTTAAACCATGGTGCCCACAAGGGTCGAGCATAGCTGGACTATTAACTATATGACATAATGAGCTTGTGGTCCACTAAAAGCCCCAGAAGCTTTTTGGAATAACTGATGTTTTGCCACACCTGTTCTACACATACTTAAGAAGCTGACTTTTTGTATTCAAGTATAAGACTTTACATTTAGTCTGAGTTTTGTCTTCTTAGATTCACCCCAGTGCTCCAGCTTAAGACCCTTTCACATACTGTCTGTTTTCTAGTGTGTCAGCTGTCATTCCCAGACTTATTTTCATATAGAAGTCAAAAGTAAAAACTCAAATTTTAATAAGTATTCAGCTAAATGGACACATTCTATGCCAAATAATCTCAGGAAAATAAACACAGCATACTCAAACAGATCAGTAGTGTTGGAGATTGAAATCCATTCACACCTGCCCCTCCTGTGTGACTTCTGTCTTCCAAAAAGTACCAAAGGGTCTCTACACATTGTGCAAGAGGCCTTCCTTTCTCCCTGCATTCTGAGTGTACCATTTGAATACTTTGGCTGTCTACCTTTTATCCCTCATTCTTATTATGTGACCAGCCCATCTTCTCTTCATATCATACAATTCCTTTAATTAAGGGCAATAAACCTTTTAGAGATACCTGTGAATTCCTTGCATTTTATGAATCTTCAACCAGCTAACTGGATTAGGGGTCAAGAAATTTTGTTTTAAAGCAGCATTTCCCTACGGTGTTCTAAATAATGATAGCTAACATTTATCTAGCACTTACTATGTGCTGGGTACTACGCTAAGAGCTTTACAATGATATGTGAGCCTCACAACAACCCTGGGAGTTAAGTGCTGTTATTTTATTTTTTCATACTTTACAGGTGAGGAACCTGTATCAAACAGAGGTGAAGTGACTTGCCCAAGGTCAAAAACTAGTAAGTGTCTGAGGGTGGATTTGAACTCGGGTCTTCCTGAGTCCAAGATTGGGTTCTCTATCTACTGCACACAAAGGTGCCTACAACACAAAGATTCTGTTTTATAGAGGAGATTCTTGTTCAGGTACAAGTTGTACTAAATGACCTCTGAGCACTTCAAGAAAAACTTCAGTGGTAGTGACACTTTCCCCCTCCAAAATATTAAAAATTAAATATATTTAGCAATATATTTCAACAACTTATTACAAGACAACAATTCAGTGTAGAATAGGTTTTGTTTCCTATATTTTGCTGGTTTCCTTGACACATATTCCATAGATATTTCATATCTAAGCCACTTTTCCATTTCACCTACAAGTAACATGTATGGATTATTATTTCAAATATCTAAGTAGTTTTAACAAAAAAAGTTTGGAAAATGATTCTTTTAAGTCACAGAATCAAAGAAGCAGCAAAGATACTAACAAGGTTGAAAATATGGAAGAAAACATTTACATTGTGCAATTAAAGGAAAAGATGACAAGAACAGAAAAACCAGGAGTTCCAAGTGGAGCACAACCAGTAAATTGTCTTGTTGAACTCAGACATATCACTTGACTTCTCCATCTTTCAGGGAACCCAAAAGAGAAAGTGGGTAAAAAGTAAAACCTAACTGGAAAAGTGAGATTCAATAAGTCTGAGTCAAGTTTTCCTGAGTAAACAGCTAAGAAATTTAAACATTTGGCATGACTGCCTAGCTTAGCTGACAAGGAGCTGAAGAAGCCCGAAGTTATTGGCTATAGCTCAATGACACAGGCTCTCTTCATGATATTATGAGAGACATGGTAATTTTTTGAATACTTACATTTCTCTTCTTATCTGTATTTGCTTCTTCAGCTGCTTTCTGATATCTTCAAAAGGAAAAATAAGTTAGCATAAGATCAATAACTGTTCCAAAGGTCACAACCTAGAAGGGGTCAATAGTTATCCAGTCCAACCTCTCATTTAACAACTAAGTTACCTCAGTTCCAGGAAGGGTCATAAGTACAGGAAGCATTAGAGGGGACACATAACCCCACAAGGATCCTCGAACTCTGCCACCTGCCTCATTCTACTCTACCCTTCTGGTCTCAAAGAAAGCCAGCTGGAGCATATTTTAAATACACTGCCAGTGACTGTCTATGATGACTTCATCTCAGGGTAAGAGTTATTAGGTATTTGACACCAAATTAGATCAGCTTTAAGGCCAATGTAGTCTGGTTCAGATTGAGCTAAGTATGTAAAAGCCTGAACCTGGATCACCCTTAATTTAAAAGCTAATAAGAAACTACAATTCCAGGGACAGTTGGGGTGCTTGGGGGGTCCACTTTAAGGAAAATAAAGAAGATAAAATGTGAACCTCCAAGCCTAGCGTAACAGAATAAAACTGGCTTACTAGGAGTCGAGTCCAAGGACTCAATGACATTTGATCCCTTAGAGCCACACTCTCCATTATACAAAAATCAGTCTTAACTATGGTTAGCTCCTACTTACCCAGAACCCAGTCAATGCTAAACAAATTTTAAGTAACTAAGCTAAGTAAAGTTCACAGACCATTACTGTGAAGTGTTCAACAGTTAGGCTGCTGCTCTGGCAGTAGGGGTGCCCCAGGGATCAGACTAACATTCAAGATCTGTTTCAGTTTCTCTGTCTCTGGATATATCATAAGGCCTACGCACCAGGTAGAAGTTCTTAGGGCTAAGCTCCCATGAAGATCCTACTCAGCTGCCTTCAACAGCAGAGCTCCTCCCACCAATGATACTGGGCCTGAATCCATTCCCCAAGGGGTAAGAAAGTCCCTCCTTCTCTTACTCTCTCATTCTCTGAGATGCTGAATCCTGGACTACTAAAGAGCAAACATTTCTCCCCAATTCCTGCTGCCTACTCTTTCATCTCCATCCACTTCAATCTTATCCCCCCATCCATGACCCTCTCCAAATCAACCCAACTCTTCTACTCGTGCCCTCAAGAATTATCACTTATAATTAACAAACTTACCTTTATTTTATACCACTTTCTCTCATGTTCCTTCCTTTTTTCTCTTGACTTTCACTGAGAGCTGTCCTCCCATATCTATCCCCACCAATAATATTACGTCTTTTAGCATCCTTTCTGATACAGACTGCACTATCTCACATACCACTTCCCCAGAAAAATCTGTCCTGGAGGGGGAGTTGGAATACCACTTCCAGACTTTCTCTACTGTTACCACTTACCTATCTTCTCTTCTTGGAGGCTTACACTATCCAAATATATCAACTAATACAGATCTGGTGACTATTATCTCCTGATACCAAGTATATTCTTCCTTCTTTCTCAGTGAATTGCTTCACAGTCTACCTCTCTACCCTAACTCCTGCTCTCATACCGTGTTTCCCCGATAATAAGACCTATCCCGAAAATAAGCCCTCCCCTTACTGTGTAAGATTCCTCTAAAATAAGCCCTCCCCCGAAAATAAGCCCTATTGAGATTGCTACTGTAGTGAAGGTGATCCCCTGCGCTACACGCTACATTACGGTACCCTCTGTATGCACCGTCCTCCCCCCCCCCCGGTGAAACGCACGCCGTGCTCTGAGCTGCATCCAATCAGAGCTGGAGCAGTGAGCGCGTCATCCTGTTCTTCCCCAGTTATTTGCTTGCTGGCGCCATTGAGAGCAGTGCCGCAGAGGAGAGCTGAGGCAGGACAACATAAGCCCTCCCCTGAAAATAAGCCCTCTGGTGTTTTTCTTTCCAAAAAAAATAATAAGAGTGTCTTATTATCGGGGAAACACGGTACTAGGGGAGACTTTCACCTTTATATTGATGTTCCCTTACACACTCTAACCTAAGATTTTATCAATTTATTCAACTTACATGACTTATTCTATCATTCTGCCTCACACATAAAGCAGAAAACATCCTTGGTCAGGCTGTTACTGAATAAATGTTCCATTTCCATTCTCAAGAACTATGAAATTCCTTTATCCTTTTAGAATTCTTTTTACCATTTAAGGGGGGGGGGAGCAGAGTCAAGATGGTAGAGTAGAAGCAGAACCTCCCGGATGCTCTGGCTCCCACCTTCCCCAATCCATGTAAAAAGGGGACTCTAAACAAACTTTGGAGCTGCAAAACCCACAAAATGACACAGAGAAGCTAACCTCTAGCTGAGGATACAGGCCGGCAGGAATTAGCCAGCACAGCGCTCTGGGAGCCAAGTCCAGCCCCAAGCCGAGGCTTTAGCCTCAGGGTGAGCCTGACCAGCTGCCAGCCTGAGGGACTCCAGATCAGCAGTAGCTGTTTCCAGATTTATCAACACATAGATGCGAAGGACAAAGTGAGAGGTCAGTGCAGTCTGGACTTTGAGACCCAGGAAGTGGGAATGCATGGCTTTTGCTCCCAGGGCAAGAAGCCGCTGAGACTCAGGCACAGCCAGCCAGCACCATATGGCAGCTTCAGCTCCTGGCCTGTAGAGTGTAGGGGATCCAAGCACCAGTCTGAGGGGTGATCGCTCTTGCTTTAACTTGCTTGGATCTGGATTGCAGTCTAGGGTGGAGGTCCTGGGGTGTGTGTCCAGCTTGCCAGAGTGTGTGGAGACCTCAGAGAGGGCACCCATCTAATACCTCCAGCAGCTGAGAAAACCCCAGTGTTTGGGACGAAAGCTCCCCTTTCTGGTGGCAGAGTCCTACTGTGGCAAAAAGCCTAGGGGTCAAGTGACTGAGGGGCAACATGACCAGGCAAACGAAACAAAGCAGACAGAAGATTCCAATGTTAGACTCCTATTTGGGGGACAAAAAGGAGCAAAGCATGGAACAGGAGGAAGACAGTGAAGTCAGAACTCCTGCACCAAAAGCTTCAAAGGAAAATACAAGCTGGTTACAGGCCATAGAGGACCTTAAGAAGCAGATAAGAGAAGTGGAGGAGAAATTGGGAAGAGAAATGAGAACAATGCAAGAAAATTATGAAATGAGAGTCAACAGCCTGACTGAAGAAAATAACACCTTAAAAAATAGACTAACTCAACTGGCAAAAGAGGCTCAAAAAGGCAATGAGGAGAAGAATGCCTTAAAAAGCCAAATTTGCCAGATGGAAAAAGAATCTCAAAAGCTCACCGAGGAAAATCATTGCTTCAGAATTAGATTGGAGCAAATGGAAGCTAATGACTTTATGAGAAATCAAGATGCTGTTAAACATATCCAAACAAATGAAAGAATAGAAGGCAATGTGAAATATCTCATGGGAAAAACCACTGACCTGGAAAATAGATCCAGGAAAGATAATTTAAAAATTATTGGACTGCCTGAGAGCCATGATCAAAGTAAGAACCTAGAAATCATCCTCCAGGAAGTTCTCAAAGAAAACTGCCCTGATGTTTTAGAACCAGAGGGCCAAACAGAAGTTGAAAGAATCCACCGATCACCTCCTGAAAAAGATCCCAAAAAGAAAACTCCTAGGAATATTATAGCCAGATTCCGGAATTCCCAGATTAAGGAGAGAATATTACAATCAGCCAGGAAGAAACAATTTGAATATTGTGGAAACACAATCCGGATAACCCAGGATCTGGCAGCTTCTACACTGAGGGATCAAAGGGCTTGGAATATGATATTCCGTAGGTCAAAGGAGCTGGGATTAAAACCAAGAGTCACCTGCCCAGCAAAACTGAGTATCATGTTTCAGCGGAAAATATGGTCATTCAATGGAATAGAGGACTTTCAAGCATTCTTGCTGAAAAAACCAGAGTTGAACAGAAAATTTGACATTCAGATACAAGAAGCAAGAGAAGCATGAGAAGGTAAACAGGGAAAAGAAATCATAAGGAACTTATCAAAGTTGAACTATTAACATTTCTACATGGAAAAACAATAATTGTAACTGATGAAACTTTTCTCAGTAGTTGAAGGGAATAGAAATATATATATATGTCTATATATGAGGGTATATGGGCATATGAATATGTGAATGTGTATATATGTTTACAGGTATACACAGATAGAGGGCACAGGACCAACTTAATAGGAAGGGATGATACTTAAAAGGTGAAATTAAGGGGTGAGAGAGGAATATAATGAGAAGAGATGAGGAGAGACAGAATAGGGTAAACTATCTCATATAGAAGAGGTAAGGAAAAATGATTACAATGGAGGGGAAGAATAGGAAGGCAAAAGGGAATGGGTCAACCTTATTCCCATTGAATTTGGCTTGAGGAGGGAATGAAATACACACTAAATAGGGTATCTCACCCTACAGGAGCGTAGGGGGGAAGGGGATGAGAGGGGGTATGATGAAGGGAGGGAAGGCTCGGGGGGAGGGAAGTTAGAAGCACCCACTTTTGAAAAGGGACAGGATCAAAGTAGAGAATAGAACAAGTGGGAGGTGGGATAGGAGGGATAATCAGTCTTTTACAATATATCTACTATGTTATTGTTTTGCATTAGCCACACATGTACAACCTATACTGAACTGCTTATCTTCCCAGTAAAGGGTGGGTGACAAGGGAGGAAGGGAATGAATCTGGAATTCAAAGTTTTAAAATCAAATACTCCTATATATATATATATGTATGTATGTATGTATATGTATATATGTATATATACACACATACACTATTATTAATACTATTTTACATGTAATTGGGAAATAAGATATACAAGCACTGGGGCATAGAGATCCACTGGAAAAGTCAAAAGGGGTATGGATGGGAGAAAAAAATGGGAAAGAGCAGATTGGAGGAGGGGATATCCTGTGGGACTGCTATTTTGAGGCAGTGGGTAGGGGAAAAACAGAGAGAAAATTTGTAACTCAAAATCTGGAGGAAATGAATGATGTAAATCAGAAGTTAAAGCATTTGAAAAATAAAAAAAAACATTTAAACACCTACTATGTACCAGGTACTTAAATAAGCACTTAAAAACACTCTATTTTTAGCATTCTTTTCTTTTTAAATTTTGAATTCTAAATTCTCTCCTCTCTCACTCCTTCCATATCCATTGAGAAGGCAAGCAATTATACATGTGAAATCATGCAAAACATATTTCCTATTAGTCATAGTTTTTTTAAAAACAAGAAAAATAAAGTAAGAAAATTATACTTCTATCTGCATTCAGAGTCCATCAGTTCTCTTTCTAGAGGTGGATAGCATTTTCTTTATCATAACTCCTTTGGAATTGTCTTGGATCAGACTAATGGATTGATCAGAGGAACCAAGTCTTTCACAGTTGATCACCATGACAACACTACTGTTACTATGCACAATGATCTCAGGTTCCTCTCATTTCACTTTGCTTTGGTTCATACAGGCCTTGCCAGGTGTTTCTGAAACCACCTCCCTCACCATTTCTTCACTGGAGCACAATAAAACTCCATCACAATCATTTGCCACAACTTTGAACTAAATAAGCACTTTTAAAACTCTTATCTCATTTGATCCTCACAACAACCACGAGAGGCAGGTGCTATCACTATCTCCATTTCACAGTTGAGAAAACTGAATTATCACCTAGTGACTTTTTTCATAATCTCATCTCATTTTTTTCTGTCTTCCTCCTCCTAAGCCTGTTGTTTGTTCTCACCAAAATTTCCAAACCCTCTAGTCCTCCATGTTTTCCTACCTTGACCATCCATCACTTCTGCTCTGGCTACACTCTCTTCTCTCCCCAGTCTCGATCTCTTAGCGACCAGTTTCTATTCTCTATCTTATACTTTTATCCCATCACTGCTCACACCTTGCTAGACCCCACCACTAATTTGTACCCAACGTTTGCCTTCTCTGCAGGAATAGGATACAATTGGTAGTTTTGTCACTGGGGGAGGGGAACGTGGATCTAATATGGAATGAGGAGACCTAAACCTAGGGGCAAATGGCTTGCTGACTTGTTGCTGCAACTTCAACCTAAGGTTAACTGCATACCAGGGCAAGGAGTGGTCATGGAGATGAGGCTGTGTGCTTGCAAGAAGCAAGAACAGAAATTAGCAGCACCTTCATATCTATGACCAAACCAAAGAGAAGCCTGCAATCTGTTGCTCTGAATTAAAAGCACCTTCCAGCTAGCTGACAGAGAGTAGGACAAGCAGCAGTCTACCATTCAGGGAAAAGCCTGAACTTCTGTCACCCAGACTCAAACTGGGGGTCAGGAGCTTGCTAAACTCTGACTAGGAGACTCATGATCAGACTTTTCCCTAGATCAAAACATTCTGAAAGCACTGAAAGTTTTCTCAACCTGACTGCATTACCTTGGAACTTCTATGACTTCTTCACTATACCCTCAAATCCAGTACCTTTTCCAGCACCTCCCCCCACATAATTAGAGTATAGGCTCCTTGAGAGTAGGGACTGTCTTTCTTTTCTGTATTTCTATCCCCAGTGCTTAGCGAAGTACCAGATACTTATTAAGAGGCTCTTAATGGTTATGTACTGATTGAAATTCTTGGCCTCGGCCACACCATGGATCTTTTTTAAAATTAAAATTTATTTTCTTATCTGCAATTTCTGTCCCCTTCTTCACACCTCCATTGAGAAAGCAAGAAAAACAAAACTACTATTATAAACATGTATGGTCAAGCAAAAAACCATTTCCTGAACTGGCTATGTCCCCTCTACTCCCATAGCCCACAATGCCACTCTGAGTCCATTATCTTTCTATCAAGAGGCATGTAGCTCACTTCATCTTGGGTCCTCTGGAATTGTGGTTGGTCACTGTGTTCATCAGGTTTAACTTTCAAAGTTCTGTCTCTAAAGTACTGTTGTTACTGTATAAATTATTCTCCTGATTCTGCTCACTTCACTCTGTATCAGTTTATTCCCATGTTTCTCTGAAATCTTCCTCTTCAATATTTCTTATACAAGAGTATTCCATCATATACATACCATAACTTGTTCATTCTTCAATTGATGGGCACCTCCTCAGTTTCTAATTCTTTGCTACTATAAAAAGAGATGCTATAAGTATTTTTGTACATATGGGTCTTTTTCCTCTTTTTTATGAACTCTTTGTGGGCTAGGCCTAGTAGTTGGTCAAAAGGTCTACAGTTTAGTAGTTTTGGGGACACAATTCCAAATTGCTTTCCAGAATGGCTAGAGGACAAAGAACTCCATCTAACAGTGAATTAATTTAGCTGTTTGCCCACATCCCCTTTAATATTTGTTATTTTTTTGGTCAACTTTGCCAATCTGATAGAAATGAAGTGGAACCTCAGTTTTGTTAATTAATTAGCATCTTTATGATTATTAGCAATTGAGAGCATTTTTTCATATAGCTATTGATAGCTTAAATTTCTTCCTCTGAAAACTACCTATTCATATCCTTTGATCATTTATCAACTGGAGAATCTTTCTTATTCTTATAAACTCAAATCAGTTCCTTATATATCTTATTAATCAGAAAAACCTGCTGCAAAGAACCCCCCCCCCCCGCCCTTGTCTGCTTCCCTTTGTTTCCACAAAACTTTCAAATTTTATCCATGGCACATTTTACTTTCTGGGATCTTCTGTCTCTGAGCTGATTACAAACTCTTCCCTATCTATAGATTTGACAGGCTATTTTTTCTTGCTTCTCTAATTTGTTTATGATGTCACCCTTTATCCTAAGTCATGTACCCATCTCAAGATTGTCTTAGTTCACAGTGTGAGTTTTTGGTTTCTACCTAGTTTTTGCCAGACTGCTTTTCAGTTTTCCCAATAGTTTTTGTGGAATAAATTCTTATTCTACCAACTGGGATCTTTGGTTTTATTGATCTATATATTGAAACAGATCAATCTATTTTTTAACTAGTACCAAATTATTTTTGATTAATGACTTGTAGTATAGTTTGAAATCTGATACTGCTAAGATCCTTTCCTTACCCACTTTCTTAATTCTCTTGAGATTCTTGATCTTTTGTTCTTCCAGATGAATTTTGTTATTATTTTTCTGGTTTTATAATGTAATTCCTTCTTAGTTTAATTGGTAGAGAACTGAATAAACAAATTAATTTAGGAAGTGCTGTCCTTTTTATTATATTGGCTTAGCTTACTCATGAAAAATGTATATTTCTTGAATTATTTAAGTCTTTTTGTAAAGAGTGTTTTGTAATTATGTTCATATAATTCCTGTATCTTGACATATGAACTCCCAAGCATATTATACTTTCTGTAATTATTTTAAATATAATTTTATTTTCTATCTCTTCCTGCCAAGTTTTGTTGGTAAAGTACAGAAATGCTGATGACTTATGGGAGTTTATTTTATACTCTACAACTACTTAAGTTCTTTATTGTTTCAGTTACCTTTTTAGTTGATTCTCTAGGGTTCTCTAAGTAAACTATCATATCATCTCCCAAAAGTGATTCTGTTTCCTATTTTTCCTATAATTGTTCTTTCTTTTTCATGGCTTGTTGTTATAGTTAGCATTTCTAGTTCTATATTAAATAGTAATAGTGATAATGGACATCTTTACCTTACCTCTATCTTACTTGGAAGGCTTCTAGCTTTTTACCATTACAGACAATGCTGGTTCTTCATTTTAGATAGGTACTGCTTATCATATTAAAAGAGTCATTCTTGTGCTTTCTAGTATTTTTAGTAGGAATAGGTATTGAATCTTGTCAAAAGATTTTCTGCACCTATTGATATAATCATATGATTTTTGTTGCTCTTGCAATTAATATTGTCAATTATGTTTAAAATTTTCCTAATATTGAACTAACCCTGCATTCTTGGTATACATCTAACCTAGTCATAATATACAATCTTTGTGATATGTTGCTAATTAGTCTCCTTGCTAATAGTTTATTTTAAAATTTTACATAAATACTGATTAAGGATATTGTTCTATAGTTTTCTTTCTCTATTTTGACTTTCCCTAATGTCTATCATATCCAAATTTTCTAACATTCTACTAAGGTCCTTTTGTTTATTTTAATGGTTAGATTTATCAAGGACTGAGAGGAGATAAATTAAGATTCCCTTATTATAATTTTACTATCTATTTCTCCCAGTTACATTTAACTTTTCCTTCAAGTATTTAGATGTTATGCTATCTGGTGCATATATGTTTAGTACTGATATTAATTCATTATCTTTGATACCTTGCAACAAAATACAATTTTCCTGTTTATCTCTTAACTATGTCTATTTTTGGTATTGTTTTGTCTAAAATAACAATTGCTACCTCTACCTTTTTTTATTTCAGTTAAAGCATAATCAATTCTGTTCCAGCCTTTTATTTTCATTCTGTTTCAAGTGAGTTTTTTGTAAACAACATATTATTTTGATTTCTGATGAAATCTTCTATTATCTGTTTTATGGTGAGTTTATCTCATTCAAAATCAGTTATTACTGCTAAGGGTATATTGCCTTCTACCTTATTATCTTATAGTTTTCCTTCTTTCTGTTTCCCATACCTTCTTTAAGAGACTGAGTAATACTAATCTCTCCCTTAATCTACCTTCCCTTCTATTCTACCCTTTCCTTTTTCCCCTTTCCCTCCTGAAACTTCTGTGCTGAGTGAAATGTATTTCTGTTCCCAACTCTGTGTGCATGTCTATGTATGTGTGGGTGTGGATTTGTGTATATTCTTCCCTCCTCTGACCAGTTTAAATTACAGTAAGGATCAAGTGTTGCCTACTACCCACCTTCTTCCTTATTTGGATAGACTTCCATTTTTCCCTAATATATGAGATAATTTTCCCAATTCTCTTCCCTCCCCCACAATCCCTCACTTTCCATTATTCTTCTAAGATCATCAAAACATAATCAAACTACTCTCAGGTCCTCTGTCTAATCAGAATCCTTCTATGATTTCTGAAAATGATAGAGTTCTGAGGTGACACATGTATCATCTCCTCATATTAGAATGCAGTCAGTTTACCTTTAAGTCCCTTATGATTACTCACTATGCTTACCTTTCTGTTCTTCTCTTCACTTCTGTGTTTCCATGTCACATTTTCTATTGAGTTCCTGTCTTTTCATCATGTCCCCTATTTCCAAGGGAAAGTCTGATTGCTGTTCTTCTGATCTAAGCTCAGCAAGTTCCTGAACCGGTTTGGGTCTGAGCAATAAACTTATAGGCCTGTCCCAGGTTAGAAATTCCAGGAAAATGACTTAACATGCTCTGAAAGCAAAGGAGATTGACCCAATCCTGTTATCTGGGGACAGGGACTTTTTCCTTACTTTTTTTTCTAAGTCTAAGGCCTCTCAAGCTTTAGACTAGTGACTTCAGTTAATAACATGGAGTTCAACCATTCTCAGTTCTTTTGGGAATTCCAAGAGTCTCAATGATCTCTGTCCAAAGTTTTCAACTGCCTTCTAAGTAAAAAATTTAACCCAAATGGTGATTTGTTTGGTATATGTGAATTCATTCTGTGTTTAAACAACACAGAATGGTCATGAGTGTCTAGACCAGGGGTGGGGAACCTGGGGCCTCAAGGCCACACACAGCCTTCTAGGTCCTTGAATGTGGCTTTCTGAATGAGTCCAAGTTTTAAAAAACAAATCCTTTTATTAAGGGGATTTGTTTTGTGAAATTTGGATTCAGTACAAGGGCTAAACTTGAGAACCTAGAGGGTCACACATGGCCTTGAGGTCACAGGTTCTCCCCCCCCCCCCCCCCCCGCCCAGACAATGCTTGTGAAGACTGAAAAAAATTCAGCTGAAGAGCATTAAATGCTATAGAAGTAAGATCAAATTCCTTATTATTTGAGTGAGGTTTAGACTAAGTTCCTGTCAAAGTGAAGTTTAGAATCAGAATCTTTAAGTCATAGCCTGATAAATCACAGCCTAAAGCCTGAATCCCTGAGTTGGTAAGATTAGAATTAGGCTCCTGTGTGTTGGTGAGTTTGGTTGTTTTTTTGTTGTTGCTTGCTTTTCGGAGTCCAAATGCAGGGCAATTGGGGTTAAGAAAATTGTACAAGGTCACACGGTATTAAGTGTTAAGTGTCTGAGGCTGGATTTGAACTCAGGTCCTCCTGACTCCAGGGCCAGTGCTCTATTCACTGCACCACCTAGCCACCCCAGGGTTGGTGAGTTTTGGGGTTGGAGGATTCCCCACTATTCAGGAGATGTAAGAATGAAGCACCCAAATGGAAGACTGAAGAAAGCTCCAGAATGGGAAATAGTGCATCTAACTATATAAAAATAATTGTCCCAAGAAAAATCAAGAGTTTATATTTTACTCACAGGGAAGCTAGGTAGCGCAGTGAATAGAGCACCAGCCTGAAAGTCAGGAAGACCTGAGGTCAAATCCAGCCTTAGATACTTGACACTTAACTAGCTGTGTGACTTTGGGCAAGTCACTTAACCCCAATTGATTTGCCTCCCCCCTCAAAAAAAAATGACTGCTATATTTTACTAACTACAGAAATTAAACACACATTTTTTTTTCCACAAATGGAATTAGCACACTGGAGATAATCTACACAATTTCAAAAGAAGGCCCCTTTGATCTAGATTGTCTTTTTTTGTACGTCAATTATGAATGCTGTTCATTAGCACATTAAGAAAACTGAAGTCAGTTGTAAAGGTTTCACCCTAGAGATTCAAAAGCACAGAAGCCTATGAAACAGTTCACAACTCTATCCTGTGCTTAAGAACTCTGCCCTGGCAAGTACTATCATATTTACCTTTTTTCCTCCTCTTCAACTAGGAAAAGCAGTTTATCTTTTTTTTGTTTAACCCTTAGAAAATAGCTTTGACATGGTAAATGTGAACATTTGTTTTACATTATTACACATATCGTTACAATGCCTTCTCATTGGGAGGAGGTAAAGGAAATCAACTGAGTGATGTTGAGGTATCCTCAAAATATAACTTTAATGAATATCCTTCTTCTGTCAAAGTTAAATAAATCTTTTGTTACTTGCATATATATATATATATATATATATATATATACTTGAAGAAATGGAGATGCCTTAGGGAAAAGCAAGCCAACAATCACATTGCTGAATATTCTTTCAATGCAATTCTTAAATAAACTTTCTCCATTATTAAATATTAAAACCCATAAATGTCTCATTTCATTTTAATCTCAAGACTAAACCAGATGTAGTTAGCAGGATTAGTGCAGAATGAACTCATGGCTAAAGTAGAACAAGGGCAATGCAGAAGGAAAGAGACTCTGGATGAAAGGGTGGTTTGATTTAAGAGTCTGGCATTCTATGATTACCGAAGTTCCGCCTACATACAGCAAGTCTTCTCAGTATGACATGGAATAAACCCCATTGGTGATCAGTGGTTAGCTCACCAGGTGTTTAAGTATGTAAACAGGGAGAAGAAAGTACCTCCAGGGCTAACATTTCTTGGTGTTCTTGACTGTATCAACAATTAGAGATAGATATGGTCTTTAAGTGTCATATCTTAAAGGCAGAGGGACAACTCATCGATTTAGTAATAGCACAAATAAAAGTGGCAATACAGACTGAATGAGGACCAACCAACTGCGGGTAGCAAGTATGGTCTACAAACCAGAGATCTTAACGATTTGTTTTGGATGGGTTGAGTTTGAGATGTCTGTGGAACATCCAGTTTGAGATGTCCAACAGACAGCTAAAATATGAATCTGTAGAGAAGGTTGGGCCAGATAAACAGATCTGAGAATTATCTAAGATGGTAAGTAAACCCATGAAAGCTGATGAGATCACCAAGTAAAATAGTAGACAGAGAGAAGAGAAGGCCCACGACAGAGCCTTGGGGAACATGCATTGTTAGCAGGCAAGACCTACAGGAAGAACTAGCAAAGAAGTCTGAGAAGGAAGTGATCAGACAGGTAGGAGAAGAACCAGGAGAAAGCAAAGTCATGAAAAACTAGAAAGAGTATCCAGGAGAAGGTAAATGACAGGGCCAAAGGCTGCAGTATAGTCAAGAAGGATGTGGATTGAGGGAAAGGTCATTAGACTTAAACAATTAAAGGCTCTCTCCCTTGGGGTCAAGACCACTAGAAGAATTCTGCCAATGCCTCACTCTCCACACACAGTTGCTTGTGGGCATTTTCATTGCATATCATAGATATCAGACTTCACTCCTGTATAAAAGTGGCAGAGATTAGAGACCACTAATCCAGCTATGGGAACCATGATGCCACGACATAGTAGGTTTGGAGCCATATAATCCCTATAACTAAGGAAAAGGTAAGAACTTAGGTCCATGGGTGCTCTTTGTGCCCCTCGGAGTACCTATCCTAAATGATTCCTGACCTTACTTCAACTGGCAAATTGATTATACTGGTTTCCTTTCTTCCCTTATCTCAGGGCACATAGTCTACCCCTGCTAAATAGCACTTTCATCATCATGTCCCTGACTACCAGGTTTGAGTGTGCCAGCTTTCAGAAGCCATGTCTAAGATTAAGAAGGCAGAGTTGTCTCCAAAAGAGCAACTTCTTGGGTAGTATGAGGGAAGAGCTGTATTTTCTAATTACCTAGTTAAATTGTTTCTGCATAATTGTAATAAGTGTGAATTTGCCTAAATGAAAAATAATCCCTTAGCCTACTTGGTGTCAATCATAGTCTCTGGATGAGGTGAGGGAGAGGCTTTACCCAGCCCCTAAATAAGGGGGCAGAGGGCCTTGAAAGGAACAAAGATTTAGTCAGCATCCTACCCCCCCATCCCATTTCCCCCTCCCATCACCCCCAAACTCCTACCATGGGGCAACCAGGGAAGGGAAGTTTCCAGTTAGTAGACTGGGCAAGCCTGAACTAACTCAGGCCCTGGGATATGTTGCACACAAAAAGGTTATTACCTTACTACAGATAACCCTGATCTATAATGAAAATCACTGACAGAAATATCATCATCTGTGCTGTGGCCTCGATATTCTTGGATGGTTCCTGCTCATCATGGCCACTCTTATAGCAGGAAATTCACGATGAACTTCCTCTGCCATCATTCTCTACACGGATCAGATCTTTTAAGATCCAGAAAGCAGTCTTTTCAAAGGGGAAGATGGAAGTCTGAGGTTTCTGGGAGCTTCTTTAATCCTAAAGAGTTGTCCAATACTGGTGATTAATGGTTCTCAAGTAGAAGAAGCCCTAAAAAATCCTTTTGCACCTTGCCACTGAGGGTGTGATAGGAGCAATATCCACAACTAATTTGAGTGGAATTCATGGCATTAGGACCTACTGCACAGCTAACACTTACTAGTCATACTCTAAGAAGGCTGGAAGGTGCCTGTGACCTAGGCTAGTTTTTTTTTCCCCCTAAAAAGAAAATGGAATCACTCTAGAGACTTAATTGGTCCAGAGGACTACAGTTTAAATTAACAGTTTAAACATAACTTCCTGAATTTCTCAGGTCACTATGATCATAAAAGTCCAATGAATAAAGAACTGGCATTTCTGAGGTCTGATGGACTTTTTGCCATTGTGGACATCAAAATACCCTTCTGACTGGGCATACTATCATGGCAAATGAGGGAGATCCTGTGTCCAACTGAACCAATGCTGTATGATTGCTGAATATATTGGGTAAACTTCCTTTAGCGTAAATGTTACATGGCCTACAAATCTCATTTTATTCCAATTCCAAGTTTGAACCAAATGACCAGTCTGAATTGGTCTGATCCCAGAACATATCTTCTTCTTTAATGATTCACCTTAGAATCTTTCAATCATTTAAGCTTTTTTAAATTTTTTGCTTTTTGGAGAGGAGAAGGAAGGGCAATTGGGGTTAAGTGACTTGCCCAAGGTCACACAGCTAGTAAGTGTTAAGTGTCTGAGGTCAAATTTGAACTCAGGTCCTTCTGACATCAGGGTCTTTCTGACTCCAGGGTCACTGCACCACCTAGCCATCCCAATCATTTAAGCTTTTTACATTTGCTGTCCAGATAGCCCCTAACATTTTTGGAAGATCTATAGGAAAGATACTGACAAATTGAAGCATGTCCAAAGGAGGGAGGACCCTAACTTACAAAGATCAGCTAAATGAACTGGGAATATTTAGCCTGAAAAAGAAAAGCCTTGGGACAGAAGAGGAAGCAATGGTGTCTTTCTTCAAGTATTTGAAGGGTTCTCATGCTGAAGGAAGTTTAGGCCCCAAAAGGCAAAGAAGTTGCAGAGACAGACTCAACCTGGAAAAAAAATAACAGGGCTTCCACCTTCCCCAATCAATGTAAAAAGGGGACTCTGAACAAACTTTGGAGCTGCAGAACCCACAAAATGACACAGAGAAGCTAACCTCCCACTGAGGACAGCCCAGCAGCCCCAGGGCGAGTCTGACCAGCAGCCGGCTGTAGGGACTCCAGATCAGCAGCAGCTGTGGCCATTTCCAGAATTATCAACACACAGATGCAAAGGATAAAGTGAGAGGTCAGTGCAGTCTGGACTTAGGGACCCAGTGAGGGGGAGTGCTTCGGCTCCACTGAGATGCCCCGCACAGCCAGCCAGCGCCACGTGCCAGCTTCAGCTCCTGGCCTGCAGAGTGTAGGGGGACCAGTCTGAGGGGTGATCGCTCTTGCTTTAACCTGCTTGGATCTGGATTGCAGTCTAGGGTGGAGGTCCTGGGGTGTGTGTCCAGCTTGCCAAAGCGTGTGGAGACCTCAGAGAGGGCACCCATCTAATACCTCCGGCAGCTGAGAAAACCCCAGCATTTGGGATGAAAGCTCCCCTGTCTAGTGGCAGAGTCCTACTGTGGCAAAAAGCCCAGGGGTCAAGTGACTGAGGGGCAACATGACCAGGCAAAAGAAACAAAGAAGACAGAAGATTCCAATGTTAGACTCCTATTTGGGGGACAAAAAGGAGCAAAGCATGGAACAGGAGGAAGACAGTGAAGTCAGAACTCCTGCACCAAAAGCTTCAAAGGAAAATACAAGCTGGTTACAGGCCATAGAGGACCTTAAGAAGCAGATAAGAGAAGTGGAGGAGAAATTGGGAAGAGAAATGAGAACAATGCAAGAAAATTATGAAATGAGAGTCAACAGCCTGACTGAAGAAAATAACACCTTAAAAAATAGACTAACTCAACTGGCAAAAGAGGCTCAAAAAGGCAATGAGGAGAAGAATGCCTTAAAAAGCCAAATTTGCCAGATGGAAAAAGAATCTCAAAAGCTCACCGAGGAAAATCATTGCTTCAGAATTAGA
The DNA here is from genome assembly GCF_028583685.1 of Petaurus breviceps papuanus. NCBI lineage: Eukaryota > Metazoa > Chordata > Mammalia > Diprotodontia > Petauridae > Petaurus > Petaurus breviceps. Next base: position 2,254,321 of record NW_027185811.1, on the reverse strand, counting down.
TTGGAGCAAATGGAAGCTAATGACTTTATGAGAAATCAAGATGCTGTTAAACATATCCAAACAAATGAAAGAATAGAAGGCAATGTGAAATATCTCATGGGAAAAACCACTGACCTGGAAAATAGATCCAGGAAAGATAATTTAAAAATTATTGGACTGCCTGAGAGCCATGATCAAAGTAAGAACCTAGAAATCATCCTCCAGGAAGTTCTCAAAGAAAACTGCCCTGATGTTTTAGAACCAAAGGGCCAAACAGAATTTGAAAGAATCCACCAATCACCTCCTGAAAAAGATCCCAAAAAGAAAACTCCTAGGAATATTATAGCCAGGTTCCGGAATTCCCAGATTAAGGAGAGAATTTTACAAGCAGCCAGGAAGAAACAATTCGAATATTGTGGAAACATAATCAGGATAACCCATGATCTGGCAGCTTCTACACTGAGGGATCAAAGGGCTTGGAATATGATATTCCAGAGGTCAAAGGAGCTGGGATTAAAACCAAGAATCACCTACCCAGCAAAACTGAGTATCATGTTTCAGGAGGAAATGTGGTCATTGAGTGGAATAGAGGACTTTCAAGCACTCTTGCTGAAAAAAACAGAGTTGAACAGAAAATTTGACATTCAGATACAAGAAGCAAGAGAAGCATGAGAAGGTAAACAGGGAAAAGAAATCATAAGGAACTTATCAAAGTTGAACTATTAACATTTCTACATGGAAAAACAATAATTGTAACTGATGAAACTTTTCTCAGTTTGAAAATAGTTGAAGGGAATATAAATATATATATATATATACATATATATACATATATGTCTATATAGGAGGGTATATGGGCATATGAGTACATATGTGAATGTGTGTATACATGTTTACAGGTATACACAGATAGAGGGCACAGGACCAATTTAATAGGAAGGGACGATACTTAAAAGATGAAATTAAGAGGTGAGAGAGGAATATAATGAGGAGATGGGGAGAGACAGAATGGGGTAAACTATCTTATACAGAAGACACAAGGGAAAATGGTTACAATGGAGGGGAAGAATAGGAAGGCAAAAGGGAATGGGTCAACCTTATTCTCATTGAATTTGGCTTGGGGAAGAAATGAAATACACACTAAATAGGGTATCTCATCCTCCAGGAAAGTGGGGGGGGGGGATGAGGGGGGGTATGATGGAAGGGAGGGCAGGCTGGGTGGGAGGGAAGTTGGAAGCACCCACTTTTGAAAAGGGATGTGATCAAAGTAGAAAATAGAACAAGTGGGAGGTGGGATAGGAGGGAGGGAAATATAATCAGTCTTTTACAATATATCTACTATGTTATTGTTTTGCATTAGCTACACATGTACAACCTATACTGAACTGCTTATCTTCCCAGTAAGGGTGTGTGACAAGGGAGGAAGGGAATGAATTTGGAATTCAAAATTTTAAAATCAAATGTTTAAATATAAATATATATATGTGTGTATGTGTGCATATATATATTCTATTATTAATACTATTTTACATGTAATCGGGAAATAAGATATACAGGCACTGGGGCATAGAGATCCACCATGCCCTGCTGGAAATGTCGAAAGGGGGTATGGGAGAACATATGGGAGAGAGTAGATTGGAGGAGGGTATATCCTGTGGGACTGCTATTTTGGGGTGGTGGATAGGGGAAAAATGGGGAGAAAATGTTAACTCAAAATCTGATGGAAATGAATGATATAAACCAGAAATAAGCATTTTAAAAAATGGGAAAAAAAAGTAAAAAAAAACACACAAAAAAATTAACAATTTAAGTTACCTAAAAATGAATGGAGTGGAGGTAGCTTCTCCTTCACTGAACATCCAAGCTCAAGGTGAGGTTAAACTACCTGACTACTTAGCAGGGATGTTGTGAAGGGGATTCTTGTTCAACTCAGACTGAACTAGATGACTTCTGAAATCCATTGCTTCCACCTCTGATATTCCATAATACCCTTTGTTCATATAGAACTGCCTCTCAAGGAGCTCCCTAATACACTTTAGGTAACAGTTCTAACCTAATAGCCAATTCACACAGAATTTCTTTAGATAATTTCTAACATCTTCCCTATAATAAATCACTGTCTTCTAGCACTCTAGGTTCCTTCTTTCCTCCTCATCAATTACAAATTAATGTTCTGGAAAGTCCTCCTAATTCAAAGATTCAGAATTTGTGGTTTGAAATATTTGTTGTCCCACATACACAGTAACAGCAATACTGTATGAAGATCAACTGTAAATGACTTAGCTATTCTCAACAATATAATGATTCAAGACAATTCCAAAGGACTATGATAAAAAATATTATCCACCTCCAGAGAAAGAACCAATGGAATCAGAATGCAAATGGAAGCATTCTTTTTTTTTTAATTTTCTTTACTTTTCTTGGGGTTTTTCTGGTCTGTATCTTCCTTCACAACATAACATTGAAATATGTTTTGCATGACTGTATATATATATACAAACACAAATACACACACACACCTATATCAAATTCCTTGTCTTCTAAATGAAGGAAGAGGGAGGGAGAGAAATTTGGAACTCAAAATTTTTCTAAAAAAATTAATGTTTAAGAATTGTTTTGCATGTAATGGGAAAAAATAAAGTATTTTTTCTTAAAAAGAAATATTTGTTGTCTCCTTCACAACCTATAATGGAGATAAAATAGTGAGGTTAACTTGTAGTAGTACTAAGTTTCAATGCTAGACAAAATTATCTCTAAGTCCTCTCTAAACTTCATGATTAAGATGGCCCCTAAAAATGAGATGTCTTTATACTTTCTCCACGCAGATGACTCTCATATCTACTTATACAGCCCTAATCCCTCTCTTGAACTCTAGTCCCATATCACTGTCAATTATATGCTTCAAAATGAATTTATTAGAAGTCTCTCAAAATCAGCATGGCCAAAACAAAAGTTACTTATCATTCCTCCCAAACCCACCCCACTTCTGATCTTCTCCATTACCATCTAGGATAAACATCCGCAGGTTCTCAATCTCAATGTTATTCTCAAGTCTTCACTCTTAACTTATCTTGTATAGTCAATCAGTGCAACCTTGTCCATTCTCTCTTCAAAATGTCTCTTATATACATTTCTTCCTCTCTACTCACACAGCCACAACCCTAGTGCAGGCCTTTATCACCTCTCCCCTAGACTACAGCAACAGCTTTCTATGTCATCTCCCTGCCTCAAACCTCTCCCAACTCCAATCCATCCTCCAAAGAGCTGTCATACAATTTTTTTCAAGCATATATCTGATTATTTCACACTCCACACCTCCTCTCATCCCTAGCCCCACAAACTCTAGTGGCTATTTCCTCAAGTATCAAATATACAAACTCCTCTGTTTAGTATTTAAAGCTCTTCACAAATTGATTCTTTCCTACTTTTTCAGCCTTCTTATACACTTTCCCCTTTCTATACCCTATATTCTAGTCACCCTGGTCTACTCTCCATTCCTCATACACAATAGTCTGCCTTTCACTTCTTATGCCTCTGTACTGGATGTCCCTCATGTTTGGAATGCAATCTCTTCTCACCTCTTCCTCTTAAACTTCCTTTCTGGTTTCTCTCAAGACTCAGCTCAGATGCTCCTTTCCACATGAGGCCTTTCCTGATCCCATACCCACCTTGTACATTCAATATATGTTCATGTGTGTCTGTGGGTGTAAATGTACACACACAGACCTGTAGGGAATACACATTCCTTTTCCCATTAGAAAGTAAACACCTCAAAGGCAAGAACTTTAACTTTTGCCTTTGTATCCCTAACACTTAGCAAAATGTCTAATACATCATAAGCACTTAACAAATGCTTACTGACTGAGTTTCTTAATGATCATCAATGGTACTACTAGTCTCCCAATTCAGTTTTTGCTTCCCTCATCCATACTTTCTCTATCACATTGTGGAAGAAGCACTTCCAATTCTTCCTGTTAATCTCTCTTGATTTACCCCTTCCTTTCATTTTCATAGGCACTACTCTAATCAGTTCACATGTGAATTACAACTATCTCCTAACAACCTTCAGTTTCTTTCTGCTCTGAACCATCCTACACATGACTATGAGAATAATCCTGAGTCTCTGTTTACAACTTCACTTTGCTAATCAAGAGTCTAGAATAGCTTCAAGGGGTGGCCAGGTGGTTCAGTGAGTAAGAGCACTGGCCCCAGAGTCGGGATGACCTGGGATCGAATCTGGGCTCTGATACTTAGCACCACACCCAGAAATAATTGGCCGTGTAACCTTGAGCAAGTTACTTAACCCAAATTACTTTAAAAAAATAAATAAATAAATAAATAGAGTAGCTTCATATTGCCTAGGATAAAAGAAATCTAGACTTGGCCTGTATTTATGGTCTTTTGTCACCATGGTACCTTCCTTATAATCTCTCCAATCTGAATTTCTCAACATTCCTTAATAAGGACTCTCCACTCCAGCCAATCTGCTTTCCATCCTGATTATATTATTTGAAAATCCCAATCTCTCTGTAACTTTACAACTATCATTTCTTCCACTCCTTTCTACATACTTGTAGTAAGCTTTATATTTGATGATATTCTGCTTTACAATTGTTCTCAGGCTGTTTCATATATGAGTTTAACTTCTGTAACTAAGTGGTAAATTCCTCTCCATGTCTTATAATCTATTATATGCTTCTTTGTAGATCTAAATTGAGAAACCACTTAGTAAATGGTTAACTAATTCCTAGGTCAGCATCTTTAATCTTAATTTCATACAATATGCTTCTTGGTTCCTTATTTTCTAACAAGTGGTAATATTTGCTTTAAAAAATACAATGTTTCTGGATGATTATAAATACTTACTTGGAGAATATTTCTACAATAGCAGAAGATTTGTTCTTATTGACAAGAGAAAGTTCTTTGGCAGTGATCCTCAAAGACTGTGAAGTCCACTGTCGCCTGTTAAATGGAGATGGGTCCATCTTGCCTCAAGATGCTGAAATTCCCCTGGAATAAGGAACATTAGATGATCAATATAATGATACTATGAAAGATTGTCTTGAAGGAAGCAAGACAATATACTTAAAAGAATACTGGACAAAGAATTAGGAAGCTTAATATACAAGTATAGAATTTTACGATCCCTAAAGTACTATCTAAATGCGAGCAAGCAGTATTATTAGTAGTCACCTTGGCACTGACTGGCTATGTGATACTGGACAAATCACATCACCTCTTCCTAGTCTGTTTCTGCATCTGTAAAAGAAGGAGACTGAATCAGATGCTCACTTCTAGCTCAAAAACTCTGTGCTTCTATGATTCTATGATGGGTCCCTCATGGAGACATTGATTGTGCTATCTTTCCTTATACTTCAATGTCAAAGTGGTATTTCCATAATCAGCATCTCAAAAAAGTTGTCATCGAGATACAGACAGTGGCACAAAAGGTGCTGAAACTGTTTTTAAGGTTCCTTTTTGTCTGCCTCTTCCCCACTAAGGCCTCCAGAAATTCTTGACTTTTAATAAAGGTACACAGGTTCTACATGTGTTAGTTAACATCAGTCTTGGTTACAGGGATTTTTTTCCCCTTCAATTGTTAACAAAAAGTGAGGAAAACAATTTATCTAACATTAAGCTGATAAAAGTTCTATAATGGCTACCAAGTTCCAATATTTTCTGGAAATCCTTCTACTATTTTTCCACAAATTAAATGTGTTCATGATAACGGAAAGCAAATACATAAGAATAGTGTTCCTCATAGTAACAGGTCCATTACTAGTTAATTTTTAATAAATCAGCTTGATTTTTGGACTAATCATCAAAATCTTCCAAATCATCAAATAAAAGTTGGAGCTCCAATTTTTGTCACAATAAGGTGAGATTAGAATAGTCATTAGTTCCCTTGTTTTGCAAAGATAAAGAAGTAAATTTAAGTAGTTCATAATACTCTTAACCATAGGCAGAACACAATTATTTGGCAGGATAGAATCCTAGTTATAATCACTTCAAATACTAATAATTCCTTTCTAAAACTGAATTATTTTAGATGTTGTGTTAATAAAGATTGAGACAATTTGATATCATACTATTCTATGTATTCATGAGTCTAATTTGCTCACAATTTTAGAGCTGAGAGGATCCTTATTCTAGTTCTACCTTTCATTTTATGGATGAGGAAGCAGAGGTCAAATTGCAGAATGCCTAAACCAATTCACAACTCTTCGACAGTGAATTAGTGTGCCTGTTTTCCCAAAGCCCCTCCAACAATTTTTATTTTCCTTTTTCAGTCATCTTTGATCAACTTTTCTACTTTTTTAAAACAAGTACCAAAGAGTTTTGATGATGTCACCTTTATAGTGTATACTACATAGTATACCTTATACATTTACATATGTATATATATACACACATACTTAGAGAGCTGGGACTGCTAGGCTTCTTTTCTTCTCATTTCCTCCCACATAACTTCCCTTGCCATTCTTGACCTTTTGTTCCTGTTGGATTCTGCTTTCTAATCTACTGTTCTACGCCTCCTTCATTTTGTGGAAGAATTCACCCCATTCATATTCATGGTTATGGCTAATTGTGTATTTCCCTCTATCAAATGAGGCAGCTAGGTGGTGCAGTGGATAGAAAGATGGGCCTTGAAGTCATGAACTCATCTTCATGAGTTCAAAATTAGCCTTAGATATTCATTAGCTTTGTGAACCCAGGCAAGTCATTTAACCCTGTTTGCCTCAGCTTCCTCATCTGTAAAATGAACTGGAAAAGGAAATGTCAAACCATTCCAGTATCTTTACTGACCCAAATGGGGTCACGAAGAGTCAGACATGACAGAAACAATTGAACAATAATGCCATCATATCTTCCTATACTCTGTATATCCCTCACTACATTTACAAAGGAGGTGGTGAAAGAGAAAGAAGGTATATAAAACCCCAAATCAGGAACTAAAGCTGGAGATGTAAGCAAATAGAAGATGATACTGACACTTGAAAGATTAACTGTAGATTCAGAAACACCCCAAAGTCCAACCCAAAAGAAGAATGACTTCACAGATTCAAATAGAGTCTTACAAGGAAAGAGATGGTCTGGCTTATATACCTATATGGGTGGCTGGCTTCCTTTGCTACTGCCTTACTGCTTCTAGTTGGATTTTGGTGTATTTCTAGTTATGTGTAGTTTCTCTAATTTTAATTTCTTATTATTTGGTCTAGTACAACTTTTAGTGTTTTGCTGGAGTAGGTGTGTGACAGCTGAGATGTCTGTCTTTTAAGCAGCCCATCTTAACTGGAACCCCATAAGAAAGACTTCTTTTTTCACATTAAAAATTTTTTTTCTCAATTACATGCAAAACATTTTTTAAATATCAGGTTTTTTTCTTAAATTATGAGTTCCAAATTCTCTCTCTCTTGCTCTCCTTTCCCTTCCTTGAGAAGGCAATTTGATACAGATTATACACATGCAGTCATGCAAAACATTTCCATATTAGCCATGTTGAAAAAGAAATAAAGAAAAATTTTTAAGTATACTTCAATCTGCACTCAAACTCCATCAGTCCATTTGCTGGAGGTGGATAGCATATTTCACCATAAGTCCTTTGGAACTGTCTTGGATCACTGCTTTGAAGAGAATAGCAAAGTCAAGGAATGACCTTAATTCTTAACTAAGATGCCATTTGAAAGGGTCCCAAAAAGTTTCAAATAATCACACCTCTTCTTTTTGCAACTAATAGGTGTACTAAATTAAGCATTTACTAAATATAATAAATATGCTTTAACCTGGTTTAGGTTAAATCGAAATAAGAACTGACTTAAGCAACATTCAGACACAATTTGGTTTAAAAATGTTCAAGCTTCATATTGTATAATTATGTTTCCAAAACTTGTGTGGGTAAAGCTCTTGCCAGTTCTTCTATGAAGGTCAATTCTGGGTCAAAAAATTTCTTTGCAGAGTAGTCTACTGGTCTAGTGATTACAAAGGGGACACAAGAAGTACCCTGATTGCAGATTTTTAAAAATGAAACTACTCATTTATTAAAAAGAAATTTATTAATTGCCAAGTCGAGTCACATTTAAAAACCAAGGATTTTCAGCAGGGAGAGCAGCATGGTACAATGAAACAAGAGCTGGATTTGGAGCAGGGAGACTTGAGTTCAAATTCCATCCCTTCCACTTACTATAAGACCTTTTGTGCCTTGGAATCATGATCTAAATGGGGGGTGGGGGGGGAGGATCTGATAACCTCTGAAGAAGGTCACTTCTAGTTTATGATCCTATGGCCTTGTTATGAACTCTAGCTTTAAGTACATTATATAATTAAAAACAAAACAAATGCTATTTCATTTGTCTATGAATACATGGAAAGTTTATTGCTATTTTAAAGCAATGGTTAACACTGTAAAAGTGGGTGAAAAATTGCACATTTCATTTTGTTTTAAACAGAGATCAGTATTAAAACGTTAACTCACATTAATATAGTACTTAATGATAAAGCACTTTCATATGCATTATCTCATTTGATTCTAACAAAGGAGAGTTTGAGATTCGTAATACAAATATTATTTATTATCCCTTTTTTACTGTTGAGGAAGTTAAAGCTCAGAGGTAAAGTTAGCCTTCCTACAGAGATGTAATGATGACTACTATTACAGAACCCCTTTCCAAATATTATAACATGAACTCTGCATTATTGTTTCTAGTATTGGGGCAATAGATTTGTATCAATAATAATAGCTCCCATTCAATAGCATTAGACAGTTTTACACAGTCATTAAGCTTGTGAAGTAGGTAGTACAACTCATTATTCCCACTTGACCGATGAGGAAGCAGAGACTTGGATTCCATGTCCTAAGGCTCTAAAAGGGAATTCAGCTCAATTCAAGCCAGTAACACAAAGGTATGGAAAGCTCTTAAAGCCAAAATTCTGGTAATGGAAATATAAATTATTTCAACCAGGAAGAAAAAAAGAGTCATGTCTAAAGAAACCAGAGTATCTGAATAGAGGGGTAATTGAAGAGCTCAGGTTTTAAAAGAGTACATAAAAGAGATGGAATTGAGTAACTAGAAAGAAATAGAAGACTGGTGAGATTCTTTAGCATTAATGGCAAGTAGTTTAAAATGCAGTAAGAATTGAGACATCATAAATATTCAAGGTTATAAAAAGGTTTTGGTCTTTTTTTTTAAGGTTATTCTGGGAATAGGGCAAGAGAATGAAAGAATGAAAGAAAACAAACAACAATTACTCATGTTTATAAAGCTTTTAAAGGATGTTTACCTTAAATGGTACACCTTTATACCTGAGGTAGTGGTTCAATTATTAACTTCATTTTACAGATGAAGAAACTGAGGCACTGAAAGGTTAGCTGGCTTTTCCATAGTAACTCAGTTAATAAGTCTGAGTGACATTCAGAATCCAGGCTACTGGCAAAGAAAGGGCAGAAGTAATGAACTTGTTTTCTCAGCCAAAGAGAACAGCCTGAAGGTTAGAAGAACAAGTTAACAAGAAAATGAAAGGCAAGATAAGTGAGGTGATAAAAGAGCACCTAGTTGCCCTCTAAGAGCTTCTCTCATTATGCCTATAAGGACTGGACATATATCCTAGAGTACTGAATGAACTTAGACTGCTAAATCCTACACAATAAATTGGAGTGATACAGCATTTTGAAAGTAGAGTTAGGAAAATGTCCCACTTTCCAAAAAAGTGAAGGTTAGTAGGTAGATAAATCAAAATATGAGCAAGTAAGTTTGACTTTCTCCATTTAATAATTCATAATAGAATTTTATCAAGAAATATTTTCAAACATTTAGAAAGAAAGTGATGACTAAAAGTCAGAATGGATTAAGAATAATTCATGTTAGACTGTTTCCTGTTTTTTTGGACAGGATTACTAGTAGAGATCAAAGGAATACAGTGGACACACTGTATCTGAATTTCAATAATAATTTCTAATTTTATATACCTTAAGGTTTCTTATGTAGAATATCTCATGAAATTCACAAAAACTGTGGGGTATATAGTATAGATGTTAGTATTTATTTTATTTTATTTTTCCATTGGCACCTTTATTTTTTTAAGTGACTACAGAGTCTTTGGGGAGTTGCAAGACAAAAAACTGAAGAAATTATTAATGATATTCTAAATGCCTATCTTGTTATGATGTATGAACCATATCACTCAAATGTATTGATAGATTAACATTCTGAATTCTTTTTTTTCAGAGATACTTCTAAGCACTTCTCAGAGATACTTCTAAGGACCTGTACATTTTCAGGTCTTCCAAGGTGGTATGATCTAAGGAGAGGTGTCTACTCCTTTCCTGGCCTGTGCTCTGGTCTGTGAGTTACCACAAGCACTCTTTTCTGCCTTGGAACTGTGAGGAGGATTCCCTCTCCATCAGAGCCACAAGCTCTGACACACCAGCACTCTTCCTCACCCCAGGACCACCATCCAGGACTGCAACCCTGATCCAAGCAAGGCAAAGCAAGAGAATCCTGCCTCAGTTCCAGTAAAGAGATGCCTGCAATCCCCCTCTGATCACTCAATCCCTACACTGTGTGTGGGCTGAGAGCTCAGGAAACAGCTGCCGCCAGTGCTGCTACTGCAGCCACCACCATCTCTGCTGCCCTAGGGTCAGACCATGGTCTTCTCTCACCCAGGTCCAACAGAGTTTTCCCACTGACTTTCTATGCTATCTTTGGTATTTGTGGGCAAAAAAGTCTGGAAAATGCCAGAGCTACCAGTGATTCAGTCCCCTGAGGCCTGCTCCAGCCCTGTCTATGCCGGCACAGTTCACGCTGGACTATATACTCCACTCCCACCCTGGCGTGACAGACCCTTCCTGTAGACCTTCCAAACTATCCTGGGCTGGAGATTTGTTTCACTCCATCATTTTGTGGGTTCTGTAGTTCTAGAATTCATCTAGTCATTTTTTATAGGTTTTATAGCGCTATGGGAGAAGAGCTCAAGCAACTCCCTGCTTTTACTCTGCCATCCTGGCTTCACTCTCCCAGACGTTAGTATTTACTACGACAAAACTGAAACTTAGAAAGATTAAGTGACTTGTCCATGATCACACAGCTAATACATGTCAGAGATAGACTGTGCACCTAGATTTTAACTCCAACACTGCATCCAATGACTCACGCTGCCTTCTAAGGGGCAAAAGTTTCTCACAATGGATAAGATGGAGAGAAATGGACTAGATGATGTTAAGTTCAGAACTGGCTGAACGTCTAGAACCAAAGAATACTTATTAGGGTATGTTCTGTTTAATGTTCTATTTAACATACTTATGAAAGACTTGGATAAAGTAATAGCATGTTTACCAAATTTTCTGATTATAGAAATAGGGGAGAGATAGTAAATCTTTATTAATCTTCATTAAGAAGCAACATGGTTCAGTGGAAAGAACATTTAGCTTGGAGTTAGGAGAAACTTCGTCTTGAAGCCTGGCTTTGACAATAGCTATGTGACCCTGAGCAGGTAATTTAACCTGAACTGAGGTTTTCTCATCTGTAAAAAAAAAAAGAAGATAATTATACTTGTACTACACACTTGACAGAGTTGATGTGAGGAAAGACTTTTATAAACTTTTTTGTGCTATATGAATGAGTTATTTTTATTGAATGCATAACTATGTTACCAAAATATCTCAACAGTCATGAGCTATAAACTGAAGTGAACCTGATTATGTCTATTACATTTCAAGTTCAACATCTGGGCTAAAAAGTAAGTTGTACAGAAACAGGATTTATGAAAAAGACAGCTGTGGCTGAGACGCAGTTCATGGCAGTGGGGGGTGGGAAATAACACATAAGGGTTTTATTAGTATTTCAAGCTCAATATAAGTAGTGTGATGTGGTAGTCAAAAGAGCTAATTGAATATTTTTTTGGTTGGACCTATGATTTCATTGTCATATGGAACTTTGAGTGAGGGGATTTTCACTACCAATGCAAATCAGCATTTGTTCCTCCACTTATAGTCTTAGAGAGCTGCATGGGGTACAGAGAAATTAAATATCAAGTAACCAGTATAGGTCAGGAGATGAGTTTGAACCTAGGTCTTCCCAATTGTAAAGACCAGTTCTATATCCATTATAGCACATTCCCTCTCACTTAATTTTAAACTGCATTAATAACAACTCACATTTAATTGATACATTACTATGCTATAATCTCAGAATTGGAAGAGACTTCTGATACTATAAAATCCAAACCAACCTATACCACTCTAGAAGACATCAAAAAGTAGTCATTCAGCTTTTGCTGGATAGTCCCCAGTAAAAGAAAACCCATAACCTTCTAAGGTAGATCACTCCACTTTGGAATACATTTAACTGTCAAGTTTTTCCCTATATTAAACTTATATTTAACAAGTAACTTCCAACTATTACTTCTAGTTTTACCTTAGGTATAGTACAAGTCTCTTCCTTTTTCCATGAGACAAGTACAGCTATTATGTCAAAGTCTTTTTTTCCTTCAGGCTAAATATTCCTATTTCCTTCATCCCAATCCTCATTTGACATAAGCTAATCAACCAATCAATAAGCATGTATTAAGTGCTTATGATGCTCCAGACCCTTCACCTTGTTGGCTCTCTTCCTCTAGTTTTTCAAAATTATTTTTCTAAATTGCTGCTCCTAGAATGTGGCGTGATATTACAACAATCACAAACATAGCCTTAGAACATCAAAACATAGATAATTACAATATTAAGTGCTTTCTGGAGAAAAATCTGTACAGAGAGCTTTGAGATTTATAAATTGTTTTCTTTACATTCTCCCTATAAGGCAGAGAGTGGACTAAAATAAAGGCTTCTGTGAGTGTGTGTGTGTGTGTTTCTGTACTCAGTTTTTCACCTCTATCAGAAGGGTAACATATTTCATTCACTATCAATCCTCTTGAATCATTGTTGGTCATTACAGTGATAAAAGTTCCTAAATCTTTTCAAAGTTGTTTCTCTTTGCCATATTATTGTGATCATATAAATTTTTCTCCTAGTTTTGTTCACTTCAATTTTACATCAGTTCACATTAGTCTTCCTCAGTTTCTCTGAAACCATCCCCTTCATCCTATCTTAGAACATAATAGTATCCCATAGTATCAGATATCATAATTTGTTCAGCCATTCCTTCAATTGATGAGCACTCCCTTCTAATTCTTCACAATCTCAAAAAGAGCTATAAATTGTTTTGTACATCCTTAAGGTTTGTTTTGCTTAGGACTGGTCCCCTCCCTTAATCTACCTTCCCTCTAATTCCTTTTCCCTTCTCTTTCCCTCTTATTTCCTTGTTCTGTGAAATATATTACTGTATCCATTTAAGAGTGAGTATTCTTCCCTCTTTTGATCAGTTCAGATGAAAGTGAGGTTCAAATGTTAGCCATTCTCCCCACATTCCTCCTTGTTTGTATAGACTTCTACTTGCACATTGACTGTGAGAGAATTTTCCTTAACCTTCCTTTCCTTTTCCTCTAATCCCCAGATTTCTCTTCCCCTCCCTTTCCATTCTGCTATCAAGATTAAATCATAACAGAACCACAATTAGACTACCTTAGCCTAAGACAATCAGGGTCTTCGGAGATACACATATCATCTCCTCATATTAGAACATGGGCAATTTATCTTTGTTTAGTCCATCATTATTTAGTCTTTCATCATTGTTTCTTCACATTTACCTTATTTACCTCTTGACACTGGTGTTTATACATCAAAGTTTCTATGCACCTCTTCCCTCCCCCCCCCATAAGGAATTCTTATAATTTCTCTCTTTTTTATGTTTTTGTTTGCTTGCTTGCTTGCTTTTTGGAGAGCAATTGGGGTTAAGTGACTTGCCCATGGTCACACGGCTAGTTTTTGTGTTAAGTATCTGAGACCGGACTTGAACCCAGGTCCTCCTGACTCCAGGGCCGGTGCTCTATTCACTGCGCCACTTAGCCGCCCCATTTCTCTCTTTTTTAAAATTAAAGACCCATTTTCCCCCTTTAGGATTATACTCAATTTTGCTGTGTAAGTTACTTTTGGATGTAAGTCTATATACTTTGCCTTTTGGAATAGTATTGCCAAGTTCTCCACTCCTTCCCGGTAATGAAAGGGAACTAAAGGAATGGAATAAGCATTTATATAGTGCATACTATGTGTCAGGTACTGTGCTAAGTACTTTTACAAATATTATTTCATTTTAACTTTACAACAACCCTGTAACATAGGTGCAACTCATTTTACAGATAAGGAAACTGTTGCAAATAGAGGTTAAATGGTGAAGAGCTCAGTACATTGCCTGACACATAAGTTAGCACTTAAAAAACGTTTATTGACTGACTGACAACTCATGTGTGATTCTGACTCTAGCTCTTTGGTACTTGAATTCTTTCTCTCTGACTACTTGTAATATATATTTTTTTCTTTGACAGAGAACCTCTGGATTTTGGCTAGAATGTTGCTGGGAGTTTTATTTCTTTCAGGAGGTGGCCAGTGGATTCTATTTCCACATTCCCTCTGGCTTTAAGAGATCTTAAAAATAGTTTTAAGATTTCTTGAAATACAATGTCTAGGCTCTTTTTTTGTTCCAGTCATGACTTTCAGACAATCCAATAAATTTCTTTTTAAATTTTCTCTTTAATCTGTTTTCTAAGGCAGTTGTTTTTGCTATAAGATACATTCATTTTCTTTTATTTTTCAGTCTTAGACTATGTTTTAATATTTTGTGTTATCTCATGGAATCATTGATTTCTATTTGGTTCATTATAACTGTCAGGGAGTTTATTGCTTGGGCAATATTGTGCTAAACTTCTAATTTCTTTTCCAATTCTTTCTTCTATAGCTCTTTTTTGACCATTTTTTTCCTCTAGTACTACCATTTCATTTATAAAAACATTTTAAAACTTTTTGAACCCTTACTTTGTCTCTTCGAGGAATTCTAGTTGAGTCTAGTTGTATCCAAGCAGCATTTTTCTTTGAGGCTTTGCCTGTAGATGTTTTTGAGGCATTCTCTTCTTCTGGTTACGTCTTGCGCATATTCTTTTTACCATAATAGCTTTTTTATGGTGAGATTCTTTCTCTGTTTCCTCATTCTTCCAGCCTATTTTTTTACTTTGCATTTAATGTAAGGGCCAAGTCCTGTGAACTTCTAAAGGGAGGGTCTGGGATTGGTCCTAATGCTACTCACTTGGGAGTACTGAATGTTGTCTTGTTCCAGGATCTCAGGAACAATTCTGACTGGGAACCTATAAGCTTTTACTGTTCCTAAAATGGTTCGGTCCAGGGCAAATTCTAATTCCTATTTATCTTATCTAAGCAAGTTCCTTACTTCAATCTGGGTCTGAGCAACAGTACACAAGCTATTGTATTCTGTCATTATCAGCCAGCTAGAAAACTCTCTTGGTTCAAAATGACAGAACTGTAGGCTTTCCTTATTCCTTTGCAGGTTTCAGACTGGGCTAGAAGCTGGATCTGAGAACCTGCTATACAAGCCACACTGCTGTTTCTTGTTTCTGGACTTCCTCCTTGCTCAGAACACAAGTCAGAGCCTACAAACACTCCTAATAGCTGGGTGCAGGTTGCTTTTTCAGTTCATCCTGGTTCTGTGACCCAAAACTGGATACTGGTTGACAAAACATCTTTAGCAACTTTTATTATACCCTGCATGAAGCTGTACCATGATTTGGGTCTGGAATGTCATCTTGCCCTTAGGCCCAGTTTCAGGGCACTAGAGTGCATACCTGGCATGCTCCTGGTCACGTGCCCAAACGCAGTGCCCACAGACCTCTCTGTCTCCTTATACCAACCTAGGCTAGAAAAGAGATTCACTGTGATTTTTTTTCTTGGCTTTCCTTATCTGGATTTAGTCTGGTACATTGACTAGAACTAAAGTTTGCATGAGCTTTGGGGGACAGTTCTTTGTATTTTTTCCTGCTACTCCTCCAGAATCCAGAGGCTGGATTTGAACCTAGGTCTTCTAACTCTTGAACTCTTTCCAATGTACTGTTTGTCCCTTTTCATCACACTAAATTATCTCTTTATGTAACACATTCTTGACCAGAACCTTTTGTGACTAAGAACATTCTTTTGTAAGATAGTTGGCCTGGGTTAGGGGACTACAATCAAGGGAGTTTTCCTTTGTTCACAGATATTTAGTTATTCCCCCAATGACTTTTGGCTACTATACTCTAAATGAATTAACTCATCCAGAAGAGTATAATCCTTTGAGATAGTCCATATCCTTTGAGATAATGTTAGATAAGATCAAGAAGCTTTTGAATCTATAGCATTTATGAATTGCTGATACTGCTTATATGTCTTTGAATTATGAATTCAGTCCTTCTAAGTCTGCACATATGACTATGTTCCAATTTTTGAAAATTCTTTTTTTTAAAGCATTCATTTTGGAACAGATTTGGAACATGTGGTATTACTTAACCTGGGTCTCATTCCTTCTCTTTGTGGCTCTGTTTCCATCTTTCAATTGCATCAAAACTTAAAATGTCAGCTATTATGGGGATAAAAAAAAAAAACAACTTATTCTACATCACTCAGAATTAATCTAAGGATATAGCACTAAAGTATTCAGTCCTGATCATGTCACAGCTCTACTCAAGAAATTTTACTGGTTCCCTATTGTCTCACAGACACAAATTCTTAATCTTTTTTGTGTCATGGACACCTTTAATAGTTTAATGAAGCCCATGGATTGATTTTCAGAATAAAGTTTTTAAAATCATAAAATTATATATATATATATATATTCACACACATACACATATATACATATACAAAAAATATGATTATGAAGGAAATAAATTTTATTGAAATGGATATGTAATCTTTCTCTTCTCTGTTCACGGGCCCCTCCTGAAATCTATCCACAGAAACTTAGGAGCCCATGGATTGACCCTAGTTTAAAAAATCCTGATCTACAATAAAATATAAATTATTTTGTTTGGTATTTAAAGCCCTTTATAATTTGGCTCAAAATCATTCATTCTACTTTCAAGCCGAACTAGCCTATTTGTTCTTTTCAGTACACAGTACTTGATCACCGGACCTCCATGCTTTTGAACAAGTCGTCCCACATACCAGGTATGTACATGTTATTTTAATGTTAGGGGTTGATTCACTTTTCTCTTTTACTCCTAGTACTCAGCATATAATCACTTAAGATGCTCACAGTCAAGGAGCATTTATTACATGTAACAAATTATGGTAAGTGCTGGGAAGATAAAGAAAGGCAAAAACATAGTCCCTGCCCACAAAAAAAAAATTCACATTCTAACAATTGGAGACAACATAAAAACAACCATGTTAACAAAATACATACAGAATAGATGGAAGATAATACCAGAGGAAAGACACTAGCAGTGAAGAAGGGTTAGGGGGAGGGAGAACTAGACCTGTAACCTCCTGCAGATGGAATCTAATTTGAGTCATGAAAGAAGATCCAAGAAAATAAGGGGATGAGGGAAAGCATTCTGGGCATAGGGGCTGGGCAGCGAAAAGGCACTGACTTGGACGATAGAAAGTCATGTGGGAAAAACAGCAAGCAGACCAGTATAGAGGGATTATAGAGTAGGTGGAGGAGAGTAAAGTATAAAGCTGGTAATGCACAAGGGGGCTTTGCTGTAAAGAGCTTTAATAAACACAAAACAAACTTTTATATTTGCTTCTAGAGAAACTACTGGAGAAACATGGTCAGATCTACATCTTTAAAAGATCACTTTAGCAGCTGAATGGAGGGTGGACAGAAGTGGGGAGAGACAAGAGATGAAGAGAGTCTTAAAAACTAGAGTGGTGGCTGGGTGAATTGTGACAAGGGGACATGTATGAGAGATATTGTGAAGTTAGAAACAAGTCTTGGCCACAGATTGCATATGTGAGGTGAGTATGGGTAATCATGAATCAATCAAGTAAGCAATAAATATTTATCAAGCATCTACTATGTGCCGGGCACTGTGCTAAGCAGTGGAGACACAAAAAGAAGCAAAAGGCAGTCCCTGCCCTCAAGGAGCATACCATCTAAAGGAGGAGACAACATGTGAACAAATGTATAGAAGACAAGCTAGGTACAGGATAAATAGGAAATAATTAACAATGGGAAAGCACCATAAGTAAGAGGAGTTAGGGAAGGCTTCCTGTGGAAGGTGGAATTTTAGCTGGGACTTTAAAGGAAGTCAGGGAGGTCAACAGTTGAAGTGGAGGAGGGAGAGCATTCCAGGAAGAGGGGCAGTCAGAGAAAATGCCTGGAACTGAGAAATGGAGTGCCTTGTTGGTGGCACAGGTAGGAGACCAGTGTCACTAGACTGAAGAGTATGTATTGGGAAATAAGGTATAAGAAAACTGATGGGTGTTTGGGTGGATAGTGATTCCTCTACTAGTAAAAGTGAAATTGGGAAGAGAGGATTCAAAAGGAAATATAATGAGCTCTGTTTTGGACCTGTTAAATTTGACATCGGGGTGGCTAGGTGGCACAGTGAGTAAAGCACCGGCCCCAGAGTCAGGAGGACCTGAGTTTGGTTCCGGCCTCAGACACTTAACATCCATACCAAAAAACTAGCCGTGTAACCTTGGGCAAGTTACTTAACCCCAATTGCCCTCCAAAAAAAAAAAAAAATTTGCCATCAATTTGAGACATTCAAAAGGCAGCTGATATGAGCCTAACACTCAAGAGAGAGGTTAGGAAATGGAGGCAGTCATATATTTCTCAGGGTGTTTAGCTGGAAAAAGAGAGCTGAAATGATAGCTAGTAGAAATGGTAAGATCAAATGAGAGATTTTTAAGGATGTGGGAGACATAGGCATTGTTTACAAATACTAGAGAAGCAGTCAGTACAAAGGGAGAGACTGAAGATTAGAGAAAGAGAGTAGAAATGATGGAGAGAACAATCTTCTGAGGAAGAAGGAATGGAATGGGATCACTTGTCTACGTAGAGGAGTTTGCTATGTCAAGAAGGGCCACCTCTTCATGAGACAAGAATGGAGGAGACAGTAAGGAAAGAAAGTGAGATGAGGAGGGAAAATGAAGCTCGAATGGCCTCAATCTTTTTCAGTGAAATATCAAGTGAGGTCCTCAGCTGGGGGAATGAGGGGTGGAAGTACAATGAATAGGAGCTCTAAGGAGGAATGGAAAAAAATGGGATAACAGCTATGGTGAATGGGAATATCAATTCAGATTGGGAAGGTATAAAATGACTGCAATGCTTCACTGATGGCCCAATTGAAATCATGTAACATTAAATTTGTAGTGGACTCAGCAAGGTTTTATGACTTTTTCTAATTCCATTCAGCAGTATTTGAATAACAGTAAAGGTAATATATGGTGAGAATAAGCCAAGGCTAGGGTTTGGCAAGGTATATGATCAGTAATAGGATAAGGAGGCAAGGATAACAGTATGATAGTATAGAGTTGAACTGACTCTACAAGAAGTTGAGTTAGGGAAGGGAAGAGAGTCCAGCCCATACAGAGATGATAGTGGGGGAAAGAACTGAGGGCCAGAGGGACTAGAGGTTATAGTTAGGACAAAGAACAGGTTTAAGAAAAGATGAAATGATAAAACGTTATGATCAGATAAAATAATTTTTGAGTTCATAAACATGGAAATATGACACTTGAGTGATGGCAAATTCAAAGGTACAAGCAAATCAGTGTGTAGCCAAGAGGGAGGGGAATAAGTCATGGGAATTGAACGAGGAACTATGAAGTTAGGTATTTGAGGGAATAACAATATGTATGTTGAAGTTCCCTTGTATGAGGGCAGAAGTTGGAGAAGAGAGAATATCCTGCATGTTAACAGATACTGGTCATCAGAATCTGTATTAGGTAATAAATTTGAATAGCATGAACCTCAAAGGAGGAAGGGTTGTTGAGTGATGGTGGTGAAGGGAAGAGTATGGAAGTGGCAATGGGGAGGAACTCCCCCACCATGACCAAAGAGTGTATGAGTGAAAGTACAAGACTATAAAGAGTGTCCAGGGATAAAGTATCATCAGAAAAGAGCCAGGCCTCAGTGAATGCCAAAAGATGAAGGGAGTGAGAAAGGAAAAGTTTTAAGATGAAAGCAATAATTTGCAGGCATTCCAAACAACACAGTGGAAGGGATGAGTAACTCTGGAGTAGGATCATTTAGAGGGTAAGGTTGAGGAGTGAGTTGAAAGGCCAAAGCGAAGATGTGTACAGCTCAAACTGGGTTTGTATTTGGGGGGATTAGTATTTGTAATGAAGAGATTATGAGGAAAGGATGAGGGTGGGAAATGTGCTAAACACTGAGGAATTAATTCAGGGAAAGTAATAATGTTGGAGAAGCATGTAGAGAAGGCAAGTGATGAAGCAATTGCTGAGTTGAATTGAATTTTTCATTCCACTGAAGACTTTTAAACTCACAGCTTTCAAAATCCAAAACCTAGTGAATTTATATTATATATGTGTGTGTGTATATGTATACATATACACACACACACATATAGTAGATTGAATTCAGCTCACTTTTTTACTTTATTTTTCTTGGTCTGTTTTCTTTTGCAATATGGCAAACATGGAAATGTTTTGTATGAATATACATGAATAATCTATATCATATAGACATCTTAAACTCAACATGTCTAAAACTAAACCCATTATTTTTTCCCACAAACACTTCTCTATTCCTAAATTCCTTAATTCTGTCAGGGTATCACCACCTTCTCAGACATTGAAGTTCACAACCCCTAGGTGTTGTCTCCTCACTCTCATACCCCCACCCCCATGTCCAATCTGCTGTCAAGACCTTTTGACTCTACTTTTATAACATTTCATATAGCCTATCACCTTCTCTCCTCTGATACTGCCACCACCCCAGTGCAAATACTCATCATGTCACTCCTGGACTACTACTGCAATAGCCTTCTGATTTGTCTCCCTGATTCGTGCCTCTCCCCATACTTCCCCATCCTTCACTAAGCTACCAAAGTGATCTTTCTAAAGTGCAAATCTGACCACATCACTATACCATTCCCCCATTCAAAAAACTTCAGAAATATTCTTTTACCTCCAGGATCAAAAATAAATTCTCTCTTCAGCTTTTAAAGCACTTCATAACCTAGCTCCTCTTCCTATCTTTCCAGTCTATTCCCTTCCTGACACAATGACACTGGCCTTCTTGCTGTACATTTCATCTCCCCTATCACTGCATTTCACTGGAGGTCCTATATGCCTAGTATTCTCTCACTCCTCAGACTGTCCTGGTTTCCTTCAAGTCTCAGCTAAAATCTTCTGCAAGAAGCCTTTCCCAAATTCTCTTTAACTCTAGTGTCTCCCTAATGACATTATTTCCCATTCATCCAGTATAAATCTTGATTGCAGCTGACTCCCCAATTAAATTGTGAATGCCTTGAGGGCAGGGGCTGTTTTTTTTTAACTTTCTTTGTGTCCTCAATACTTAGCATAATGCCAAGCACATACAAGTTCCTTAATAAATGCTTGTTGATTTGGCTTGACTAGATTTCCCTTGCAGTATGAAAGGCAAAGTGTGCAACATAAATCTCAGCCAAAGGTCTCTACTTTCAAAGAGAATACCATTGAAAAGAGGTAACAAAAGAGTCCAACAAAATGCTAAATTACTATTAAATGTGTGCATTACTGAAGAGGGAAAATAGCAGATCAGATAAAGTGAATTGGAATAATCAGAAAAGACTTCTAGAAAAAGTGGGTTTTAACTTGGATTTTGAGGAAGTATAAGAATTGGACAGGCAAAGAGGAGGAATAAGGCCATTAAGGTGGAAAAAGAAACATAACATGAGCAAAGGTATGGAAATAGGAACTAGCATAGCTGGCATAAAGGACAATAAGGAGATCTGCCTCACTAGAATGAAGAGGATATTTATACTAGGAGTTATTAGACTTATAAACTCTATTTCAGTATAGGCTGCTTGAGGTTAGGGCTCACGTCCTATATTTTTGTATCTCTTACCCAAATTACCACAATGTCCTGAACATTGAATAAATATCTGCTACACAAAGCAAACTGTGGGTTACCTTAAAAGCTAGGCAGAAAAATGTGGATTTGATGAGGAAGGAAGGAAGGAAAAAAGAAAGGATGGAAGGATTAGAAAGGAAAGAAGGATTTATTAAGCACCTACTAGGTACTAGGCACTGTGCTAAGAGCTTTACAAACATCTCATTTGCACTTCACAACAACCCTGGGAGGTAAGTGCTATTATTATCTCCATTTTACAGTTGAGAAAACTGAAGCAGAGGTTAAAGGACTTGCCCAAAGTCACACAGCTAGGAAGTATCTGAGGTCCCATTTAAACTCAGGGCTTCCTGACAGCATCTAGAGCACAAGGCTCTACCCACTACATTACCTGTAGTTGAGTCATTTCAGTCATATTCAACTCTTCCCAATCCCATTTGGGTTTTCTTGGCAAAGTTATTGGAATGGTTTTTCATTTCCTTCTCTAGCTCATTTTACAGATGAGGAACTGAGGCAAATGATGTTAAGTGTCTTGCCCAGGGCCACACAGCTAGTAAGTGACTAAGGCCACATTTGAACTCAGAAAGATGCTTCTTCCTGACTCTAGGCCCAGCACTCTATCCACGGCACTACCTAGCTGCCCCAGCTGTCTTTTACACATGTACCACAATATCTATTTTGTTTCTAGTTCTTTGCTACTACACAAAGCACTGCTATAAATATTTTGATGTTGGCTTTTTTTTGTCACTGATCTGCTTGGGATATATGCCTAATAGTGGGAACTCTGAAAGACTAGACCTTTCAGTTGATTTTTTTGCTTAACTCCAAACCATCTTCCAGAATGGTTTGACCAATTCAGTTTATTAAGTGCACTCCTCCTTCCACAATCCCAACTTTGACTAATTTCCATCTTTTGAATGACTGATTTTCAACTATCTCCCAATCATCTCCAGTTCAAGAAAGAGGAGGAAAAGAGAAAGCAGAATATCCAAGATTACTCAACTACTACTCTCTCAGATTCTAAACCTTCCAGAGATCAACATAAATTACCAGAATGGGAAATTTGGCACATTTATCCTATTTTCTGCTAATTCTTACAGACTCGATGGTAAGACACTTTTCACCAATACTTACATAGTAAAGCAGATTTAAGTGACCGATCAATTAGGATCAATTTCCCCTCAAATAAAGCAATGTGGCAGATCATTTTTTTTTTTGACCAAACAACTTGTTCTAGTAAATTGGAAACTTTGTGCAACTTTTAGATTTAGTGCAAGCCTTTTCCTAACATTTCTGCAAGGCCAACTCTCACTTCTGGGTTTCTGAAGTCACCGGTTTGCCTTTCTTATGTTTTTGAAAGCATCAATCTTCAAAACACACAGGCATTCACAAACAAATAGCCACCAGAACACAAAGCAGGCCTGGTTTATTTATAGTGCCAAAGTAAGCTCACTTTGTAGGAAAAGTAACACCAGAGGATATTAGGGAAATAACACCTGGAGTAAATCCAAGTGGAATTAAATTGAACCCCATCAATCCAGACTGGATTAATAAACTCCTCCGAAATTTTATTGAGGTGTTACTTACAAACACCAATAATAATTCCCTTTGGTTCCACTGGTAGCAGAGTTAAACAGTAACTCTAGAGACAGAAAAAAAAAGTATTAGCCTCATTTGAATTCAGTCATAGGGCTTCAAACTAATGAAAGTTATTTGAACTTAACTACTAAATCACTAGAATTATAATTTCATACCAGTTAATATCAATTATAATCCTATACACCAATATTGTTTTCCTAGCATAAAAATGGTCCATATCAGTAAGAAAAAATCCTTTTTATCAAATATTGCTGATAAGAATCTGATATCTAAGATATATAGGAAACAAAAAAAATTTAAGACCAAAAATCATTCACCAATAGCTAGGATAGTTAAAGGATATTAATAAATAGTTCTCAAAAGAATTGCACATATTCTCAATAACTAATAATAATAATTAATGGATAATATTTCTATAGTACTTGCCATATACCAGGCACTGTGATAAGCACTTTATACTTATTATTTCATCTCAAACTCACACCAACCCTCAGAATGGTAGATGCTACTGTTATTTCCATTTTGCAGATGAGCAAACTGAGACAAACAGATGTTAAATGACTGGCTATCACTCAACTACTAAGCATCTGAGGCTTAATCTGAACTCAGATCTTTCTAACTCCACGCCCAACCCTCTATTCACCATGCAACCCAGCCACTCTAATTATATTCCAGAATGCTTCAAATCACAGATAAAAGGAGAGATCCAAGTCAGAACAAATTTGAAGTTTCACCTCACACCAGCACTATTTAGCAAAAATGACAAAAGATGGGAAAGACAATAGTGAAGGGGTGGTGGAAAAACGGACACTGTTTGTGAGGTGGACCAATCATTCTGGAAACAATTTGGAATTATTAAAAGAAAGTGATTAAAGAGCCTGAAACCAGCAACCCAGTGATTCCACTGCTGGGAATATGCCCTGAGGAGGCTTATGATAAAATAAAGACCCTATATACACCAAAATATTTATAGTAACACTTTTTTTTTAGCAGCAAAAAAACTCAAGTAGACGCCCATTGATTTGGGAATGGCTAAACTAGTTGTATACATAAATGTAATGGAATATTACTTACTATACTGTTTGAAATGATGAATATGATGGAGAGAAATATGAGAAAATTTTTATGAAGTGATAGAAAATGAAGTAAGCAGAACCAAAAATAAATTATAAACATGACTATTCCAAGGTAGATGGAAAGAATAACAATAAAACAATGAAACATAATGACATGAAATTATAATGATCAAGCCTGAGGCTAAAGAAGAGACCTGAAAAAGGCATCTCTGATGGACCCTGATAGACAGTTCAGAACCCAGAACCCGAAAAACTTTATCAAAAGAAATGATCTTAAGAAGAGTCATGACCATCTGCTTTGTCACTGCCCCTTTAAGGACCATGGGGCTTCTTCACTTGCCTGGCAGCTCAGTTTTGCCCTGTGCTGTCTCCCCCATTAGAATGTGAGCTGGAGCAGAGAGCAGGGACTGCCATACTTTTCTATCTGAATCTCCAGGGCTTAGCAAAAGGCTTTGTACCTCATGTGTGCTTAATAAATACTTCATTCATTCATCTAGCTTCCTTCTTTGCATGGGGGGCAGATAGTATCAAATTTTCTCCATGTTTTGAGTAGTTTTACTAAACCTTTCCCCTCTTTTTTATTCTTTGTTAGGCAGCATTTATTAAGTGTCTACTACTATGCCAAGCAGTATACTAAACATTAGGGATACAAAAAAAAAAGACAAAAGAGAGTCCCTGCTCTCAAGGAGCTCACCAGTCTAATGGAGGAGACAACATACATACTACATACAAAGCAGACATATACAGGAGAAATTGTAGATAATTAACAGAGGGAAAGCATTTTAACTGGGACTAGAAGAAAGCCAGGGAGTGAAGATTCAGCAAAGACCACTGAGGAATGGATAGCCTTGGCAAGAAGGGCCACCTCTTCATGTGAGAAAGGAGACAGTGGCATTTGAGTGATGTGACATAAGAAGGAGATATAAGAGGGAACTTCTGGGGAGTGGCCTCAAGTTTTTCAGGGAAATATGAGGCAAGGTTCTTAGTTGACAGGATGGGAAACCCCCCCCCCCCGGAGGGGGAGGGTAGACAGGGGACACCATGGAATGTTTGAGGAGGGATGAAAAGGTGTAATAAAAGGCACTCTGATGAGCAGGAGAGTGAGTTGACTAGAGAAGTATAAAACTATTGCCTTGCCAAAGTGAGGGCCCAATTGAGATTATGTAACATAAATTTGTAGTGAGCAAGGTTTGTGATTTTTTTCCAGATTCATTCAACAGCAGAATAAGCCAAGACTTAGACTTGGCTGGGCAAGATTGGGAATAGGGTATAAGGAGCAAGGCATTTATTCAAGGCACTTGAGGAGGACAGTATAGAGTTGAACTGGTTCATCAAGAGGTCAAGATGGGTAAAGGAAGAGAGTGTAGTCAGTGCAGAGGTGATAGCCTGGGAAAGAACTGAGGACTGAATGGATTGGAGGTTATAGGAAGGATGAAGAATAGCATTTGTGGTTCAGAGTAACAACGGATTGTAATTAGAAATAGGAATTTCTCAGTTGATGAATACGGAAGTGGATTACTTGTGAGTGATAGCAAGATTAAAGGTATGACCATCTCTGTGTGAAACTGAGGAAGGGTAGAAGAATACATCATATGAAATTAGTAACTTTAAAAAGTAGGAGGTTGGGGTGTCAAGGGATTATCAATATGTATATTGTACCCCTCTAGTATGAGGGCATGAGTTAGAGAAGAGAAAGAATGTAAGCCAAGAACTGAATTAGTTGAGGAAAGATGGAGAGTATCCTGGAGTTCAGTAGATAACAGCTACCAGAATCTTTATTGGGTAGTAAATATGTAATGAGTGAACCTCAAAGGAGGTGAAGTTACTGAGTGATGTAGGTAGGAGAGCCTAGTAATGCCAATGGGGAGCAAGGAATATTCAAACTCTTTAACCTTAATGATGAGTTTTGGGGTGTGAAAAATGTAACCAGTGCTGGGAAGTGAGTCTAGGGGAGGCCGTCATCAGGAGGAGCCAGGTTTCAACGAGCGCAAGAAGATGGAGGGGGCAGGGTTAAAAAAAGTTTAAGATGAAAACAAGCTGGTCACCTATGGGGCAAGCATTCCAAAGAACACAGCTGTGATAGGACCAGAGGTTGTTTTTTTGCTTTTGGTTTTATTTTTTAACGCAGTTTCTCCAACTTCCCTCATACAGCTTTTGATTGACTCAAGTTCCCTAACACAGCTTCCTGGTCAGATATAACTAGAACCTTTCAGACTTGATTGTTACCTAAGACCATGTGAAGTCATCATATCCCAAAGACCTGCTGATCAGATTCTTCCATGAAGAGGCACAAAGGTCAAGTCTACCAAAGTTGAAGAGAAGTGCCACAGTAATTTTGCTACGTATCTTTGCTGTGCTAGGGCAA
This sequence comes from Petaurus breviceps papuanus, assembly GCF_028583685.1. NCBI lineage: Eukaryota > Metazoa > Chordata > Mammalia > Diprotodontia > Petauridae > Petaurus > Petaurus breviceps. The sequence goes on along the minus strand of NW_027185811.1, from coordinate 2,227,361 downwards.
AGTAAACCTCCTCAAATGTTCAGTGACAAGTCATTTTATCTCAACGCTGAGCCTGAACTATAAGAATGCTGGTTTTAAAATTCTGCCTACAACAACAGTTTTCATATCTCTTTCTTATAAGGGATGACTCTCTAGGAGGTGATGTAAAAACAAAAGCGATCAATAAAATTCTATTTTTGTTAAATGGTCCAAATCAATACATCCAAGCTATTAATGACTATATGGAGCTGTGCCTATGGAACAACAGTGAACCTATAACAGTGAGGTGGAAAATTTTGCTTAACTGTTTGACGTGGAGGTTTATTTGGTGCTTCCTAAATCACAGTTGCATAATATCAATGTGCAGATGAGTTATAATGAACAAAGCCACATTCATTTCATTCTTATTGTTCCCAGCCTGATTAGCTTCAAGACATTGCATGAAAATATATAAAATGTATCAAGAAGCATCCAAAGATAAATTGTGTTTTGATCTTAAAATATTTGGCATTTTTATAGCAAAGCATATCAAGAGGCTAAACTGCCTGGTACGTAGAACTGGCCTTGTGTCAGGGAGACCTGGGTCCAAAATCCTGCTACAAGATCCTAGGCAAATCACTTAACCTCTTGGTGTCCCTGGACAATAAACTGCAGAGAAATCATTAATCTGTATTGGCAGAGGAAATTTCTCCTGGGGGAACTAACTACCTATACTGAAAAAATCATAGATCTGATATTAAAAAAAATCTACTCTAGTAAAGAGGCAATTATGAATTATGAGGCTTCTCAAATTACAATTACATGAGAGAGTCAAGAGATGGGTTCTGAATCTAATCCTGCCATGGACTACTTTAACTTAGCACAACTTTTCCACTAGTGCTTAAGATAATATAAACACTAGCTGAGTAAACCTCACACACACACAAGCAACTTGATAACTCTTTGTTGAATGTATAAGGAATTCTAAAAATAAGAACGAAACTAGTGAGGGACAGCAGGGCTTTTTTGTTGTTGTTTTTTGGGGAGAAAAAAGGAGGCTCAAAGAAAAGGACAGGACCTTTGCTTGGGATAATAGAGTTGTTGTGATAACTACCAAGAGGGAGCATTGGTGCTCTATTATTTTACTTCTAGTTCCTCTGTCAAGGATAGCTTTTGCATTGGAAACTGGACAACAAAAATGACTAGCAGGGAGTTGATGTCCAAGGTAAGAAGATAATAAGAGCTAATCTGACTTGAATTGGTAAATTCAAGTCACATGGTCCTAAAAGAGCTTATAGATGTGACGGCTGAACCACTCTGAGTGACATCTGAAAAATCATGGAAAATGAGAAAAGGCACCATAAGATAGTAAAAAGACAGATATTGTCCCAATTTTCAAAAAAGTAAAGAGAACACAGTCTACATACTATAGACCAAGAAGCCTGACTTGGATCCTGGGAAAATTCTAGGATAGATTATTAAAGGAATCATTTACAAAAATCTACAATGAGAAACAGTGATTACAAAGATCTAGTATGAAAAAATGATGAAAGGGACAGATACAGAGAAACTTTGGAGAATTTCTATAAACTGATGCAAAGTGAAAGGAGCAAAACCAGAAGCAGGAGAACAATTTATACCATGACAACAATATTGTAAAAGATAAAAACTGTAAAAGACTATGATCAACACAACAACCAGCTATGCCAGGATGAATCCAGATAACAAATCATACTTTCTACTTCATGGCAAAAATATGATGGACTAGAAATGCAGAATGAGACATGTATTTTCAGATAAGGCCAATATATGGGTTTGTTTTATGTGATCATACTTATTTGTTACAAGGAAGAGCTTTTTTGGTGGGAAGGAGTAGGGATAGTTTTACTGAAAGAAAAGAGCATTAAAGAATTGTTAATGAATAATAGAGAGCAAAATGAAGTTCAGAAGGGGACATAGACACATAGGACAGTACTGGAATTACCATGTAAAATTTGAAATACAAAAAAGCTTCATGTTAAACTTGTCAAAGAAAAAATAGGAACACTGTACATTTCAGACAGAAGTATGCTAAGAAAAAATTTAATTATTTTTTTTTCAAATGGTTTATTAACTTCTGGTTTACATCACTCATTTCCGCCAGATTTTGAGTTTTTTTTTAGCAATTGAGGTTTGTTCAATGTTTTTTGGTCCCAAATGCTGACACGACTCTGGATCAAAAAGTCTAAATCTATCTCAAATTGTAGTTTATGAAAGACAAATATAAAAGTACAACCCAACCTCTTTGCAAAAACTTCAAGTTAAAAATTATATAACCACAACTCTACTAGAGTCTACCTTCCCTTGTTACTCTGAATATCTTTCCTGCTTAAAATATACAAGTGAAACACTTACCTAAAGTTCTAAATTTAAGATTACTGTCCAAGACATCCCAGAACCTAGGAACTAAGTAAATCTTTCTAGACCATGTTATACTAAGAAACCTCACCAGGGTTAATCCAAGCTATTTGGAAATTAATTTTAACTCCACCCCACTCCCAAATAATGCCATTTGGTAAAGGTGGTTTAGGTGTTTTGCTGGAGAGTTGATAATTAACTTATTCACAGTAAGGGCAAGGCCAATTCAATAGTTTTTAGGCATTAACAAAAAATTTCTTTTGACACAGAGACAATATGGCAAAATTATTTAGGGGTAAAGATACTGAACTAAAACAAGGGAAAATAGAGGTCTCCAAAAAAAGAAAGTCAGGTAATTTACAAATTATTGGAGCAGTCACACAAACCACATGTAAGTTTGCAAGGCCAGTTCTCTCCTTAACCTTTGCACCATGCCCTAACAAAGCAATGTGTCAGGTAACAGTGCTCTAGGCATAGTAAGTGTGCAATAAATATTTGTTGAAGGAATGTTGAAGTATTAACCTAGAATCCTCACTTGTCATTTACTTATCAAGTGCACCAGTCACAGCTATACCAATGAGTGTCTGTTGAATAAAAACAGGATAACTGGCTTGGACACTTCCTCTTAAAATTTCAAAAGCACAAAGAATAGATTAACAAGCTACTTCCCTAATGATACTGCCACCTTTCTATACAGGTCTTTTCTGATTAATAATTAAATTCTCTCTAAGTATAAGGCTTCTTAGTTTCACTTCAAACCATTTCCAGGAAAGGACTGGCTTCAACTTCTGTCTGAAATTTTAGTTCACTTGCTAGTTTCAGAGCTTGCACAATATAAAGAGTCAGTTAAGAAAAACTTAATCACTCCCTTTAAACAAAAGAAAACGTATACCTGTCAAGCTGTCCTCTCTATAAAAAATCCCAGCAGTAAATATACAAAAACTGCTCCAGTTGAGGACAAATGTAAATAGTTCTGATGGATATGAAACAAAAGTATTGTGCAACAAGAGTCTCAGAAAAGACCAAGTCAGCATTTTAGCCATGTAGCAATATTTTTAAAAGATTGAGAACTATGAGAAAAATCATTTTCTTTATCTTTAAAATTAAAGGATTGACTAAACAATCTCTAATGACCCTTTCCAGTTCTAAAATATTAAATTAATACTGTTGATTATTTCATCTCCTAAATGCTAGACAAAAAAAATGTATCACAAAAAATATCTTTAAAGTATTCAGTTTTTTGAAAAGTATTCACTTTTCAAACCAGATTCTAGAGAAAATAGAATTGAAAAATAGGTTATTTGGATCTAGTTTCAGTAACATTTAAATTAAGTAGAATACTAAGAAAATGGAGAAATTGTAATTATATCTTGTGATTAACTAGAAAATCCTTTTTATTTCAAGTTCTAGTTATTGAAAAAATAGTTACTCAAGTTCTAGCTACTCTCATTACTTTCAAAACAAACTAGCAAAAACTTTGTTGTATATTCATCTGAGTAAAGGGTTTATATAATATGGGGAATATGAGGGGGGTAGGTATTAATGCAGTTCAAAACTAGAATTTGAGATGCCTGTTCCTATAGCATAGACACAATTTAGTGCAAATATTCTGCTTGTTCGCTGTTGTTTCACATGTGTTAATTCTGGTTGCTTGAATAAGATCAAATCTTATTCTTCATCTACATCCTTCACTGCTCTGGTCTATTTATTCTTACAACCACCCCCTAACTGGTCTTCCTGACTGCCTTCTCTTATACTCTTCAATCTCTTCCTTACCATAAAAAACCAATAATCTAATATATTCCTCTGTTCAAAAACCTTCAGAAGCTCAGCAATACCAGCTGAATATGAGTATAAATTTAGCCTAATATTCAAGGCTATTCACAATCTGGTTCCCACTTAGCCAGAAAACTGCATCTTGCAAAATTATCCTTTAAGCACTCTTATGTTCCAACAAGACTACTCATTGACCTTCATTCTCTTCTTGCTGTATCTTGTCTCCAAGTCATGAGCAAAGGGCTCAGCTCATCCTCTATGGCTCTAGCAGGCCCTCTACCATTTCTGCCTCTTAAAATCTTGGTTTGAGGCCTAATTCAAGTATACCACTACCTCCATGAAGTTTTTGAGATCACTTCGGGAAAAAAAAAAAAAGGTTCTCCCCTCCTCAAATGACTTTTTCTAGACCTCTCCTTTATTTAAGTATCTTTAAGCTTCCCTTTAATCATATCCAATGAGTCACCAAACTGTCTTCCAACCTCTTACATTCATTTCTCTATGAAAACCACTACCACCACTAGTCTGGACCCTTAATGCCTCTTGCATAGATTCACAAATATCTTGTTTCTCCTTTTTAAATCATAAGCAATTTAAACAAAGCATTATCTTTGTATCCCCACCCTAGTAAATGTTTAAGTTGTTGAAAAGTCAATGGTCAATAAATAGCTGCTGCTTAATTAGGAGAAAACATATAGCACACAAATTAGGAAAATAACTTCTTTAAGAAAAAAATATCTTTTTAGAAGAATACATAGCAAAACACCTAAATGAAGGTGTTTAAATGAATACATTCTTGAGGAAAAAAAAAGACTCTCCTTTCTGACATGTAAAAGATAGCCTGAAGAAAAGGGACAATAACCCCCACATCTCTCTCATTCAAGCAAGGCTCTTTTGACTATGTCCACTAAAATAAAGTGTGAACTGGGAGCTCAGATGAGCTACTTATGATCAAATGAGATAATATTTGTAAGGCACTTGGCAGTGCCAGGCATAGTGCTTGTTTCCTTCCTTCTCTATGATCCATCTTCCCTTTGTCTCCCTCAACATTCCTGTAGCATCCACCAAAAAATGCATGGTTACCATGAATGTTGTTGCACAACAGTAAAACCCTCTTTCAAAAGTGCTGCTCAGAATCTGTAACAAAAATGGCCTAAGTCCTGCTTAAAGAAGTAGTAAACCTGACCCTTAATTCCTCCCTCCTAATCCCAACGGCAGCTCAGACATTATTTAAAGGTAACAAATTTGTACCTCCCTGCAATGATTCCAGTTAGGGGACCTGGACCTTACCATGTTACTGATCAAATATTCCATAAAAATTGTTTTTTTTCCTGCTGTGAGATCTAGTGGAAACTGCCTCACAGAAGAGATTCTGGTTATTTCAGTAGATTGTTATTATTTGTTATTATTTACAATTTTTAAGGTATATGAGCCTTGAAAGAATATCTAGTTCAATTCCCTTATTTTACAATTAAACAAACTGAAACACAAACTGGTCCCAGCTCCCAGAAATAATAAGTAGTAGAAACAGAACTTGAACCTGGTACTCTCACTCTAAATTGTTCTTTTGAAAATTATTTAATGCCTTCCCCCTCCCTTTTGGTATTTAACATCACTGTCACTTTTCCTTAGTCCCAGAGAACCCTCCTCCCTTGTAAGAAAAAAGTACAGTCAAGCAAAACAAATTTAACACATTGGTCTTTGTGAAAACTTATGCCTCATTCTGTATCTCTAGAGTTCAATACTTCTCTGCCAAAAAGAGCCAAGCTTCACTATAAGTCATCTTAAGTCATGACTGGTTAGTCACTGCACTAATCAAAGTGTTGAAGTCTTTCAGTGTTGTCTTCCTTTGCATTACTGTGCTCACTGTGTAAACTGTTCACCTGGTTCTGCTCACCTCTCAATATGAGTTCAAAGAGCCTTCCCAAGTTTTTCTAAATTTTCCCTATTCATTATTTCTATTAGACGATAATATTCCATTATATTTTTATACCACAATTTCATCAGCCATTTCTCAACTGATAGGCATTCATTTTGTTTTCACTTCATTGCTACTACAAAAATGATTTGTTCAATACATGTTTATATGCATATTCATACATACACATATACATGCACCCTCACTAGAAATATATATGTCTAATAGCCATTCCCTTATTGAGAGGTAGTAAAAAAAGATATGAACAAATAGCCCTCAAAAATAGAATTGCAAACTATTAACCATTATCAAAGAATGTTCCCCCATTAATAAGAGAAACACATCAAAACAACTATGAAGTTTTCAGCAAATTAGCAAAGATGACAAAAGATAGTAATAGTCAATGTTGGAAGAGTAGACAGGAATACTGATGCTTTGCAGATAGAACTACAAATTAGTATAACCATTCTGGAAAGCAATTGGGAAATATGTACATAAAGTGGATTAAATGTTCATTATCTTTGACCCCAGTGATTCCATTGCTTGTCATATATACCCCAAGGAGGTCACTGTTAAAAAGAAAAACTCCATATACACTAAAATCTTGGGGGGGGGAAGTAAATGCCCATCAACTGAGTAATGACTAATCAAACTATGGTACATTAATGCTATGGAATATTACTATGCTGCAAGAATCATCAAATCATCAAAAGTGAATGTTACAAATGGACAAAGAACAAGTTTGGCCCTAAAGAAGAAATATGAGAAGACAAGTCCTATCCATGCCTTTGCAGAGGCAGGAAGTATCCATGTGTGGGAAGACTGCTTGTAAAGTCAGGTGTTTTTTTTCTTCCAATTTATTGATTAGCTTTGCCAAATTTTCTTCCTTTTTTCATTCTTTAAGGAAATTCTTTGTTACAAGTAACATCTCCTCTGAGAGGAAAGGAAGTGAGATTCAAGAGAAAGCTAGGTGATGTAAAATAACAATAAGATGTGTTTACAAAAAAACAAAAAGGCACTGCTATAAGCATTTCTGTATCATGGAATGTTTTCTTTTCTATTTTATCCCCTTGGAGGACATGCCTGTATTGCTGACTTTTTAGGTAAAATCCAACATATTTTCTAGAACAATTGGCCCAGTTTACATTTTCACCAAAAATAATTTCTTAGTGTGCACTGTCCATGTGCCTAGGTGATTTATAGGTGATTTTGAGAATTCCCTCAAAAAGTTACTGATAAACTACATTTTTCTTTTGAAAACTGCCCACTGATATCTTTTGACCACTTTATTAGATTTCCATAGTAACTTTTACTTATTCCTTTTTTTCCTGTCATCAGGGCCCATGCTCATTTTTACTTATTCCTAAAACTGAATAATACACACAATGTAAGAAACTTAATGCAATTAGAACAAGTGTGATTTTTACAGTCACCAATATGCCATATATTCTCAGGACAATCTCTTTTGTACTTTAACAAGTCTTAGTTTGAGGTAAAAAAAAAAATTGCACAGCATTGTGTAATGCAAAGAGCAGTACCTTATACCATATGCCATAATAAACTCCAAGTGAGCACATTATCTAAATATAAAAGGTCATGTACCATTTTCAAAAGTTAAAGGAAAATGAAAGGATGTAATTTTGGCCAATTGTAACCAGGAGAATTCTTTCCAAAACAAGGGATAAAATGAAGGCAAAGAATAAAATGGACAATTTTGATTACATGAAATTGAAAATCTTTCATAAAAGCAAACTGAATATAGTTACAATTACTGGGGATTGGATCTTGTTCTTTTATATGTGTATTAAATCCACGAATATCTTGGATATCAGGCTTTTATCAGGTATTTGCTATGAAGATTTTCCCCCAACTAAATACTTCAATTTTACAAATGCAAAAGATTTTCAATTTTATAAAATTGCAACTGTCCATTTTCTGTCCTATGATCACTTCTATTCCTTGTATAGTTAAGAACTCTTCCCTTAGCCAATACTGCACGAGGGACAGACCTCCTTCCATTATCCTCTAATTCTCTTTTTAAAGTTGAAGAGACCTTTAGAACTTATTTCATGAAGTCATTTGGAGCTCATTGTGGGCATATGGCATAGGGCGTTGCTTCTGTGAACTTCCTTACAGTGCTCTTTACACGGCTGTAAAACTCTTATAACTCCCAAGACACTTTAAAAAATGTAAGTGGAATTGTCATATATAAGAGGTAAAGCTTTCCTGTTAATGACTGTCAGGGTCTTATGTTTCTTACATCATAGTATTCTTCAATTGTGGAGAAAAAAAGTAAAAATTATTTTGGAAATCTGACCATGTAACAAGAAAAGACTCGTTATAGTGGTTGAAAAGTTTTCTAAACTTTAGATTTGTTACCGAATAAACAAGGAAATAAACAGTTCCATACCTGTTCTTAAAAGTGTGGGGCCAGAGCGAGAGGACAAAGGCTAATGGAAGGGAAAAGTTCTATTTCTCCTTCTTTCGTCTTTTCTCCTAAAAGGTAGCACTTTTCAAGCCTAGATTTTCCACATTTTATGACATGACTAAACAAACCGTTTAAGAGGTAAAGAAAGAATAAAATGTTATGGTACCATGGTACACATATTAACTATGAGAAAGTATAATGAATAGAAATAGGTAGCGTACAGATTTTAAATGTAAAAAGCATTTAACAAGCAGAATAATGGATTTTTTGTTGGTTAAAACCCTGCCCTTTTTGTGAAAGAACAGACATCTGAATTAATACAATCACCTACTTGAGTCTTGAGGACTGAGAGTCCAATTACAGAGTAACTGTGTCACTGTCCCAGTACTAAGAGTACCATTGGCCACTGAGCCACATCATCACATTTATTTGATAACAGCTGTTTTAAGCATGTATCCACAAAGCTGGTACAAAATAAAGGGTTTAGACTTTTAAAGTTTAATGTAATTTAATATGTAATTTTAGAGTGCAATACAATTTAAAAATAACCAAATATTAAGTATTTTGGTTTCAAATGGTACTAAATCATAAATGAAATATTCCTCTGATGCCTTTATTGTCCTGGGGATTACTCTGGACTTTCAATGTCTATGCCAATAGGGAACACAAGCTTTGGCAGGTCCTACCAATCCAAAGGGAAAGGTTTTGACCATAGGCTCCCATCTTCCTAAGTTCCCAGAAATTCATCACTAGTTTGACCACTCAACGATTAATTTTTTTTTTTGGTCACGGAAATTCACAAAGATTATGGAAGATGTGCTGGAAGGGGTATCTGATTCAATGAAATTATAGCTCTTTTGATATATTTCTAAGCTCAAATCACTGTCTTAAGAAAAATTAAAAGCTGTACATATTCCATTAAAGATGATAGCTTTAATACATATATAAATTTAGTTCAGAGTAGTATGCATTTAAGTATGATGTCATGAAATATTTCTCATTTAACTGATGATTACCCAGCTGATAAGATATTCTCCAAATTCTTTTTGATCTATCAATATGACTATTAGGTTCACACTCCAAAGACGTCAAAGATAAGAAAAGAATACACATGTACAAAAATATTTAAAGTAGAACTTCTGTTGTAGCAAAGAACTGGAAAATAAATGGGTGCCCATCAACTGGGGAATGCCTGAACAAAATATCAAATACAAACATAACAAGATATAACTGTGCTGAAAGAAAAGATGAAGGAGATGGTTTTAGAGAAACCTGAGAAGATTTGCATGAATTGATATAGAGTGAGCAGAACCAGGAGGTTTATACAATGACTAACATAATATAGCAAAAGAAAAGAAACTGAAAAAAACTTAACTTTGATCAATCTAATGCCCAAACTCACCTCTAGAAGACTAAAGATGTATCATGCTTCCCACATCTTGGCAGAGATGAGGGACTCTGGATGCAAGATTCTGAGATATAACCTTTTCAGACACAACCAATGCCTGAATTTTTTTTTTTGCTTGATTATACTTGTTACTTGGAGAAGAGAGAGTTAGGAAGTGGAGATAAAAATGATGTAAAAGAAAAGAAGAAATAAAAGAGTAACAATGAAACATTTTAAAATATGCAAAAGAGCAGAAGGAATTTCAGAAGGGCACAATGATAAGAAGGATATAGCTAGTGTTGGTGCTACCATTTTTTAAAAACTGAATCTGTGATTTTATTACAAACTCCTAGCAATTTGGGTTAGCAATTGTTGTACTGTTTATAATCAAGGAGATTTGCCTGGGTCCTGGGAATTTAAATGATTGTCCAAGGTTACAGCCTTGTGTCAGAGGCAGGACTTTGTATATGAAAATGTTCATGTTTGCCAATGTTCATTAACTAATTTTAAAATAAGAAAAAAATTAAAATTGTAGTCTGGAGGTCATTTTACTAACTAGTTCTCACCAGAGGATTATAGATTTAGAGCTGAAAAGGATCTGAAGATTCATCTTGTCCAACAATTTCAATTTACAGATAAACAAAAGACTGGGATCCAAATTCAGACCTTTAGACTACAAATCTAGAATTTTTTTCCACTGTACCACACTAATTCTCCATCTCCCTTATCCTTCTCTTGGATCTTTTGTGTATATTCCTTCTCTTTAATGTACTTTTTCTGGCATAGTGTTTATGTTCATTATTACAGATTGATGACAAAACATGAAAGAAAAAATGGCAACCCAAAGAGAAGCAATAATTAGAATTAACTTGAAAACTGTTTGAGAAAATAGCATTAGCAATGTAAATACACAAATTACATAGAAATACATACCTCCTAGAATAAAAAGTAGAAGAGAAGAATTACAGTACCATAGCTCAATTACAAAAGAAAAAAATATCTACATTACTATAACCTATATTCTCATCCAACAATATTCATCCACCAATACAAGATGGCAAGATGCATGTGTTTTCTGTACAACACTCATACAAGGAAGGAAAGAAATTAATACTTTTCATACCCCCAAAAAGCCCCTTTCCTTGAAAGTAGCATTCTCTCATACATACAGGATCTACAGTACATGTGTTGTTCCCAAAACTATAACTGTAAAAGCAGCTCCAACAAGCACAAGCACATTCAGATAGAGACTTGGTTTAATAAAAACACAGTAAAAAAAGATATCCTCTACAAAGTCAAGAACTTAATTGTATTTGCGCTTCCAGCTAAAAGTTTCACTTCTGAAGCTTTCTTTTTAAGACATGTCTTAAAAATGTTTCACATGATTAGAAGTTTGTAATTCGGTCTCAACCTTGAACCAAAATCAGGAACAAAACCTAAATATACAAAGTTAAAATCACAGACGGAAGCAATCAATAGGCAACAATTCCTTTTCACAAGATGGCACCAGCCACCTTTCAGTTACTAATGTTGCCAATCCATTTCCCTTGCCAGAGATAGATTACAATTCAGGGACCAATAGGTAACATGTATTTGCAGGGCATAATTAAGAATGAAAATGACTACTGCTACATATTTACTAAATCCTCGTAGGCTTAATAGCAGGATGGAAGTGGAGACAGGTTAATTGGTCCGATTTCTTGTACTCAAAAAGTCTACAGACTTAGAGGAGGCAAGTTAAGAAATATGGAAATGACAAACGGATTTCATGGATACCCACTGTTATTCACAAGGTGAAAATAATGTTTAAAGAGGGAGTAAAATGTCACCTCTCTTCACTAAATAAAGCAGTTACCTAATACCAATACCCATAGTTTAATAAAAGTTGATAAGTTACATGTGTCTCTCTTTTGGTTTCAACACTATGCAATGAATGAAAGAAATGAAGAATATTTCCCACACAAAGAAAATCCTCCTTTCCTAAAAATAGCTTTTTCTCAGGCACTACAGCTTTAGGCATATTTTTTTTAAAGTGAGACCAACTAAAATGTATTAGATTAGGAAAACTTGGGGAGGGGGCATTAAGAATGAGGGGATGGTTGAAATAAATCTCTCTATTAACAGCATCAATTAAACACAATTGCTCAAAAGCATCCATAAGAGGACAAAGAAGAGTGTTCGGGACGGTTTATTCCTAACATCTTCATCTGGGAGTTTAGCAGGTGTGGCCATGAGTATACTGTTACCTTATATTGACACCTAGATGGTGATAGGTGCTATTGGAATCCTCAGTACTATGGAGATGGGGCTCCCCGCGCCTCCCACCCCCACTCGCAAATACACATCCTCTTCGAGGCTGAAAGGTCTCAAACATCTAGAGGCCTCCGCATTACAAAGACGTGAAGGAGTGTGGGGGAGAGAAATCAAAGATAACTAGGTACACAAGGAAGACAGGGGTGGGAACGAATAACCGGGAGGAGGTTTCGGCTTCTTACTCTCATTCCCAACCTAGGCAGAGTCTTTGAGTTTTAGTTGGCTTCTTTTTTCTCCTTAAACCTGACAGGTAGGTAAGAGGGGGGAAATGAACATTCATGGGGGGTGAGGGCGGCTCATTCCAGCCCCAACCGCCTCCCCCAAACAACCGTACGCTTTTCCTTTCATCCCCACCCCCACCCCCCACTAGTAGCCCACATAGTGGACACCCCTTTTCACTCCCCGCCACCCCCTTGGGGGGCATGCGCAGTTAGGAGGGGCGCACCTGCTTCGCACCCCACCTCCCCCACCCTGAGGCCTCTCCAGCAGAAGAGTCGCCTTTGACCCTCGGGTTAAGAAGAGAAAGACTCCGAGAGCGGAGGCACCCACCTGGCTCACTGGCTGCCTCTCACTCCGAGCGCTGCTGTCCGCCCCGCTACGGCTTCTTCGCGCTCAAGCTCCCGCAACGCACCTGTAGCAATCCAGGCGGCCGCACCTACGGCGCCGGCAGCCCCGCCCCAGCCAGACTCCCGGCCGCGCCCCCAGCCCCGCCCATCGCCCGAGGGCGCGAGCACGCACCGCCCTTCCCCGTGTCTCTGACGTTCCCGGCGCGGGAGCGCGCACGCCCGGGGCTGCGTCCGTGCGCGCGCCTTTCCCGCCGGGCACGCGTGCCTTCCCTGGGACCCTCGAGCTGGAGGGGTTAGGACCTTCAGGCGGCTTACTCTCGTCGGGCTTCACCCTTCCTATACGAATGTTTTGTTATTCCAAACTCCCCTGCCAGCGTAGATGGAGCAATTGTTCTGTAGTTTATGATGAAGAGATCTGCCTTGGTCACTGAGAGGTTACTTAAATGACTTGTCCAAGGTCACAGTCCCTGGGGCACATCTTGTCGTCGGCTCTTGGTCTCCTATGTTATATAGCCTCTCGTTAAGTGGGGTGTGTGTGTGTATACTGAAAACCAAGTTATACATAACAACAAAGTCACAGTTTATATCAAATTTATATTATATAATTATCATGTGTGTGTATACATATGTGCATATATATGTATGTGTATAAATATATACACATATGAAAATTTTCAAGGGTGTGCTGGAGCAGGCTCCTGCCATACAAATAACCCCAACTGAGGAAAGGAGAGAAAACTTGCCCAGGTTCACACAACTAGCCTCTGAGGCTAGATTTGAGCCCAGCATTTTATCTACTGTGCATTCTATCTGCATCTTCCTCTAAAACCAAAGTTTGTAGTTGCATGTGCCTGAGGGTCCGGGTATGAATCCCAGCTTCTCCACTGTCTTGCTGAGTCTCCTCCCCTCCCTAAGGCTTGGTTTCATCATTGGAAAAATGAAAGGGTTGGACTACATGAGCTGAAGCACAAAATACAGAGTTGGAAGGCATCTTCCAGTGACAAATCTATTCCAACCACTTTATAGATGAGGAAAACCCAGAGAGGTCAAAAGATTTTCCCAAAGCCACACAAATAGTAATGTAGCAGTGTTTGAATGATAGATTGAGAGGTAGAGGGCAAACTGAAGGGATCTCAGAAGCCATCTAATCCAACCCTCTTAATTTTACAGATGAAGAAACTAAAGCTTAGACAGCTTAAGGGACTGGCCCAGGTCACACAGGTAATGTGGAAATCTATCCTAGGTCTTTTGACCATCACACTTTCCACTGTACCTCACTGCCTGGAATTCAAACCCAGGACTTCCACCTCTACATCCAATTCCCTTTCTACCACACTATTATGTTTAAGGCTTCTTCCAGTCTCTAACATTTTATTATCTCAACTCTAGAATAAACAAAGGACATTGCCTTTTTTGGCTTGTAATAAGGTCTCTGGCTTCTCCCTATGCCAGGTGCAGTTGGACATTGTGAAACTTCCCAGACTGCCTACTACAGGTTCATAGCAACTACTGGAAGCAGCTGTTAGGCTTGTTTATTGAACATTCACATGTGACAGAGCCCTCTGTGTGTTGTGTTATGTTGGTAGATCTAGGGGAAGAAAGAGATAAAGAACAGGGGCCCTACTCTTTAAGAGCTCACAGGATAATGGTGGAGCCCTTCTGGGCACGGGGATTGGGATGAAGAACAGGTTTCAGATTTTTTGAATGGCTTTCATTTTATTCTGCTTCTTTCCCTTACTCCCCTCCTTTTTTAAAAAAATATATTTTTATTTTATTTTGCCTTTTGGGAGGGCAATTGGGGCTAAGTAACTTGCCCAAGGTTACATGGCTAGTTTTTTGTGTGTGGGTGTTGTCTGAGGCTGGAATCAAACTCTGGTCCTCCTGACTCCGGGCCGGTGCTCTACTCACTGCGCCACCTAGCCGCCCCCCTCCCCTCCTTTTAATGCTCCAAGTTCTGCTATAGTGTTGAGATATGGAGTTAAAAGTGCTTTTCTATCCAGGCCCTCCCTCCTACCTTTGGCAACTCTCCTTTGCCACAGATTTTGCTGTAGGTATGGGGAAAGAAGTTTTTGGAGAGGAGGAAAAAGGAATTGTTGCAGTTTATGGGAAAGCAGCAATCAAAAAAATAGTGTGTAGGGAAAACTGAGACCAGAGCTCATCAAGTAGTGATGGTCAATTTATTTCCTCCATCTTCCAAAAACCTAATCTATAGTGTTTCTTCCCCCTAGAGGTCTATCCAAGAGAAATGATTCATTGTTAGCAAAAGGTACTGCATGTGTATGTGTACATACACATGAACATATGTATATATACACACATACATATATGTATACATGCACACATATATACTATAGGTATGATGTGTATATATGTATAAAAAAATAAAGACCTGGAAAACATTTTAGACCCCAATAAAAGTAATAGAGAAAAAACAAGCAATTGCCAATCCATATGTTTCCTTCTCATCTCTATGAAATGGAGGACATTGAGGACATCTTTGATAAAAGTTTGAAAAAGAAATAGGCATAATTTCACAAATGATAGTTTATGGCAGATCACATTGTTAACACCATTTCCTGAAAGGTGTAGAAAATACAAGAGCCAAGCATTTGATTCCATGGAACTAGAGACTCTCTCTCCACTGGTCACTTCCTGAAAGAAATTCCAAAGTGAAACTCCCAGGAACATCATAGCCAGAGTTCAAAACTTCCAGGACAAAGAAAAAAATACTGCAAGGAACCAGAAAGAAAGAATTCAGATACCAAGAAACCACAGTCAGGATCACATACAATGTAGCAGCCACTGCTATAAAGGAGCAGAGAAGTTGGAATATGATGTTCTAGAAAGCAAAGGATATATATAGGCTTACAGCCAAGAATAACCTACCCAGGAAAACTAAGTGCAATGCTAAGGGGGGGGGGGGACCTTGAATAGAGGATTTTCAAGCATTCATGATGAGAAGAAGTTTCTTTCTTCAGAGAAACTTTGAAGTTCAAACACAGGAGTGAAAAGAACTTAAGGATAAACATGAAAAAATAACAATGAAGAACTAAAGGATAAATTTCTTAAACTGAGATGTGGAGACCTGATACATGTTATCACTGTCATAGAGGGAGTTTCATTAGACAAAGTCTGGGAGTATTAGGAGAGCCTACATGGTGCGGTTGATAGAGTTTGGGGCCTGGAGTCAAGAAGACTCCTCTTTCTGAGTTCAAATGTGGCCTCAGACACTTACTAGTTGTGTGACCCTGGGTAAGTCACTTAACTCTGCCTACATTTTCTCATCTATAAAATGAGTTGGAGAAGGAAATGGCAAACCACTCCAGTATCTTTGCCAAGAAAATTCCAAAATGGGGTCATGAAGAGTCAGGCATGTTGGAACAACAACATGGGAGTATTCTATTATATCTTGATCTTAAGGCGGGAGGGGGGGAATGTAAAGGGCAAGAGGAATATGCTGAGGTGGGAGTGGGAAAGGGAAAGGTAGGTTGGGGAAAATTATATAATCAGCATACATAAGTAGATATCTAAACAAACAAGGAGTAGGGGATGAGAGGACGTGGGTAACACTTTAACCTAAATCACACACACACACACACACACACACAGAGTTTGTTGCGGAAAAACATTTCTCAACAGGAGGAAAAGGGGACAAGGGGGAGGGGGAATTAAAATGAAAGTAGATTAATGGAGGGATTAGTCCTAAGCAAAATGAACTCTAAGGATGTATAAAAATATTTATAGCTGTTTTGGAAGTGTCAAAGAATGGGAATCTGAGAGCATGTCCACATAGTGCAGAATAAATGAACACTATATAAATGTGATGAAATACTATTGTTCTGAACTCTTATCAGCATAATGACCAACCAGGATTACAGAGGACTAATGATGAAGCAATGCTATCCACCTGCTAATAGAGAAGTAAAGTACTCAGAACACAGAATGAGATCATTTTTTTTTAACTTGGCCAATGTAGAAATTTGTTTTGATTGACTATACCCGTTTTAGTGGGTTTTGTTTTTGTGGAGTTCTCAGTGGAGGGGAATGAGGTTGGGATGTGAGAATGAGAAGGTGAATTTTGGCTGATTAAAAAACAAAATCTTTTGTTTTTAAGAGGCGTCCCTTCTCCTTCAAATCCAGTTTCTCTTTGTACCTTTGTTTCTCAACTCTTCTTGTCTCCTCCTAAGCTTGGCCCTTCAGTCATCCCCTTTCTATCTCTCCTCTCTTTATGCTTAGAAACAACCTCATATATCTCCTTAAAAAAAAACATTCAATCCTAGTCTAACCAAACCTTCAATAATCTTTCCTACAGACACTATAAATACTTTTACTGCATTTTTAAGAGACTTCAGAACATTGAGTGGTTACCAAATTAACCATCTATTCCATAAAGACTATTCCAGAAAGACTATTAGCATTTATGGAGAAGACAGAAAAAGATGAAGAGAATTTATTTTCTGGAGACAACTGCTTTTACCTTTATGCTATGAGGAAGATGAAGATAATTGTTGAAGAGAGACTTGAATTTATTTCCCAAGAGAACTGAACGGTGGGTCAGTGTTTTGGGAAGTCATCTCTCATTCGCAGTGATACTTTGAGGTGAATCAGGCTATGATCTTCACAGCTAAAACATAAACTATTTTCTATGTCTTTGGTTCATTATTTGTTACTTTGGCTATAAATGGTTAAGTCAGTAACTTTGATGTTTAAGCCTAGTCAGGATTAGAAGTTTTGATATGTGGAGAAATGAGCAACTGCTTATGGGAAAAGAGGTTTAGGTAGCTTGTAAAATATTTATAATTTAATAACCTGGGAATGGGGCTTCAAGCTAATTTTTTAATAAGAGAATTGTCACAATTTCAGGTATTAAAAAGGAAATGTGCAAACATAGCCCTATGTTACCATAGGAAACTGTGTTAGAGTGTATTGCCTATATGCATGTATATATGTATATATGCCTATACATCTTAAAAGGGTGGCACATATCTTATATTCGCAAGATGAGAATGAGTATGATGGTTCATGTTCATTTTCTTCGGGGTGATTAACCCAATGTAGGCCACAAGTAAGCATGGTTGACCACAGAACCTCAACACTCTAGCATCCCCTCAACTTACCATCTTTTATTTATCCTCCCTTTATGGTCAAACTCCTGGGAAAAAGTTGTTCATTTCTTGACCTTCGCTTTCTAATTTCCTGCTCCTAAACACTTTGCAGTGTGACTTTCAGCTTTCTCATTCAACTGAAATAGCTCTTTCCAAGGTAAACAGGATCTCATAATTGCCAAATATGATGGTGTTTTCTCAGTCTTCATCCTTGTTAACCTTTCTGTAGCATGTGGTATTGTTGACCACCTTCTCCTGTGAAGTGCTCTCTCCTGCTTGGGTTTTTGTGGCACTGCTTTCTTCTGGTTCTCCTCCTACCTTGGCTACTCTTCTTCAATCTTCTTTGTTGAATCATCATCCATATCCTACCTCTAGCTAACCGAAGGCTTTTCCCTAGCCTCTTTTCTTTCTATATACTTTCTCTTGGTGATCACATGACTACCAGATCTATATAACCAATCCTAGTTTCTCTCCTATATTTTCTTGTTGTTGTTTGGTCATTCTGTCCTGTCTGACTCTATGTGACTCATGGACTTTGTCCATGGGGTTTTCTTGGCAAAGATACTGGAGTGGTTTACCATTTACTTCCCCAGTATGTCCCCATTTTACAGATAATGAATTGAGGCAAATTGAAGATAAGAGACTTGCCCAGGGTCACACAGCTAGTAAGCATCTCGGGCTAGACTTGAACTCAGATCTTCCTGATTCTAGGCCCATGCTCTATCTACTTCACCACATAGCTGTTCTTAGATGCTCCTGCATGTTACTGAATATCTAAACCTGGATGTCCCATAGGTACCTTTTACTCAGTATATTTATAGCATAGTTGATTAGCGCCCTCTCCACATAATAGTAATGATCATAACTGTGATGATGATGTAATGATTTAAGCATTTTATATAACATTTACTATGTGCCAGGCACTTTATAGTTATCAATTTTGAATCAACCTTATAATTATTTTTTACAATTATCATATTTACAATCATTATCTCATTGGATCCTCACAACAATCTTGGGAGGTAGATGCTATTATTATCCCCATTTTATCGATGAGAAAACCAAGGTAAACAGAAGTTAAATGACTTACCCAGAGTCACGTAGCCAGGAAGTATCTGAAGCTGGATTTGAACTCAAATCTTCCTGACTCTAGGCCCAGTGCTTTAATCCATTTCACCACCTAACTGCTTCCATACCTCTATACTCATCCCCTTCTCCCCAGCTCCTTCCTAATGTTATTCTTTCTATTGAGGAAACCACCTGTTTTTCCATTCACCCATGCTTAAAATCTTATAGTTATCCTTGACTCTTGGCTCAGGCCAGGGTGTTTGAAGGAACACAAACATAGGTAGGGGTAGGGGTTAAGTGGAGAGAGAGAGACTGAAAAATACTGAACTGGAGAAAGGAGAGAGAATGACCTGGGGACCAGTAGATAACTGCTACCAGGACCTGAATAGAGTAAAACATGTGGATGATATAAATTTCAAAGGAGAGGTTACTGAATACACCAGGAGGGTGTGGAAGTGTTGGTTATGAGTAATAAATAGGCTTACTCCTCTTCCTAGACCAGTGGATCCCAAGGCCTGAAAGCAGGTGAATCCAGTACTAGACAGGAAGGCTAGGGATACACTATTATCTGGGGGATGTGGGGTGCTGGGTCTCAGTGAATGCCAGAAGGCAGAAAGAATGTAAGAGGAAAAAAATCTAAAATGAAGGGAAGTTTGTTAAGAATACTTCCTAAGGAGCCCAATGAAAGGAATTTCAGAGCTTGGAACTGGAGGGAGGGAAGGGAAGGAGTTGCGGTAATAGGGTAGTAGAAGGGTTTTTGTTTAGGTTGAAAGAGAATCTTCTCATCTGATCAATAGAACACACTCATGAGGTAGGCAAGATTGGGTTTTATTGTCCTTTTACAGATGAGGAGACTGAGACTCAGAGGCCCACAGCCACATAGCTAGTAAATAGTGGGCCTTGGAAGAGACCCTAAGTGTTCTGACTCCTAGATCTAAGTTTCCTAATGATGGGGTCATGGAGCGAGAGCTTTGAAGTCACTTAGTCATAATAAGAGTTGAGGAAACTAAAGCCCAGGGAGGTTGTCACTTGCCCAAGGTCACACAGGGGTCTGAACTCAGTCTTCTGATGCCAAGGCCAGTGAGTGCTCTTTCCATTACACCACATCGCCTCCCCGGTCCTAATTTCTTTCCATTTTTATAACATACTGCTTCCATGTGATGAAGTAGATAGAGCACTGTGCTTGGAATCAGAAAGACTCATCTTCATGAGTTCAAATCCATCCTCAGACACTTGCCAGCTGTGTGACCCTGGACAAGTCACTTACCCCTATTTGCCTCAGTTTCTCTTCTGTAAAATGAGCAGGAGAAGGAAATGGCAAACCACTCTAGTATCTTTGCCAAGAAAAACCCAAATGGGGTCATGAAGAGTCAGACATGACTGCAAATGATTGAACAAAATGAATGCTTCTCTGAATAGACTGTGAAAAGAGCAAGCCTAATATTTGCAGTTTGGTGAAGAAAAGGCAGTATGGTATGGTAAAAAAAAAAAAAAAGTAAAAAGGATACTAGACTGGGAGTCAGAATAAGCATAGCTCTGGTCTCATCTCCTGCTTGTAGGTAGTTTGATTTTGCTGGTGATTCTCTGAGTCTGTTTTCTCATCTATTCTGTATATTGTGCTCAAGTTCCCTAACTCACAGACTTAGGATGGTGAGGCCTTCAAACTGTTAAGCAATATAAAGATGTAAACTGTAAGTTACTAAACTCTCATCTCAGGCACAGACCACCTCTCAGATGGGGCAGGGAGGAGGCAGGCTAGAGAGGGTCATCACTTCCAGGCCTCAAATGCTTCAGGATCTCATTGTTTTGGGAAAGACGGAAGCTTCTGCAAGGTTGATGACAGGGGCCAGAGGATTCCATTTTGCTGGGAGAAAAGATGATACCTGATCAAAAGGGACCATCAGAGGAATGGTAGATTTTCATTTCTCAACAAGCAGCCCTATGATGCTGCTGAAAACTGTGACCCGTGAAAAGCAAGTCTGGGATAGCACTGAATGACATTTAATGGACTGAAGAATGAAGAGAGCAGGTGGAGGGACAGAGGTTGAGACATCTAAGACTGGTTGGAAACCTACTTTGTAGGTACATTAGTGGCAAGTCATTCTGGAAAGCAAGTTAGAGCTTTGTGCAAAAACTTACTAAACTATATATAATCCTTGACCCAATGAAACTACTACTAGCCTGAGGTAGGAACAATATTCAAACCTCTTCTCCTGTAAAAGGTATTGAGACATTCCAGGAGATTTGATTGAGTCAGGGAACTAATCCTCAGATGGTTGATGTCACTTCTTCACCTACTGAGTACAAAGTAGCCCTGAAGGTTCAGGGGCCCTTAGATGCTTGGTTGATGATTGTGGTTAGGCGCTTAGATCAGCTTGATTAACTCAAGGGGTTCCTAATGCCTATCCTTGATGAATTTCCTTCTCCTATAGAGGCTTAGTAAATGTACTTTCCTTAAATGTTGAATGACCTCCAAGTGTCTCATTTTGATACAAAATGAAACCTAAACTACCGAGGAACTGGCCTAAGTCAGGCCCAGTCCAGAACATAGGCTTATTGGGGGATGGCTAGGGGGGCTAGGTGGAACAGTGAATATAGCACTGGCCCACTAGCCATGTGACCTTGGGCAAGTCACTTAACCCCAATTGCCCTCCAAAAAGCAAGAAGAAGAAGAAAGAAGAAGAAGAAGAAGAAGAAGAAGAAGAAGAAGAAGAAGAAGAA
>NW_027185811.1:2159492-2205717 GCF_028583685.1 Petaurus breviceps papuanus | reverse complement strand
AAGAAGAAGAAGAAGAAGAAGAAGAAGAAGAAGAAGAAGAAGAAGAAGAACATAAGCTTATCCTCCAAAGAGATTAAAGAAAGGGGATGAGGATCCACATATATGAATATATTTCTAGATAACTTTCTTTGCTCCCTCTTCCCCTTTACTGAGCACTTGGTCTTTTGAGCCCACACCTATTTCCCATTGTACATCTGACTTTTCTTTTCATTGTCCTTTCTGAGACCTTGGGATAGGCAGAGGATGGGGAAGAAGGTAAAAGGGAATCTAGTAACTTTCCATACTACAGCCTGAAATTTATTTATTTAAATGAAATTATTAATTAAACAGAGTCAATTAATAATTAATTAATCAAATTATTTTAATTAAAGGAAATTTATTCCTTTAAAAGTTTATCTGTGTCTATGCTATGTAAATGTAGCAGGCAAACCATGGTTATTTGTCATAATTTTAATCCAAATTTTTGAATGAAAGTCTTGAGATTGAGAAAGGGGAGCTCAATACTAAAAGGGATAGTAGCCTTTTAAAAAAAGTTATCTTATTGAAATAGAAGCTAGAGAGAGGCAGTGGAGGGGTGTGGAAGGGGAGGGCAGAGCTGAGAGGTAATATTTATTAAAATGACTAATCTTCCAGAATGGATATACCTAAATAGACATGTATAAATGCATATCACTGGACCTGCTTTTCATTTGAACTGAATATAAAAAGATTATAATAACCCTAGTGCATGTGACAAGGAAGTTGCAGCAATTCACCAGAGGGTGTCTGATTGTGGCTGCATGCTGAGGTGGCTACAGCTTGGTCTTTGAATACGCCCCTCACTGACATCCTCAATATTCCCCAAGTTAACTGAAATCCCATGTGTCATGGACACACTACCCCTAATTGCAAACTCTCATTCATCCTAGCTGAAGGCTACAGCTATTAATAATACAATTAATAGTAATTACAGTAACCCATGTAATTTTCTCCCTATTTGTAGCTAATTATTATGTGCCACATAGTTGTACATATAATTCTCATTAAATGTGTAGGAGATTATCTTTGTTGTAAGCATTGTTTGATGATAACAGTAAATTCTGTGCCTGTAAGCTCAACCTTTCTCCATAGTTTATTGTTCATGGCTTTTCATCCTTAAAATAATAGAGAGAATATCAGCTGTCACAAGTGCACTTTTGCACCAGAACTGTGATTACATACCCAGAGATGAAACTCCCTTTGCCAATGTAGATCTCCATTTGTTTTGTCCTAGTCTTAGAAAGGTATCTTGAATTTTGAGGTTAAATGATTTGTCCAGGGTCCTGTAACCGTTATGTGTCAGAGATGGGCCATATGCCCAAGTCTTCCTGATTCTGAGGCCAGCTTTCCATACACTATGCTTCCTCTCACACACAATTCAATTCAAGAAATATTTATTAAGCACCTATTGGGTGCCAGATACTCTGCTAAGTACTGGGGATACAAAAGACAAAAGACAGTCTCTTCCCTCAAGGAGCTTGCAATATATATAAGGCAGGAAGGCAACACATAAAAGGAAGCTGAGGTGTGGGGGGCAGGGTGGTACACAGATAACACACAGGTGGCACTGGAGGTTTCAGACTCCAGCTTCTAACAGGTTCACTCTTGATCTGGTCAGACAGACAGACACCTTTGGAGGGGTTCATAATCAGCTTTATTCTAGTCTAGTCTTCTCAAAGCCGATAATGGGAGCACTAACTCCTAAAGCATTCCCCAATCACCCTTCTCACAGGGGTAGGCAAGAAGGGGGGAAACTACTACCCCTATGTCTAAATCCCCTCAAGCCTTGATGGGATCTGGTCAAGGCATACACAGCTTCCCCCATGGGTTCCCTGAGGAGGGAGGCAATCAGGTTTAAGTGACTTGCCCAGGGTCACACAGCCTACTTTTTTGTTTTTTCAAAGATACAAAATGACCCTATGTTCTAAAACCTTGAAGTGGGTATATATACCTGGTATAATTGAGTTTTGTGCCTCCTTATTTTAGGCAGTCAATAGTCAGTAATATTAGCAGATATCAGTTGATGGACAAGTCAAATATTGTACTCTTTCCCTAGAAATAAGGACATTCTGTCTTTCTGGAGGATTAAAGAAGACAGCACATGAGCCAACTTGGTTTCTTGATGCTGAGCTATTCTAAAATGGCTCATGGGTTACTAACCAAGGGCACATTCAGTCTACCTGTGTGACATACAGGGTTTCTCATCAAGGATATTTTTAAAAATTCATTTTGTGGGTGGGGGAGAGAGAGAGATGAGGTCCACTTCAGTAAGAAATATGTTAACTAAGGTAGTGCAGTGAATAGAGCACCGGCCCCGGAGTCAGGAGGACCTGAGTTCAAATTTGGCCTCAGACACTTAATACAAAAACTAGCTGTGTGACCTTGGGCAAGTCACTTAACCCCAATTGCCCTCCCCCCAAAAAAAGCAAAAAAAAAAAAAAAGAAATAAGTTAACTATGGTAGGCTCAACCTAAGAAAAATATGTCTTGTTGTTTTTTGAGTTTTGGACTGAATTTTAATTGTAACTTTGCTTTTCTTTCTGGAAACTTTTTGGAATGTTGTTTCCCCACTAGAATTTTTTTCTAGTTCATATTTTGATATCTTTTAAAATTAATATGAAATTTTCATATTGGTTTCCCCCCATGGTATTAACCTCATTCCTATCATGAATGCATGTAGTCATGTACTTGGTTTGTACTCTATTAGTTTGTTCTGCAAATGTGTTCTTTTGGTGGCTTGCAGGGATGGGTTCCCTATCCCTTAATGAGGGCAGAGATATAAGGAGTGTATCCCCCCAGGAACACAGAGGGTAACAAATAATGTAGACTGACCGGTTAGCTAAAGAATTACTAGGCTGCTATACCTATTTTTGGATCCCTCCACATTAGACATGTAGAAACTCGACCAAATATATTGATTCTGGTTTAAAGTGTGATGAGCACAAAGAGTAGGGAGAGGAAAACATTAAGGCATAGTAGAAAATACATTGGATTATGAATCAGGAGACTTGGATTTCTGTTCCAATTCTACTTCTAAATAGTTGTGTGACCTGGGACAAGTCATTTCACCCAAAGACTACTCCAGGATTTATCCTTCAAGCTGTAAAAACTGAGTCTAAATTAAACACAATGAACTGGAATACAAGTTGACTTATAGGAAGACATAAATTTTGGATCAGTGAGGGATTGTGAGTAATGGGATGGTGCATTAAGATACAAGTGGGTTAAAAAACAATTATGTGGATATTAGACTTCATAAATTCATCTGAGGGCAGCTACATGGTACAATAGATAGAGGGCCAGGCCTGAAGTCAGGAAGACTCATCTTTCTGAGTTCAAATCTGACCTCAGATACGTACTAGCTTTGTGATCCTGGGAAAGTCACTTAACCCTGTTTGCCTCAGTTTCCTCATCTATAAAGTGAGTTGGAGAAGGAAATGGCAAACCATTCCAGTATCTTTGCTAAGTAAACCCCAAATAGGGTCACAAAGAGTGAAATATGATTGAAATAACTGGACAACAACAACAAATTAAACTTATTGTGTAGCCCCAAGAGGAAATATTATTTTTAAACATATATTCTATTTTGATTTTCATTGAAAGATGGAAAAGTAGTACTCAAGGTCAGAATAAAATACTAGACAAGCTAACTAAATAATGAAAAGCAAGAGGTTTGAGATGATTATACCTGTGTCTTTAACTTCTAATTTTTTAAACAATCATTAACCTTACTTGTATATTGATTTTAATTTTGTCTAATGTAGCAATGTCCACATTATTGCTGTTTTCCTGATTTTATTATTGTGTATAAGTATGGAAGAAGGTTCTCTCCTTTCTTAGTTTATGTAGTCACAGAAAATACAGAATGTAATAGTAAGAGTTAAACAGCTAAGCCCAGATTGTTTTATGATATGTGAACACTTTTCTCCTACAGAATGAAAGGGAAATGGGGTGGCTAGGTGGTGCAGTGAATAGAGCACCGGCCATGGAGTCAGGAGGATCTGAGTTCAAATCCAGCCTCAGATACTTAACACTTACTAGCTGTGTGACCTTGGGTGAGTCACTTAACCCCAACTGCCCCTCCAAAAAAACAAAACAAAACAGAATGAAAGGGAACAACCCCAATGCTGATTGAGCAAAAATATTTTAAATGCTAAACGGTTTTTTTCAAGGAGTGCAGATTTGTGGAGAGTGCTTTGTGGAAGACTTTTGTAGGAGGGAAGGATGCTCTCTCTCTCCTTCTCCCATTGACCATGGAATCTAGAAGCACAGTAGTACAACCCATCCAGCAATCCAACAGTTTATTGGTCTGAGAGAGTTTGAGGTGAAGTTAAGAGAACAGACATGTACGATTCAGAAAGACATGGTTTCACAAACGCTGTTACTCAAGGAAGAAAGCAGCTTCAAAGATCCCTTGAAAAAAGAGAAGAGATCCATCTATAGACTAAAGAGACAACCAGCTCTGGTGATGAAGAATGGAGCTGTGGAGAGGAGCACAGTGACTGAAATTATGAATTGTTTTTTTTTCCACACATATATCCTATACATGTGCTTCACTACCATTCTATTCTAAGTTTAGTCCAATCTTCCTATGGCATTGTGCATATTTGTAGGAGAGTACATTCCAGGTTTGGTTGGGGTGAGGGAAGTATTCTGTGGCTACTAGTTTTACTTTGCCTTCTTAGTAAACACTCTAGCTAAAAGTTAATTGTCTTTCCTAGATGACCATAAAATGGGAAATACACTGGTGGGGACTCATGAATGCTAGACCCATAGCCTCAAAGGATTACCTCTAGAACCCAAGATAGCAACCACTTTTTGTGACACAATTTGGGAATGCAATTTAGGGAATATTCCAGAGGTGATGTTACATACATAATATTCATTCAAAAGTCAAAAAGCATTTATCAACTATCTGCTACATGCAGACACTGTAGTTGCTATAGAGGCAAAAAAAATTCTCTGAGTTAGAGGAGCTAATATTCTAGTGAAATTTGTTGTGGTTACTGTTGTCTTTACTATGTGGTTGTAATTGAAATAGTTATTGTTCTGCTTTCTTTTTCTTGTGCAGTTTCATATATAGAGATTTCTTAGAATTTTCTTCTTACCCCTTCTCCTTGTCCTGACCTGTGATTTTTATTCCCATGGAGAACTTCAGTGTAAAAACTTGCTTTACTAGATATAAATTAGACCTACTATTCTGAAAAGTAATGTGGATTTATAGGGGGGTGATAAGTGACTAAAATGTCCATGCCCATTTACCTAGAGATGTCATTGCTTATTATACTCTAAGAGCTGGACCATATCCAGTTGTCCTGATCCATATCTGGCCACTGGACCCAGATGGCTCTGGAAGAGAAAGTGAGACCGGTGACTTTGCACACAGCCCTCCCTCCCTTGAATCTAATTCACTTGCATGTCATGGTATCATTTTCCTGATGTCATGATCCTCTTTGAGAACAAAGGACAAACCACAACTCTAAGAAGGTTAAGGACAAAAAATAAAGGTCCCATATATACCAAAATGTTTGTAGCTATACTATTTTATGTGCCAGCAAAAAAAATGGAAACAAAGTGTCTGTTTAGTTAAACAAATTGTGATGCACAAATACAATGGAATATTACTGATAATGAAGAATTCAGAGAAGAATGGAAAATGTATATTAATTGATGCAAAGTGAAATGAGAACGAGGAAAACCTTATATACAATAACTACAATGTAAATTTTTTAAAAATCCAAAACCTAATAATATATGAGATAATAGCCAAACTTGTCTCAGAAAAGAGTTGAGAAAATTGACGTCTTCATGGCAAAGGTGAGAGACTACAAATTTAGGACATCATATATGTTATGGCTAATTTTGCTAAAAATTCTCTCAGCACATGCTCTGGAACTCTTTTCTTAACTTTTACTTCCCAGGCAAGTCAGGTCCTCAATGGAATGGCTGCTATCTCCTACCATGTCCCTAGGGGCATCCCTAAGGGGTTAGTGTGCCTTTCTAATACTTCAGTTCATGAGCCCCTACTAGTGTTCTTCCTCCCATGATAACCACTTGATATAAAAATCAATCAGATTAAATTA
Source organism: Petaurus breviceps papuanus (assembly GCF_028583685.1). NCBI lineage: Eukaryota > Metazoa > Chordata > Mammalia > Diprotodontia > Petauridae > Petaurus > Petaurus breviceps. The sequence goes on along the minus strand of NW_027185811.1, from coordinate 2,199,617 downwards.
GCTTTTACAGAGGTCCATTTATTAAGGTGATACTGCAAGAGCAATGAGTACAAAGGTCTGTGACACACTCTTCCACCAGTACATGCATTTGAGTTTAAAGAACATGTTGTTGTTAAAAGATAACTCATGGCTCTCAGAAGTCCTCAAAATTACCCCTTAGTTATGGGGGTTTTCTGCTGGACTACTTGTAGAGCATCCACAGCCCTTCTTCATTTTGTCCAATTTGTCTTCAGTTCCCATGCACACATTGCTATAAGCTGGTTAGCAGTTGCTTTCTTGTAGACATTGTTGCCATACCAATGAAAAAGTACAAATTCCCTGGTCCTCCAAGTTTGTGAGGCTACTGTAGTGGTAGAAGTGGTGGTGGGTGGGTAGGGGTGTGTGGTGTGGTGTGTGTGTGTGTGTGTGTAAAGGAGGCCCAAACTATTACTGAGGTGATTCTTCCTCAGAAGCTTGGGTGGAAGAACTCTCTAAATTTTTCAACCATTCAGTATATGCTTAATGTCACACCTGGTTGAATTGCTTTTTGATTCATATCTGGTCTTGTTCACATCTCTCTCTCTCTCTCATTGCTTCAGTGAGATGCATTCTCACTTGATACAGGCATCAAGGATAAGTGGCATGGGATAACCAATTTGCTCAACTGACCCTCACTTTTTTTCCTTTAAATTCTTTGTTATCAGGGCATACTTGTTAGATGTTAGGCAGCTAGGTGGCACAGTAGAAAGAATACTTGGCCTAAACTCAGGAAGACCTGAATTCAAATACAGCCTCTGACACTAGCTGTGTGATCAGTGTAAGTCACCTCTGTTTGCCTGAATTTCCTCAACTGTAAAATGGAGATAATGATAGCAATTATCTACCATGGTGGTTGTGACAATTGAATATTATGTTTGTAAAGTGCCTGGCACATTGTGGGCTATATACTATCTAAATGCTAGCAATCATTACTATTAAGCATGGGGGTTGTGGGTGGGGAAGATATATTCAGAAACAAATGTGATATGACAATTAAAGGAATCAGCAAATTAAAATCTTAAATGCAATTAGTTATTCTTAGAAGAGCTCCTATTTGTAAACTGTACTATAATAACCTGTTTTGAGCCTCAGGGCAATATAGTGGCCCATAAAATCCACTTAGTTCCCTCTTTGATCTAGGGAGTTAGGCTCTCTGCCTAACCTTAAATTTAGTCTGTGTTAACCTCTAGTTAACTTCTCTCCTCTTTGTGGTTGAAATAAAATTCAGTTTCCTAGAAACATGTAAGTAACTGTGACATATGGAAAGATATGGGAAACGGTGGATTGTATTATAGTGTCTGTGAACGGATATGAATTGGGAGGGGAAGTTAGGGAGAGGGGGTGAACTTTTCTTGGGATTTTCCACTATCTGATCCCTCTTCTGAGATGCCTGTTGAGCCAATGACTCTGTCACAGCTCAGTCTTCCTTTTGCCCCATGCCTGCTCCAACCCCTTAAATCAAGACTCCCAGAATCTCCAGATTCTGAGACAGCTTCTCCCTTTTATACAAACTGCTTAAGAATAAACCATTCTCTCACGTATGGCTTTGATTGATTCAAGGAAGTATGTAGGCCCCTTTCACACGGTCCTGATTTTTTATTTAATGAAAAGTATTTTCGCTGTTCAGAGCACCAAAGCCAAATGGGGGTGGTTTAGACTCCATCTTTCAAAAACAAAAACAAAAAAACCCCAACTCTCCCATGAAGCAGATTAGACTATTTTTTTCAGTGGTTTTTAATCTAACAAAGTTGCCTGGAGAACCTGGTAGGCTGTTAGTTCAATCAAATAAACAAGGGCTTACTGGGTAGCAGAACTGCACACTGACCTAGGAGATAAAAGTACAAAGAATGAAATGATTCCTGCTTATAAAGAGCTTATATTCTAAAGTTGGAGACAATTACATACATAAATACATACAGAATTAATGTAAAGTGAATAAATACAAACATATCTAAAGTAGTTAACTGCAAGGTAGTTTGGAAAGGACTAGCAGTTGCCGGATCAGAAAAGGGTTCCTATGGATTGAAGTTGGTGTCTTAGCTGCCTTTTAAAGTAAGAGAAGGAATATGTAAGAGGGGAGTGCATTTCAGGAGTGGAGACAAGTGTTTTGTGTGAGAAAGCAAGAGAAGACTAGTTTGGCTGGATCGCAGAGTACAGGAAGAGGACTAATGTCCAATGAGACTGGTTCCATATGTTGGAGCCAAGTCAAGTGGGATTTTAAAAGCTAAACAAAGGGAATTATAAGCAATAAGTAATCACTAGAATTGGTTGAGTAGGGGATTCACATGGTCAGATATGTGTACGTAAGGAAAATCACTTTGGAAGAAGACAGTCAAAAAGCATTTATTAAATACCTACTACGTGCCAAGCAAAGAAAGGCAAAAGATAGCTCCTGCCCTTGAGGTGTTCAAAATGTAATGGAACAGACAATATTCTAACAGATAAGTACAAATAGCATATGTAGTATGGATTGGAGTGGTAGGAAACTTGAAGGAGGAATCAATTAGGAAAATCTAGCTAGGGGAGAGTGAAAGATCTTGAGGTTCTGAATTACAAAATTCCACAAGGCTTTCCAAAGAGGTTGGCCCCAGGAAGACATCATTCTGATAACTGCACATGATTCAAATGAAGTGAACTATTGACTTAGTTATTGAAGCTAGTTGGGCTTTTTTTCTAACCTAAATATTTCCTATTGTTTGGCTTTTACACAGAAGAAAAACTTAGCCAAAAGGGGAAAAACATCTAAAACTCCTTTCATGGAAAGGAAAAAAAAATACCTCAAACTTTTAATACTACTCATGTTGACAATTTTCAGTCAAGATTATTTCCTTTTTCTGTAGTAAAAATCTTTTCAAAGCTACAGTTGCATACAAATAGAAAAAAATCTTACTGATACTTCTAATACCCAAGGGAACTTGTTTTCTAAGTAAGGTGTTCTTTCCCACATATTAAAAGAATATGCCTTTAAATTGTTTTTAGAAGACACTTGTAGATTGCAAAGGATTTTGTGCTTTACTGATAATAGGTTATATTTTGGTTTGGTTATTATTCCCTTCTCTCAAAATATGAGAGAGGAAGGATCAGGGGTTGTCATGTAGAAGTCTTCAGGGGAATACAAATTTTGTCCTATTAAAGGATATATTTTAAAATAGATTTTATGTATATGATATATATTTCTATTTTATTATATATATTTTTTTAAACATATTTTTTAAAGATCCTTAAAAGTAAACCAAAATAAATCCTACTGTCCCTTGGAAGCAACAATCTGAATGATAAACATCACAAACAAGGAATGAGATTTCTGACTTCGGATTAAAAAAAACAAAGGAGGAAGTACTTTTCTTCCACACCCTCTACCCCTCCTTCTTGTTGGCATAAGTCATGGGATCCTAGAGTCAGAGCTGGCTATATTTCTCTTCTGATCCCTTTGAGGGTCTTACTTGGACACAGACTCCAGTACTCCTAAACTTCACAAACCCTTCAGGGCTCTGGTTAGATTCTAACTGGTAAGATAAAATTAATTCAGAAAAAGTTCTTTTTTTTTTTTGTCAGCAACAATCAGTAAGTTTTAAAATAGAATAGAATCAAGGAAGGATATTGAGGTATTCAGGTATAAGAATAGTGTCTGTGCTTAAAAACCTTTTGTGCCACATCCAATCACCCTCCATGTAAGGTGAGCTTTCTGGCAAGAGAGATCTCTAGGAGATGTCTCCCTGCTTCCTTTTCTGTGCTGAAGCAGGGAGAAGCCTAGGGATGCATAGAGCTCGAGAGAGCATCTGAGGTACAAGCAAGAGCAAAGGCAAGGTTCACACTCGAAGATAAGAAACTAGTTCAGCAGGAAGTGGGCACCCCAGGCCTGCTAAGGATCATGTGGTCAGAGTGTCCAATCCCACCTCAGATGTTTATACAGCAAATGTCACTTGATGGTAAAAGGCTCTCTAGGGAAAGTAATTAAGAACAGTACCTTGCCGGAAGGCTGACCTGATTGCTGAAGGCTGTACTGAACAGTACAGCCGGAAGGCTGACCTGATTGCACCCTTTAGTCTCTCTCTATCCTTCTTTGTGCTCAGGTAATTTTAACTACTCATTGCCTAGCTGTGACTTTTTCATTCAAAGACTTACTTTGTTATCAGTGTCTGTCATCTTGAATTACCAGAAAGGAGGAGGAATGGAAGGGGATGGCACCTTTACCACTTCCTTTCTCCTGCTCCTTCCCCTCTATTTTCAGGGACGTTGGTTCCGCCCAACTAGAAGAAGTGTGCTTTCTCCCTAAACAAAGGCTAAACTTTTTCCTTCAGTTCCCCCTAGCAATTTATAAGAAAGTGCTATAAATCTCTGATGCTTATAGACCATCTGGATCAACCCCCTCAGTTTACAGATGAGGAAACTGAGACTCAAAAAGACTATGACTATAAATGGCAATGCTTGGATTTGAATCCAGTTCCTCTGATCCCAAACCCATTACTCTTCCTTTCCATACTCCTGATATATAGTGAATTTAATGTCTATCATTTACCAGTTAAACTCTGTTCTTTTGTACTTTGAGTTGATACTTCAGAAGAATGTGATTTTCTAAGTGTAGGGAATTTCTTTTTCCTTCACTTCCTGTAGATGCTCTATGGTTTAGGAGATATAGTAAGTTGTAGGAACACAGAAGTTAAGAGACTCATGTCAAAGGTGGGATTTGAGTAGAGATCTACTAGAGTTGAGCCCTGATTTCCAAAGAAGGACCTATCTTAACTTTCAAAGCACTGTGCAAAGATTGAATGATCACTATTCTTAAGCCTTATCTCACCTGTTTGAGTTAGATCAACATTAATTACAGCTGGAGCAAGAGATATAAAATAGATGAATTTTATTTACAAAGACAATCATTGCCTAGATAGTCATTTGTTATTTACTATGTGCCTAGCAAGAAGCTGCATGGTATGTTGGATGTAAGGTCAGTGTCAGCAATCTGGGAAAAAGTCCTATCCCTAAACATACACTATGAAGGCTAAGTCACTAACCCCTTAGCGTCCAGGGGCATCTCTAAGGGTTATAAAGTACCAATGAGTTGTTGAACTTGGAGAGGAGATGGCCTTTCCACACCAATACAATGACCAACCACGGTTCTAAAGGACTCAAGACAAAACATGCCATTCACCTCCAGATAGAGAGCAGATGAATTCAAACTGTAGCTTGAAGCATCTTTCCTTTTCTTTTTTAGACATGGTTAAATTGGAAATTTGTTTTGCTTGACTATATATATATTTGTAGTAGATTTTGTTTTTCTTGTGTTCTTAGTGGGTGGGGGAGGGAGAGAAAGGAGAAAAAGAATACTAAAAATAACACAAAATTTAATTTAAAAAAAAGAAGTGATATACAAATATCAAACATTATTATTACTATTTGTGAAATGACTCATTCTTAAGGTGGGGACTGAGGCAGATAAGGGGTAAAGAATGAGGTCACCCACCCTCAGAGGCAAAAGTCAGGAGTATCTTGGGACACCCTGAGCTTTCGGGCCTTTCCTCATGAATGGAGCTTTCCCAGAAGCACCTTATTTTGGCTGTGGTAGACTGCCCTCTAAGGACACCAGAGATCTGTGAGACTATCCCTTTCATTTCAGATTGAGTGAAGGTGTACATGTGAGTCAATGTGTTGATGTATCTGTGGAAGTGCCTGGGATGGTTACAAGCTGTGTGAATGAGTCTTTGTTGAAGCTATGCTCTCTTGAACTCTCTGGAACAATGGTACAATAATTATGGTGACATGTACATAGTGCATGTTAAAGATTGCAAAACACTTAAGACACATGATCTCATCTGATTCTCATCATGACCCAAGAGGTAGATAATCTTGGCAATAATATTATCCCCAATTCACAGATGAGGAGATAGCTTTTGCTTAAGAACAGAGATTCTTAATCTGGGGTCCTGAGCTTAAAAAATTTTTTTTGATAACTGTACTTCAATATAATTGATTTCCTCTGTAATCCTATATATTTTATTTTATGTGTTTAAAAAGATTTTTCTTAGAATGGGTCCTTAGGTTTCACCAGTTTGTCAAAGGAGCCCATAACACACTTAGAAAAAGTGAGGAATTTCTGATTTAAGAGGTTAAGTGATTGATCCCACAACTAGTCAAGTGTCAGGGCAGGACTGAAATTCATGATACTTTTTGTGGCCTCCTACACTCCTCTGAGGGCAAGTTACTGAATTTTCAGTCAGTCCCTAAATACATTTTCGTTTTGAGTTGTTTTTGTCCTTTTTTCTCTTTTCTTACTTAAAACTTTATCGCTCCATGGGTTTTAGGCGGGAAAATCTACCCTGTCCTCTACATACTACAGTTTCTAATTAAAGGGTAAGTATGCTGGTATCTTTTCTGTGAAGTCCTAATGGATCTTATCTATTGCATCAGTCCTTTGACCCTCCTTGGATCCCAAAGCCCAGGAAGAAATTTCAGTTGCTGGTGCTTTTTATGACTCCTGGAAAAGGTTAGCACCTCTATCTCCCAGATAAAGCTAAACAGCCAGAGTGCCAGGACTTTCCTTCCCTTTGCTAATCAAATGAAGTTAAATATTAATGTCATTCTCCACTCCTGTAGTTTAAAGGCTAAACTTCAGCATGGGTTGAATGATCATGTGGCCAGCCCTGATCTAAAGGTGCTATCTGTGACAACTTCCAAAAGTCATGGTAAATGCCCCTTTTTGGAATCAGATTGAAGGACAGGAGGCCGCTGACTTCTGTGTCCAGATTATTTCTTTTCTTTTCTTTCCCCTTTTAAAATGTTCAACTGATGTTCTTTGTTTTTGTCATCGTCACTTCCCAGTGACCCTCCCTAGGTCCCTCTAGCTCCTCCTAAATAGAGCTCCCCTTTGTAATAAATAGTATAGTCAAGCAAAACAATTCAATACATTGGCTAGTGGCTATGGTCCATTAATTCCAGGGCTTTTGCTTTCACCTTAATCCTGGTCCTTTATAATATAATCCAATTATTGTTGTTCATTTGTTTTGTTTCTTAAGAATCTATTTACCTAATGCTGTGGTTTGGATTTTAAAGATTACTTGGCCATCATTTTTCCACCTCAGACCTTTCCAAACAATGTTGTTATTGTTTAGTTGTTTTCAGTCATGTCCAACTCTTCCTAACCCTATTTGGAGTTTTCTTGGCAGAGATAGAACTGGTTTACCATTTCCTTCTCCAACTCATTTTACTTATGAGAAAGCAGAGGCAAACAGGGTGAAGTAACTTGCCCAGTCACTTACTCGAACTGCTAGTAAGTTATCTGAGGCTGGATTTGAACTCAATCCACTTTGTCATCTAGCCTCCCTACTGAAGTAAGTATGGGGACCTCCCAGTTGGAACTGCAGGTAGTCAGCTGATGAAAGAAGGAGATGACACAACTAGTGTTTAACACACACACACACACACATACCATAGCAAAAACACTGTTTCATCAGTGCTCTTTGAATTGGACTGAATGGAACAGTCTCAGCTCTGCCACTTACTATGAGATACTGGGCAAGCAGCCCACAGGAGACAGTGAGTGGTCTCCAATCTGGCAGGAACTCTGCGTAGGTGAAGAAAGGAAAAGAAAGACATAACATGCAGATTGTAATTCCAACAAACAATGTCATGTTTCACAATGATATCATTGATACATCTCAACAACATCCCTCCTCCCCTAGACTAAGCACCCCTCCTCTCCCCCCCCCCCCCCCAGCTTAATTTGATCACCTGAGACTAGACTGGCCCTCCCTGCCTCCTGGCTTTGTCACCTCCCCCTCCAACAGGAGCAGTCCTAATGTTCCAGACAATTCAGCCTTGTCTAGCTTTGCCTACCTACCTTCATTCTCCTTCCTTGCATGATTCTTTTCCATGCATGCCCTCGTGGCCTTGGCTTACTTTAGCCCCTGTTCTCTCCCCTCCCTGCCATGAACTTTAGAAACAAAGTCATAAGGGAATAAAGTCATCCTTTCCTTTTTATGGAACCAATGAACTAGTGTTAGGTGAGGTAGGTCCATAATTTAAGATGTAAAGTAGGTTGGAGCCAGATGAAGGGCCTTGAATGTTAGACTAAAGCATTTAGACCTTATTTTTAATAAGCACTTTAGTAAGTAAAGGATATTGGGGCCTCACCATGGGCTTTATGACTCTCTGATCTTCACTTCTATCACCGTCCTCTTTATCAGCCCCCCCCCCCCTCCCCCCCCCCCCCCAAGACCTTAGTCTGGACTGACTCATCCAAGGTCATAGGATTTTAGAGGTGAAAGGGATTGTATTGTTGTTCAATGGTTTTTCAGTCATGTGTGAGCCCTGTGTGAGCCCATTCAGGATTTCCTTGACAAAGATAGTGGAGTGGTTTGCCATTTCCTTCTCCAGCTCATTTTTTACAGATGAGAAAACTGAGGTTAAGTGTCTTGCCCAGGGTCACACAAGGGTCTTGAGACCAGATTTGAACTTCTTGACTCTAGGCCTGACACTCTTACCACTGTGCCATGTAGATGAGCCTAAAGCTTATCCATTCTATATTTATATACCCTTAAGGAGATCAGAGAAAGAAGGAAAAGGATCCATACGCACAAAAATATTTATTGCAGCTCTTTTTGTGTTGGCAAAGAATTGGAAACTGAGGGGAATTCAAATGGGGAATAACTGAACAAGTTACGGTATATGAATGTGGTAGAATACTATTGTGCTATAAAAAATAATGAAGGGAACAGTTTCAGAAAAATCTGGGAAGACTTGTATGAACAGATGCAGAAAGAAGTGAGCAGAACCAGGAGAACAATGTACACAGTAACAGCAATAATGTAAAAATAGTCAACTGTGAAAGACTTTGACCTTTACAATGACCTACCACAACTGCAAAAGACTCATGATGAAAAATGCTATATGCCTCCAGATAATCGATTGACTCAGATTATAGATTGAAGCATATTTTTCTTTTTTGTTGTTGCTTTTTCCATCAGAACATGACTAATGCAAAAATATATTTTTTCATGCTTCCATATGCATAAGGGGTATTATATTTCTTGCCTTCAAAGTTCATTCTCTACCAATCAGAAAGACTTCTGATGGGTTTATGGGACTCTAGGTGATGCAGGAGATACAGTGCCCAGCCCGAGTCAGGAAGACCTAAGTTTAAATCCAGCTGCAGACACTTACCAGCTGTGTGACCCTGACCAAGTCACTTAACCCTGTTTGCCTCTGTTTCCTTATCTGTAAAATGAACTGGAGAAGGAAATGGCAATCCCACTTCAGTATCTTTGCCAATGAAGACATGACTGAAATGACTGAACAGCAGAGAAGCTTAAACACTTTGACCACATAATGAGAAGATAGGACTCAATGGAAAAGACCCTACTGCTGGGTAAGATTGAAGGCAAAAGAAAAAGGGGACAGCAGAGAATGAGATGGAGAGATAGTATCATGGAAGCAATGAATATGGGCACTTACAGACATTGAAAGATAGTGGAGGATAGGAGGGCCTGGAGTGCTGGGGTCCCTGGGGTCACAAAGAGTCACAAATGAACCACAACTAAGAAAGGGAATTCTTAGATGAGCAAACTCACTCTACACTTCAGCCTTAATCTTCTTTGTACTTTAGAGACTAGTGAAATGTTTTTCCTGCAATCGTCTAGTGCAATGGTGTCAAACTCAAATAGAAACTAGTCCCTACAGTGGCATATTAACTTTAAAAACACCCACAGATTAACCTTATCTCTATTTTTGTGTGTTTTTATTTCTTTTGTTAAATATTTCCCAATTACATTTTAATGTCTGGGCTGACAGTTTTGTGGACTCAGGTAGGTTTGATATTAGATTTGACACTTCTGGCCTAGAGCATTTAAGTGGGTCAGAGAGTCAGAAGACTCCCACCATTCATGATTATATTATTTGGGTGGAACAGCTAGGATAGAGCACTTGCCCTGGAATCAGGAGGACCTGAGTTCAAATCCAGCCTCAGATACTATCTGTGTGACCCTGGGCAAGTTACTTAATAATGATTGCCTCAAAAAGAAAAAAGAAAAGTGACCTGCCCACCCACCAAACTGTGCTGCTTGGGTAATCCCTTAGTTAGCAAGGACTCTAGCTCTGTCTTCTACTAAGAACCAAACAAAAAGGAAAGCAACGTGATGTGGTGTACGATGAAAAGTTTCTTGCATATCATTTCATAGGACCTGTGTTCAACTCTGCTACTTATCACCTGTGTGGATTTATGTAGGTCTTAGGTAGGTAGATCTCAGTTTCTTCACGTGTTATGCTCAACATGACCCTTTTAGTTCTAAATCATAGCCCCTCACCAAGAAGTTAAGAAGTAAATATTAAGTGCTTGCTGTGTGTAAAGCACTATTGATACCAAAAAAGGGGTAAAATCTCTCTTATTAGCAAAAAGGTGATGGGAAGTGAAGTTATTCCTGGATGGAAGGAAGGGCTGAATAATGATGGGAAATGGAAGCCATGAAAGACAGGGGAAGTCCAGGAATGTTTGCTCCCTGAGGAGAAGAGGGGGAGCAGAGTACACATCAAACAACAGTGATCTGATGGCAAGGAAGGGCACTGCTCCACCCAACTAAATATAATCATGAATGGTGGAAGTCGTCTGGCTCACTGACCCACTTAAAGACTGATCTACCTGCACAAAATTTATTTTTTCCTAAGATGTTTCACCTCTACTATTTCTCATCACTGCCGGCCAACTGGCATCTACCACTGGGAGTTTCCTGCTCTATATAAACCTTGTTCATTTGTTATTTATATGCCATTCTTATGCCATTAAAATACTATAGTGTCAGAAATGCTGTTAGAAAAATAACTTCTATTTTAATCTGTATGCTATTCGATTATGAATTGAGCTGTTAAAAGAATGTGATCAAAATGTTAAATATTTAATGGGATATATTTTATTTTAAATGTTAAATATTTAATACAGTATATTTTGTTCTAAAATTGATAATAAGAATAACTTCGAAAAGGTAGTGAAGACTACCTTTAAGTTATCCTTATCTTGGGGCTTTTTACTTGGGCAAGGTCCTAAGATCTAATCAGCCCTGCTGACAGCTTGTTTTAAAATTCTAAAGTACAGTAGTTAGAGAAACTAGGACCACTTCCAGTCAAAGTTGTAAGAACCTACTATGTGCCAAGTAGTGTGCTTTGCTTGGGGGGGTAGATACAAAAAGAGGCAAAAGACAGTCCCTGCTCTCAAAGAGCTCACAACCTAATGAGGGAGACTGAAAGCAAACATGATGCACAGACAAGCCAGATACAAGACAAATAGGAAGTAACTAAAATAGGGAAAATTCAAAAGACACTCCTTTCTTTACAGAAGTCGTGAAGATTTTTTGATCAGGATTTAGGCCTCCAAAGAATAGCTTTAGACCAAAACAATAGTATCTGACAATCTGTAAGCTTCCTTCTAGCACAAAAATTCCCAAATCCCTTGCTTTTCTAATCTTAGTCCTTAGAGCCTGGATACCTAGTAACTGAATTCCATTTTTTAAAACTCACAAGTGAATTCTCTCCAAAGGCAGAAAAAAATGAAATGGGACTATGGAAAATTGTCCTAGCTGCGCTTTGTTCCTGCCACACCTACCTGCTTGGGCCTCTTCTATCCATGCTGGATAAACAGCAGCTGGTGAGCAGGACTCCAGGTGTGATCTAGCTCTCAATAATGTGAAAAGTAAGGTGGGAGAGAAATGGTTAATTTAGTAGGAGGGGTGGGAGGGGGGAACATCCAGGAAGAACAGACCTGGGAGTGGTGGACTATGGCAGCTTAACTCTGGCTTCAAGGATCATTTAGATAATCAGGGGCTTATGTTAGGTGAGGAACTTTCGTCCCTTCCAGGACACAGTTCTCTGATCTCTTTTATCTGTTTTCTTGCTGCTCACTTGGCTTTTCATGGATCATTCATGGTAGTCAGGGATCAGGCAAAGAATTTGGATGACCTCACTAATGACTTTGCAGATCAATTTTCTTGGCAGAACTCTTGCCCAGCATCTGTGTGGGATGGGGATCTGTCATCTGCTCATGTAAGAATGATATCATTGATACAAATCACCTGATATAAAATAAGCTACCCCATTTAAATGAAAATTTTAAAACCAGTCCAACATTTCTTTTGAAACATTAAAAAGAAAAGTTATTCTTCCGTGACTAGCTTTTTTTCTTAGTTTATTTATATTTAGTTTTCAACATTCACTTCCATAAGTTTTAAATTTTCTCCCCCTCTTTCCCCTCCTCCCTCCCCAAGATGGTATGCAATCTGATATAGGCTCTACATACACATTCCTATTAAACATATTTTCACATTAGTCATGTTCTTTAGAGGAATTATAACAAATGGGAGAAACCGTGAGAAAGAAAAAGAATAAAACAAAAAGAACACAGTCCACTTCACTCTGCATTCAGACTCCATGGTTCTTTCTCTGGATATGCATGGCATTTTCCATCATGAGTCCTTTGGGATTTTTAGGTCCTTGCCTTGCTGAGAAGGCCTACTTGACTAGCTTTTTAAAATGTTTTTTTTTTTTCACACTCTGCTCCAAACACCTTGAAGTTTTAGTCAAACATAATATTAAAATCAATCAACAAGCATTTTACTATGTGACTGACCCTGAACTGGGCTCTGAGGCTACAAAGAATGAAAGAATCCCTACTCCTGAGAAATTTATATTCTAATGTGAGGGATAACACTGAGAGTGTTCCATCCCAATTACAAACGTATAGAAAGAATTAATACATGATAGTTAGGGTGGTGCTTTAGCTGTTTCCTGAAGGAAGAGTGACACTAGGAGGTAGTGGTAAGGGAGGGGAATAGTCTACACCAAGGCTCCGAGAAAGGAGATAGTGTAAGCAGATAGAGAAAAAGCAAGTTTGGCTGGATTTTAGAGTATGAGGAAATTAACATATAATGAGGATAGGTTGGGGCTAGGTAGTGAAGGGCCTTCAGAGTTGAACAAGGGAGTTTCTTTTTCATCGTAAATAAATAAGGAGCCACTTGGGATTTTTGAGTAGAGGAATGATATAGTTGAATTGCTTTGACAGCTGAGTCAAGGATGGTCTGAGACAGTGAGAGATCTAAGGCAGGGAGACAAATCAGGAGTGTCTGAACTAAGGTGGTAGCTATTTGAGTAAAGACAAAGGGAGGAATGCAAGAGATCTCATTGAGATGCAAATGACAAGCTTTGGCAATTGATTGGATGTATGATATGAGGGAAACTGAAAAATTAAGGATAACATGGAGCTTATTAAACTAGGAGACTGGAAGAATAATTCATCAATGTAAATAGGGAAGTTTGAAAGTGGGAAGGATTTTTGGGGAAATGATATTACTTTCTTTCCTCATCTCTGCATCCTGGCTTTCCTAGCTTCAAGTCCTATAGAAAATCTTACCTACAAGAAGTCTTTCCTGATCCCCCTTAATGCTAGTGCCCTCCCTCTATTGATTATCTCCAGTTTATCCCATATATATCTTGTTGATACATAGTTGTTTTCATATTATCTCCCCCATTAGATTACGAGCTCCTGGGGATCAGGGACTGTCTTTTGCCCTTTTTTTTTTTTGTATCCCCAGTTCTTAGCACAGTACTTGGTACTTAGTAGCCACCAGATAAATGTTTGTTGAATGACTGAGTGTTTTATACATGTTCAGTCTGAGATATCTCTGGGACACCCAATTTAAAATGAAAATAGGTAGTTGGTGATGAAGAAGTAAGGCTCAGGGGAAAGACTGGGACAGATATAGATCTACATAGAGGTGATAATGAAAGCAATTGTAGTTGATGAGGTTAACAAAAGAGAAAGTAGAGGGAAAGAGAAGAGAAAAGGACCTAGGACCAGAGAAGGGAGAATATCCAGGAAGAGAACATGGTCAACAGTATAAAATGCTTAAATGGAGATTGAGAAAAGACCATCAGATTTTATAATTAAGGGATTATTGGTAACTTTAGAGAGAAGTTTAGCTAAGTGATGAGGCCAGATTGCATAGGAATGAGGAGTGAGAAGGGATGAAATAAGAGAGTAAAAGTAAAAAGAGAGTAAAAAATAATGAGAGTAAACAGCTTCTCTATAATTCTAAGAAAGGAGGAGAAATACGAGATGGTAGTTTGGGGATGGCAGGGTCTAGTGAAGATTTTTTTTTTTTAAGATGGGAGTGACTAGGATAAATATCAAGGCAGTAGGAAAGAAACCAGGAGAGTGAGAGTTAAAGATTAGGGAGAGAGGAGATCATTGAATGGGGTAATCACTTAGAAAAGTTGGGAAATCGGCTTTGGCAGGAAGTAAGAACATGTCATTATCAGAGACTGGGGCTGAGGGGTGATGTCAAGGGGTTTTGAGATGAAGAGAAAGACAGGAGATGGAGCTCATGACTAATTGCCTCCATTTTCTCAGGAAATTCTAACAGCAGTTAGGAATAGAAGTTTGCCTCAAGAGAAGTCCTAAGCACTTGATGGCCCCACCCTTGTGTGGGCAGAGCCCCTCTTTCCCAATTCCTCCCTTCTGGCTTTGCAGGGTTATAAATTTTCTTTTCTTTTTTGGTAACTCAGAGGCCCCTTGTGGGAGATGGGGGTGAGAACATAACTCTTTAAACCTGCCTGGGAGAGGCAATGTAGAAGGGAATTTACACTAAGGGATTTTCTCAAATTGACTTTCTCCTGCTTCTACTTATCAAGCCTCTTCTACCAGAACACTGTTTGCTCATTTTGTGCCCAAGGAAACCCAAGATGGCCCAGATTAATTGAATTTCCCCCTGCTTTTGAGGAGCCATAATAGCATGTATCAATAAAATCTCTTCAGTTCATCTGAAAACGACAGCTATTGCTGTCTGCTCTTTGAAAGAACATTTTCCTCTGTGTCCTTGATTGACCATAGCCTGATTCAGCTGCACTTAATTCCCTCCAGGACAGACACAAACACACAAAAAACAGATATTTTAGAGAAAAGAGTTTCTTTTAAAAATGAATGCTTTTAAAAAGAAATGAAGAATGGAATATAGCACAGTTTGATGAATCAGAAGTAGGTAAGAAACAAAGAAGTAGAGATTTCATCATTGTTATTAGGAAACAGAAACAGCCCTTTCCATTCTGCATGTTATTTGGTTACAGTCTTTTCTCTCTTCATTATAGCATCTAATCTGCAGATTTGTAGTTATGGCAATATTCATAGAGTAAAAGCAGTGGTGAAGCTGGTGGAGGGACAACCATTCTCCCATTTCCTCCTCTCCTTTGTACCATAGATCTCTTCCTCTTCTGAGCACTTATCTCACCTCTCATTTCTTATGAGATTATCCCCCCATCATCCCCCTCCTCTACGATAAGAAAAGAAGACTGTTTTTTTTTTTTGGAACAATCATAACATCCCCAAATCCTTAGATCAGAATATATTGATTCCCATCCCACAGTGAAGACATCCATGTCAGGTGTATTCTAACTCCTTGGTAAAAACAGGGCTACATCCTTTTTGGATTTGGGAATTTTGTACTCCTTTGCACAGTCAACTTCATTATACCTGGCATTAGCAATCACCCATCACAGTATCAGCATAACATCAGAACTTAACAAAACGAGGAAAATTAACCCAGGTTATCATCTCAGGGTGCCATTCCTAACAAATATACATCAACAATACTCACAATAGACATATCACAGTGTAAAGCTAACTTGACAAGCTGTGTTAGTGCATTTTAAGCAGCAATACATGCATATCCAAAGAATACAAGTAAATATGTATGGCAGAAAAATAAAAGTAAAGCAATAATAATATTACCAGACTATAGAGAAGAAATAGAATGTTTGTGCAAATGAACAAATAATGAAACTAGGTACTAAAGAAGGCATCTACTAGACAATCCATTGGATTGGGATTAGGGTTGGATTTGTTATTTCAATGGCATAGAGAATTCTCTGGTGATAAAACTCCTTCTACTATTGCAGGTTGGCATCTTCTTTGAATTTACAGTCTTTGAAAATTGCCTAGAACCCTGAGAGGTTAAGGGACTTGTTCAGGGTCACATAGCCAATATGTTTTAGAGGTGGGACTTGAACCCAAGTCTTCCTGATTCTGGGACTGGCTCTCTGGACGCTACACCATGCTGTCTTTCTTACTGTAAATTTTGATATTAATAAAAAAGCAAAGAAACATGCACAAGAAAATACAGAAACAAAAGCATCAGAAGCAGGCAGTAATTAGCTGGTGTATCAATGAACATGCAAGGGACATTAGCATTATTAACATTATCATCTGGCTACAAGTGTGGTCATTTTTCCAGTTTCCACATCATAAATTTTTCTTGACCTAACTCCCTTATGACCTGCTGATCTGAGCTAATTGATGGTATGAGTTGGATATAGTCCTCATTGGGCCTATTATACTGTACTCTTAAACTTGAACTTGTTCGGCTTGCACCGAAAAGCAGCTTTACTATGCTCTGTGGATTGTCTGTTCCCTATAAAGGCTATGACTGAAGTTCAGGAGGTGTTGCCTCTGGGTTCAGTTCTCTCTCCATATTTGGATTGGTTATTGAGTTATAGCAGATAATTTTTTTTTGGCAATTTCCCCCCAATTACATGTTAAAACATTTTTTTAACATTTGATTTTTAAAAAAAGTTTCGAGTTCCAAATTTTATCCCTCCCTGTCTCTTTCCCCTCCCTTTTCCCTAAAACAGTAAGCAATCTGATATAAGTTATACATGTACAATCATGTAAAACATTTCCATAGTAGTCATTTTGTACAAGAAGACCTGAAGAAAGAGAGAAAAAAAGAAAAAAAGAAAGAAATGGCATGCTTCACTTTGCATTCAGACAATATCAGTTCTTTCTCTGGAAGCAGATAGCATGCTTCATCATGAGTACTTTGGAATTGTTGTTAGATCATTGTATTGCTGAGAATAGCTTTCACATAGTTATTCATAGTTCTTTATCAATATTGCTGTTACTGTGTACAACATTATCCTGGTTCTGTTCACTTCATTTTGCATCAGTTCATGTAAGTCTTTCCAGGTTTTTCTGAAATCATCTTTCTTGTCATTTCTTATAGCACAGTAATGTTCTACCAAAATCACATGCCACAGCTTTTCAGCCATTCCCCAATTGATGGGCATCCCCTCAATCTTTTAATCCAGCAGTGGTATTGCTGGATCAAAGACAGTCTTTTTCACTTTGATGTCTTTCTGTGCCATTCTCTGGTCCAGATAGACTTTGTGCCACAGGTAGACAGTCTCTTTTGCTTATGATCCACTGAGGGAACTGTCCATCAATTACTGCCTGTTCCTAGGGAATCCATCTAATTTATCTATTGGCAAAAAGTAGTTGCAGTGCATTGTCTTTACCAAGTCACACTAGCTTTGGGGACATTCTGTAACAAGGTGAGTGGCCCATTCTGTCCACAATTTAGTATGTAGTAATATTCCACAGTCCGTTAATGTCTGTAGCCCCAAAAATACCAAGATTTCTCAGCAAAATTATATCTTCTTGTTGAAGGCCATAAAAATGGATATGGGTATTACATCATCGTTTGTCTCTGTTGATACTCCTCTGAGCTGAAATTATAGCTAGATGGTAAACTTCTTCTAGCTTCTTTCTTTGCTAAGAGATGTATTGATTATGAAAGTCTGCTGTTTCCCCCTCTTCTGAGGCACATGACTGCAAGTAAGTGTGGCTGGAACTCAAACACTAGTAGGTAGGGCATAATGTCTGCAGCCTCATTTCTGGTATGTATTAGAGATGCCACATGTTGACTGCATGGAATTTTTGTTTTGGTTTCAGTGTCCTTAACTTGTCTCAGCACTGTATGAGTACAGGCTTTGGGTCCCCTTGAGGATGGCAAGGTAGACTTCTGATATTAAAGGTAAACATCTCTTTGAGAAGTATATTTGCAAGGTCTTTCCTGTTGTCTGAACTGATCCTACCAGGAAGGCTGTATTCACTGAGTGATATCTCCCACAACATGTTAACAGCCATCAAAGGTTTCTGATTCCCAAGTGGATATCTTTGCATACCTTGTGAAGTGTTTTATCACCACAAAAATTTGGTTTATGTTTTTACTATCTTCTTCCAGAGACAGAAAATTCCAAGAAATTTCAAAGGTTTGCCAATGCTTATATTCCCTAAATATGCAGCATGAATTGGTAATGTTTTTCTTTGCATGTCTCACATTCCAACTAAAATCTACAGTCACCTTAGGCCAGTGAAATCGGTTTCTTTTTAATTTATTTTTTGTTTTTATTTATTTACTTATTTGTTCATTCATTCATTCATTCATTCATTTATTACTGCTTCCAGGGTCTTATCACAACCAAAATGTCCAAAGTCATCATGGAAAGTTTTTATGACCATTTTTAGAGCATTTCAATTTGCGTAGCACTAATTTTCTTCCTAGTACTATGTTGAATTAATTCCATTGAACAGTTATCAATTTCTATTTTCTCAATAGTAAAGGACTGGAACTTGAATCCTTTACATTACTTCCTTGCTTCTTGGCTTGCATCTCTGTTGGAAGTTCTTTAGCAGCCATCTCTTCCTCAAACAAGACATTCCATCTCTCAGCTCTGGGCATTTTCTCTGGCTCTCCCTCCTCCCTCCTCTGCCTATTGACCTCCCAGGCTTCCTTTAAATTCCAACTAAAATTCTACCTCCAACAAAAAGCTTTCTCAATGCCTTCTTAATTCTGATGTTTTACCTCTTTTAATTATTTCTTGTATGTAGCTTTATTTCCTATATCTAGTTTGCTCTGTTTGTGTGTGTGTGTGTGTGTGTGTGTGTATGCACACATGTTGTCTCCCCCATTATATTGTAAGTGTCTTGAGGGCAAGGACTATCTTTTGCCTCTTTTTGTATCCCCAGTGCTTATGACAGTACCTGGCACATAGCAGACGCTTAAATGTTTATTGAATTAAATTGAATGGAATCTGATCTCACTGACAGTCATCTACAGACAACTGAAACAAAGAAAGTCAGTTCATTAAAATGAGGTTCCAGCTGGCATACTGTCTTCTGGAAGTCACTAACTTTCCACTGTCCTACCTTTTTTCTACAGCCAAGGTTCCCTGGGTGTTATAGATAGCTTTCACTCCTTCTTCACTCACCATAGCTTTGGTGTTATGTGACCTTCGGGACTGGGCTTCTATATACACTTCAGCCTTTCCTGACTGGTATCTAATGTTTAATTTATAGTTGGCTACTGCTGCCACCAATTTTTGGCAAGCATTTTCTAACTTGGCACTGAAGAGAATATGTCAATGGACTGTTATCAGTTCACACTTGCAACTTTGCTCTATATATGTAGTCTTTTCATTTCATGCTAAGAGTTCCAGCTCATTTTTGTATGGGGAGTGGCTAAACAAATTATGGTACTTGAAAGTAATGGGATATTATTTCCCTGTAATATATGACAAAGGGCAGGTAGGTGGCATAGTGAATAGAGTGCCAAGCCTGGAGTCAGGAAGACACATCTTCCTGAGTTCAAATCTGGTCCCAGAAACTTACTAACTCTGTGACCCTATGCAAGTCACTTTACCCTGTTTGCCTCAGTTTCCTCATCTGTAAAATGAGCTGGAGAAGGCAGTGGCAAACCACTCTGATATCTTTACCAGGAAAACCCTAAATGAGGTCATGAAGAGTCAAATGTGACTGAAAAATGACATGACAACAATAACATTTGACAAAAGGCATAGATTGATATATACCCAGGAGGACTTATATGAACTGATGCAGAGAGAAGTGGTAGAACCACGAGAACAATTTATACAATGGCTACAATATTGTAAAAGGAAAACAACTTTGAAAGACTTAAGAACTTTGAGCAATTCAAAGACCAATAATGACCCCAGAAGAATGAAGATGAATCATGTAACCTATCCTTGGCAGAGAGATCATTGACTAGAATAAGCCATACATTCTCAGACACAGCAAAAGTGTAGATTTGTTTTGCTTATTTTTTATGTCAGGTCTTTCATTTTATTGTATTTTTGAAGCAGGATGGGAGATTTGTGGGACTTGAGAAAGTAGTGTCAGAAAATCAATCAATTAATTGATCAGTATTTATTAAGTATCTTATTATGTGCCAGGCACTGTGCTAAGAGCAAAGAACCTACCCTTTGGGGGAAAAAAAGAGTAGAAATGAAACTTTTTTTTTTTGGAGGGGGAGAAGGCAAGGCAATTGGAGTTAAGTGACTTGTCCAAGGTCACACAGCTAAGTTAAGTGTCAAGTGTCAAAAGTGTTAAAAATACAATTGGCAAAATGGAAAAAAATTGTATGGAAGATAACCAATTCTTAAAAAGTACAATTAGCCTAATGGGAAAAGGAGATACAAAACCTAATTGGAGAAAAAAAAGTCCCTAAAAGTAAAAATTGATCAAATGGAAAAGGAGGTACAAAAACTAATTGAGGAAAACAATTCGTTAAAAATTAGAATTGGTGGCTAGGTGGCACAGTGAGTAAAGTGCCGGCCCCAGAGTCAGGAGGATCCTAGTTCGGTTCCGGCCTCAGACACTTAACACCCATACACAAAAACTAGCCGTGTAACCTTGGGCAAGTTACTTAACCACAACTGCCTTCCAAAAGGCAAAAACAAAACAAAACAAAACATAGAATTAGACAAGTTGAAGGTAATGACTCTATGAGGCATCAAGAATCAGCCAAACAAAATCTAAAGAATGAAAAAATAGAAAAAATGTAAAGTATCTCATTGGAAAAACAAGTGACCTGGAAAATAGATCCAGAAGAGATAATCTAAGAATTATTGGTCTACTGGTATCTTCCAAGAAATCATCAAGGAAAACTGCCCTGAGGTCCTAGAACCAGAGAGTAAAATAGTCATTGAATGAATCCACCATTCACCTCCTGAAAGAGATCCCAAATTGAAAATTCCAAGGAATATTGTATCCAAATTCCAGAATTATCAAGTAAAGGAGAAAAAACTACAAGTAGCCAGAAAACAACAATTTAAATATCATGGAACTACAGGCAGATCACACAGGACCTTGCAGCTTCTACATAATATCTATCATAAGGCAAAGGAGCTACCCAGAAAAATTAAGCATAATCTTTCAGGCAAAGAGATGGATATTCAATGAGATCAGGGACTTCAAGACCTTCCTGATGAAAAAGTTTGCTTTTAATTTTAAAAATTTGATCTTTAAATACAAGACTCAAGAGAGGTAAAAAAGGTAAACAAGGAACACACACACACACACACACACACACAGAAGCTTGTTATTCAATAAGAGCAAGCTGTTTACATCCCTATATGGGAGAATAATACCTGTTAATCTTGAGAATTGTATAACCATTACAGACATTTAAAAGGAATATACACAGATAGAGGGTGTGAGTATAAATTAACTGATGTAATGATAAAAAACCTAATTAAGGGGTGCAAAGGGATTGTAATGAGAGAAGAGGAAAGGAGGACACAGAAAAGGGCAAACTACATCACATGAAGAGACTCAAAAACATATTATAGTAGAGGGGAAAAAGGGAGGGGAGATGAGCATTGTATGAACTTTACTCTCGTTGACTTTGGTTCAAGGAGGGAATAACATACTCAATTAAGTATAGGAATCTAATGTTAAGAGACACAAAACTTATTATAGCAATGGGGAAGAAGGGAGGGAGAAGAGCATTGTTTGAGATTTACCCTAATCAGATTTGGTTCAGGGAGGGAATAATTTACTTTGTTAAGGTATGGAAATTAATGTGCCCTACAGGCAGTAGGAGAGGAATGGGAAAGAAAAGGGGTGGGTAGTTAGAAAGGAGGGAAGATATAGTAAGGGAAAAGGGCAGGAAAATGGAGGGGGCTGATAGGGAGGGAATATTGAGGGAGGCAGTGGTCAAAAGCAAAACTCTTTTGAGAGTAGGAAGGGAGAAAGGAGAAATAAAAGCATAAACAGGGGGAGAAATAGGATGGAGAGGAAGACACAGATAGTGATCATAATTGTGATGTAAATGAGATGAACTCTCCCATAAAATGGAGACAGATAGCAGAATGGTTTAAAAAACCATAATACTACAATATGTTATTTACAAGAAACACATTTAAAATAAGGGGATACACACAGGGTAAAGGTAAAAGACTGGAATAGAACATATTATACTTCAGCTAAAGTAAAAAAAAAAAAGCAGCGGTAGCAATCCTAATCTCAGACCAAGCAAAAGCAAAAATAGATCTAATTAAAAGAGACAAGGAAGGAAACTATAGCCTGCTAAAAGGCAATGAAGTAATATCATTACTAATCATATATTCACCAAGTGGTATAGCATCCAAATTCTTAGAGGAGAAGTTAAGGGAGTTAGAGGAAGAAATACATAGCAAAACTATACTAGTGGGGGACCTCCACCTCCCCCTCTCTGAACTCGATATATCTAACCTCAAAATAAACAAGGAAGAAGTTAAGGAAGTGAATAGAATTTTAGGGAAGGTAGATATGATAGATCTCTGGAGAAAAATGAATAGGGCTAAAAAGGAATATACCTTCTTCTCAGCAGTATATGGCACATACACAAAAATTGACCATGTACTGGGGCATAAAATTCTCACAATCCAGTGCAGGAAGGCAGAAATATTAAATGCATCTTTTTCAGATCATGATGCAATCAAAATTATATCCAATAAAGGGCCTTGGAAAGATAGACTAAAGACTAATTGGAAACTAAATAATCTAATCATAGATTTGTCATAACAGTTATGCAATTCTTGACAACAATTGTCTAACAACAATCAATAACTACTTTCAAGAAAATGACAATAATGAGACAACATACCAAAACTTATGGGATGCAACAAAAGCAGTTCTTAGGGGAAGTTTTATATCTTTGAATGCTTATATGAATAAAATAGAGAAAAAGGAGGTCAATGAATTGGGCATGCAACTGAAAAAACTAGAAAAAAAAAAACACATTAAAAATCCCCAATTAAATACCAAATTAGAAATACTGAAAACTAAAGGAGAGATGAATAAAATTGAAATTAAGAAAACTATTGATCTAATAAATAAAATTAAGATCTGGTTTTATGAAAAAAACCAATAAAATTGATAAACCTTTAAGTCAATTTGATTGAAAAAAAGAAAGAAGAAAACCAAATTGCCAGTATCAAAAATTAAAAGGTTAGATTTACCTCCAATGAAGAGGAAATTAAAACAACAATTAGGAATTACTTTGCTCAATTGTATGTACATAAATTTGACAATCTTAGTGAAATGGATGAATATTTACAAAAATATAAATTGCCCAGATTAACAGATGAGGAAGTAAAATACTTAACCCTACCTCAGAAAAAGAAATTGAACAAACCATCACTGAACTCCCTAGGAAAAAATCTCCAGGGCCAGATGGATTTGTAAGAGAATTCTATCAAACATCTAAAGAACAATTAATTCCAATACTTTATAGACTATTTGGGAAAATTTGTGAAAAAAAAAAAGTCCTACCAAATTCTTTTTTTCATACAAATGTCTCTTCCTATCTCTTTTTGATACAGAAGCCCTGGAACTTAAGTAAATTTCTGGGTAAGCAAAATTAGACTTTTTTTCTGTTAGTCTCCTATGGATTTCTGTCAGTTCACACTCTACTGTAGCTAATATGTTTGATCAATTTCCTTCTATGTTTTCCTGGAATAAGGGCTTATTTTTTGTTTCTCCCTATTTTTCTGGAAAAGCAATAACTCCCAGATTGTCGTCGTCGTCTTCTTCTTCTTCTTCTTCTTCTTCGCAATCGGGGTTAAGTAACTTGCTCAAGGTTACATGGCCAGTTATTTCTGGGTGTGGTGCTAAGTATCTGAGCCCGGATTCAATCCCCAGGTCATCCCAACACTGGGGCCAGTGCTCTTACTCACTGAGCCACCTGGCTGCCCCTAAGCAATTGGGGTTAAACAACTTGCTGAAGGTTACATGGCCAGGTGTTTCTGGGTGGGTGCTAAGTGTCTGAGCCCAGATTTGATCCCCAGGTCATCCCGACACTGGGGCCGGTGCTCTTTCTCACTGTGCTACCTGACCGCCCCACCCCCAGATTGTCTTCTTGAGCTCCTCCATCTGCCTCTGTTGCTTTGGTTTGTAGAGATCTGAAGTCTTCTTCTACTTCTGATTTTTAAAAACGTTGTTCTTCCATTATTGCACTGTTTTTTCATTCTCTCTAAGCCATTCTTCTCAGAGAGTCTATTGTTTCCTTAGAACTTTCTGCCATCCTTTCTTCATTGTCAATTCTCATGTTTGCCTTGTTGATTTTTTCCTGTCATCTAATTTCCAACTGTACAGATGCCAAGTCTTCTAGATCTCTCATTTTGATTCAAAGTCACTCAAGAGGTTCTGACATTACGTGTATAGTATATGCAATGTCTTTTGAAATGGGTGAGGTCTATAGAAATGCCAGGAGAAGAACAGAGATCTGTACACAATGTTTGTCAATCTGACCAAGGCCTTTGATACTGTCAATCATGAGGACTTGTGGGAAATTATGGCTAAATTTGATTGCATGAAGAAGTTCATCAGTATCGTACAGTAGTTTCAATGATAGCATGCTTGCCTGGGTTCTGGATAATGGATGATGTTCTTATGCTTTCCCAGTCACCAATGGAGTAAAGCAAGGCTGTGTGCTTGCTCCTATGCTTTTTTAGCAT
Source organism: Petaurus breviceps papuanus (assembly GCF_028583685.1). Classification (NCBI taxonomy): domain Eukaryota; kingdom Metazoa; phylum Chordata; class Mammalia; order Diprotodontia; family Petauridae; genus Petaurus; species Petaurus breviceps. The sequence goes on along the minus strand of NW_027185811.1, from coordinate 2,174,996 downwards.
GATATTTTCAGCAATGTTGTCAGATGCCTTCAATGAGGACAAAAACGGCATCAAGATCAGCTATTGTACCGAAGGTAATTTATTTAACTTGAAAAGGCCAAGGATAAAGTGGAGGGAAAGGTGGTGCAGATGACTGTACACACAATGCAGCCTCTGAGGCTGAGATGTAACAAAGTATGGATAGATTCTCTGTTCTTGGGCTAATTTTGGTATAACAATTTTTTTTCAACTTAAAGTCTTTTTAATTATTTCCAATTTTTAAAAACATTTTTATTTAAAGTTTTGAGTTCCAAATTCTATCCCTCCTTCCCTCCCTTAAGTGGTAAGCAATCAGATACAGATAATACATGTGTAATTATGTAAAACATTTTCATATTAGTCATTTTGTATAAGAAGATTCGAATAAAAGAAAAAATGAAAGTGAAAAATAGCGTGCTTCAGTCTGTGTTCAATCAATCTGTTCTTTCTTTGGAGGAGGATAGTATGCTTCATCATTAGTCTTTTGGAATTGTCTTGGATCATTGTATTGCTGAGAATGGCTAAGTCATTCACAATTCTTCATTGAACAATATTGCTTTTTACTATGAACAACATTCTGTTGGTTCCAATCAGTTCACTATGCATCAGTTCATGTAAGTCTTTCCAGGTTTTTCTGAAATCATCTTTTTTTAAAGCAATTGTGCTGTAAATACCAGAAGCTGTGGTATATGATTATAATGGAACATGAATGTTCCATTACAATCATATACCACAGCTTATTTAGCCATTCCCTAATTGATGGGTATCCCTTCTATTTCCACTCTTAGCTATCACCAAAAGAGCTACTATAAATATTTTTATACAAATAGGTCCTTCCCCCTCTTTTTTGGATGTCTTTGGGATATAGACCTAGCAATGGCATTGCTGTGTCAAAGGGTGCCACAGTTTTATAGTCCTTTGGGTATAGTTCCAAATTGCTCTCCAGAATTGAGGGATTAGTTCACAACTCCACTGAAAGTGCATTAGTGTCCCAGTTTTCTCACATCCCCTCCAACATCCGATGTTTTTCTTTTTGTCATATTAGTCACTCTTCATAGGTATGAGATGGTACCTCAGAGTTGTTTTAACTTGAGTTTCTCTGTTCAATAGTGATTTAGGACATGTTTTCCTATGATTTTTATTTCTTTTTTTTTTTTTTTTTGCCTTTTGGAGGGCATTTGGGGTTAAGTAACTTGCCCAAGGTTACATGGCTAGTTTTTGTGTTAAGTTTCTGAGGCCAGATCTGAACCCAGGTCCTCCTGACTCTGGGGCCGGTGCTTTACTCACTGCAACACCTCGTCACCCCTCTGACTTTGATTTCTTTGTCTGAAAAATGCCTCTTCATATTTTTTGACCAGTTGTCAGTTGGAGAATGATTTGTGTTTTTAGAAATCTGATTCATTTCTCTATATATTTGAGAAAGGAGGCCTTTATCAAAGAAACTTCAAGTAAAATATTTTGCCTAGTTTTCTGCTTTGGTTTCATTGGTTTTGTTTGTGCAAAAACATTTTAATTTTATATAATCAAAATTATCTATTTTATATCTTGTAATGCTCTCTATATGTTCTTTGGTCCTAAATTCTTTCTTTTTCCATAAATCTGACAGATAAACTATTCCATACTCTCTTAATTTGTTTACTCTTTACTTGTAAATCAGGTACCCATTTTGACATTATCTTGGTATATACCATGAGATGTTGGTCTGTACCTAGTTTCTGCCATACTATTTTCTAGTTTTCCCAGCAATTTTTGTCAAATAATGAGTTTTTGTTCCAAAAGCTTGGATCTTTGGTTTTATAATACACTAAGTTACTATGGTCATTTACTATAATGCAATTTGTACCTAATCTATTCCACTTATCCACCACTCTCTTTCTTAGCCAGTACCAGATTGTTTTGATAATCACCCCTTTAGAATACAATTTTAGATCTGGTATGTCTAGAGCACCTTCTTTCACATTTTTTTTCCCATTGGTTCCCTTGATATCCTTGAGATTTTGCTCTTCTAAATGAATTTTATTATTTTTTCTAGCTCCATAAAATTTTTTGATAGTTTGATTGGTATGGCACTGAATAGATTTATTTAAGCAGAATTCTTATTATATTGGCTCAGTCTATCCATGAGCAATTAAAATTGTTCTAATTGTTTAGATCTCACTCTATTTGTGTGAAAAGTGCTTTATAGTTGTGTTAATAGATCCTGTGTTTGTCTTAGTGGGTAGACTCCCAAGTATTTTGTATTGTCTATAGTTATTTTAAATGGAATTTCTCTTTCTATTTCTTGCTACTGGACTTTTTTTTGGCAATATATAGAAATGCTGCTCATTTATGTGGGCTTATTTTATATCCTGCAACTTTGCTAAAGTTGATAATAATTTCAAGTAGTTTTTTAGTTGACTAAATATAACATCATATCATCTGCAAAGAGTGAAATTTTGTTTCCTATTCTAATTTCTTGAATTTCTTTTTCTTCTCTTATTTCTATAGCTAATATTTCTAGTACAGTATTATTTAATGGAGGTGAAAATCAGGATTCTTGCTTCACCCCTGATTGTATTGGGAAGGCTTCTAGTTTATCTCCATTACAGATAATGCTTGCTGATGGTTTTAGACAAATATTACTTATCATTTTAAGGTAAGCTCCATTTATTCCTATGCCTTCTAGTGTGTGTGCTGTATTTTGTCAAAGGCTTTTTCTGTATCTATTGAGATAATTCTAACCAACTTTGCATTTCTGGTATAAATCCCACCTGGTCATAGTACATGGTCCTTGTAATATATTACTACAATCTTTTTACTAGTATTTTATTAAAAAAAATTTTTTTTTTTGCTTTTTGGAGGGCAATTGGGGTTGTGACTTGCCCAAGGTCACATGGCTAATTTTTGTGTTAAGTGTCTGAGGCCAGATCTGAACCCAGGTCCTCCTGACTCCAGGGCCAGTGCACTATTCACTGCGCCACCTAAACACCCCTTTATTTAAAATTTTTGCACCAATATTCATTAGGGAAATTGGTCTATAATTGTCTTTCTCTATTTTGGCTCTTCCTGGTTTGGGTATCATTACCATATTTGTGTCATAAAAGGAATTTGGTAGGACTCCATCTATTTTTCCAAATAGTTTATATAGTATTGAGATTAATCGTTCTTTAAATATTTGGTAGAATTCCTTTGTGAATTCATCTGGCCCTGGGGATTTTTTGTTAGGAAATTCTTTGATTGTTTGATTTGTTTTTCTAATGTTGAGTTAAATATTTTATTTCTTCTTCTGGGTAATTCATATTTTTGTAGATATTCATCCATTCGATTTAGATTGTCAGATTTATTGGCATATAATTGGACAAAATGGCTCCTAATAATTGTCTTAATTTTTTCGTTTCTGGTGGATTCAAGCATTTCATTTTTGATACTAATAATTTGGTTTTATTCTTTCCTTTTTTAAGCAAATTAATCAATGGCTTATCTATTTTATTGTTTTTTCCCCATAAAATCAGCCTTTAGTTATATTTATTGGTTGATGGTTTTCTTACTTTCAATTTTATTAACTTCTTTGATTTTCAGGATTTCCAATTTTGTTTTTAATTGGGGATTTTTAATTTGTTATTTTTCTAGTTTTTTTTAGTTGCATTCCCAGTTCATTGATCTGCTTTTTCTCTATTTTATTGACATAAGCAATTGTAGATATAAAATTTCCCCTAAATATAACTTTGGTTACATCCTATAAATTTTGGTATGTTTTCTCATTATTGTAGTTTTTTTAATGAAATTATCCATTGTTTTTATTATTTGTTCTTTGTCTCACTTGTTTTTTAGCACTAGATTACTTAGTTTCCAATTGATTTTTAATCTCTTTCCATTGTCCATTATTGAATGTAATTTTTATTACATTATGATCTGAAAAAGATGTGTTTATTATTTCTGCTTTTTTCATTTGGTTGTGAGGCTTTTATGTCCTAGTACATGGTCAGTTTTTGTGTAGGTGCCATGTACTGCTGAGAAAAAGGTATATTTCTTTCTATTCCTATTCGATTTTCTCCAGAGATCTATCATATCTAACTTTTCCAGAACTTTTTCACCTCCTTAACTTCTTTCTTGTTTGTTTTTTGGTTAGATTTATCTAGTCTTGAGAAGGGAAAGTTGAGGTCCCCCATTAGTATTATCTATTTCCTCCTGTAACTCATTCAACTCCTCCTTCAAACATTTAGATGCTATACCATTTGGTGCATATGTTTAGTATTGATATGACTTCATTGTCTATGGTACCTTTCAGCAAGATATAATTTCCTTCTTTATCTCTCTTAATTAGGTATAATTTTTCTTTGAGATCAAGATTATTCCTATGCTTTCTTTGCTTCAGCTGAAGCCTAATAGAGTCTCCTCCAGCCCCTTATCTTTACCCTGTGTGTATCTCTCTGCTGTAAATATGTTTCTTGTAAACAACATATTATAGGATTCTAGTTTTTAATCCAGTCTGCCATCTGCTTCGATTTTATGGGTGAGTTTATCCCATTCACATTTATAGTTATGAGAAGTAACTGTCCATGCTATTCTTTGCTTGTTTATCCCCCTCTTTCTTAACACCAATACCTTCCCTCCTCACAAGTTGATGCTTTCATGGCCAAAAAGAGCTTAGTGTTTGGGAGGCTCTAAAGGAAAGTGTGGGAAAGAAGAAGTATTAGATTGCCTAACAAACTGAAGATCTACAGAGACAATCATTCTGGCCTCATTGTTGTATGCTTGTGAAAGCTATAGTGTATAAGAGTACCATACCAGGAAACTATATCCATATAAATTGACTTAGGAAGATTCTGAAACTCACCTGGCAAAATAAGGTATTGGACACTGAGGTCCTTTCTTGAGCTAAACTGCCAGGCATTCAAACTCTATTGCAGAAAGCTCAACTCCTATGGGCTGCCCACATTATTCAAATGCCAAATGAATGTTTGCCTAAAAGACTACTTTATGGAGAACTCACACAAGGCAAGCACTCACGTGGAAGTCAGGAGAAGTGATACAAGGACATTCTCAATGTCTATCTGAAGAACTCTGGAACCAATTTTGTGACATGAGAGGCACTGGCAAAGGACCACCCAGAATGATGTGTTCTCATGAAGAAGGCTCTGTGCTCAATGGGTGAATCAGAACTGCAGTACCTCAAAAGAAATGTGAGATGCACCAGTGTAGAGACATTTCCATTCCAATTGTTCATGTATTTGTGCCTGACCTGTGGTAGAACCTTCTGAGCTCATATTGGTCTGATCAGCCCCAGTCAGACACACCATACCTTGACCCCAACATAGTGATGTCACAGTGATCCTCTTCAAAAACAAAGGACAACAGCCACAACAACCAACATTATGCCTATACTGTCTTCTATTTTTATTTTTTTTTTGCTTTTTGGAGGGGAGAGTAGGGCAATAGGGGTTAAGTGACTTGCCCAAGGTCACACAGCTCGTTTTGTGTTAAGTGTCTGAGGTGGGATTTGAACTCAGGTCCTCCTGACTCCAGGGCCGGTGCTCTATTCACTGTGCCACCTAGCCACCCTGAATAATAGAGTCTTAAAGATGGAAAAGATTCAGGGGTGTTGGCTGGAGCCAGCTCAGACCAACCCCAAAAAGATGATTGTTAAATTTTTAGTATAAGTATTTACACTTCAGAAATTGGCGAACACTATAAATCAGGGCTTGATTTATTGTTCTGTTAATTGTTTTGGCTTAAGAAAATTATGGAGAAATGATAATAAAGTAGATTAAACCTAAAGACATGTCATAGGCACATTCTGTCCCCCTCCCAAAACTGGTGATTAAACATTTGCCATTATGATCTTAGAGATGATCTTGTCTTTCCCACTCTTTTTAGAGATAAGGAAACTAATCCCTAGAGGAGATTGTGGCTACCTAATATTTTATGTCTACTAGTATATTCCATTAAGATAAATGAGTAGGGGGCGACTAGATGGCACAGTGAATAGAGCACTGGCCCTGGAGTCAGGAGGACTTGAATTCAAATCCAGCCTCAGACACTTAACACAAAAAGTAGCCATGTGACCCCAGGCAAGTCACGTAACCCCAATTGCCCTTGAAAAAGCAAAAAAAAAAGATAAATGAGCATAGGGTACTCCAAAAATCTTAGGGCAATTTTAAACTAAGATTCTGGGAAACACTCAAACATATTTGAGTACATGTCTGACATAGCATGTCTGTATTTACTACAAGGGGATGAATTCACCATCACACTTTATTTTTGAGGTAGCATCCTCAGAGATGGAAGAGAAGCTCCCAAAGGCAGATTGTTAGAGAACAACTTCATTCTGATGGGGTTTTTGTTTGTTTGTCTTAGAGTTGGAGAAATTCTTAGCAATAGCACCAGCATCTGAAATAACTTCTTACTTCTATAGTCCTCAGTCTACCTCTTTTTTTTTTTGAGGGAAGAGTTATTCTGCCCCTACACCCCTACCCATGACTCAGTGAGGAAAAGTTACTCAACCCTGCATTACATAGACCCTAGGCATTAGCTCAATTTCCTTTGCACACAGTTGAGAATGTGATTTCTAATAAAGTATTCGCTTTGGTAAAATTCTGTTACAACATGACAATTTGAAGGGCCCATGGGTCTTGTTATAATGAGATTTTACTTTTATCTCTCAGTTAATAATATCACCATGATCCAAGCAGCAATAAACTCAGGATCAGGGACCTGGGCTTTAATCCCATCCCCTTATAGGTGGCATACTAAGACATACCAAACATGCCAAATATAAGTATGACCTTCAGCAAGTGTCTGAACCTTGCTGGGCCTCTGTTCCTTCCTCAAAAAGGAGACAGGTAGACTAGATCAGGGTTCTGAAACCTCTTCCATGTCATGGACTCTTCTGGCTATTTGGTGAAACCTAGGGACCCCTTCTCAAAAAAGTGTTTTTAAATGGCATGAAATATATAAGATTGCAAAGGATACCAGTTGTGTTAAAATACAGTTACCAAAACTTAAAAAATCCAAATTCATGGGAAATCAATCTACACACTCCCCTTGTGGACCCCAGTTCAAGAGCCCCAGGCTAGACAATATCTAAAATTCTTTCCAGCTTTAAATGCTATGAAATATGACACAATTTTTAAAGAAAATCTTATACTTTTGAGAAAATATGATGTTACATCCATCATCTTTCATCCTCTCAACAATTTAGCAAGATAGAGTAAGTATTCTTTTCGTTTTTCAGACTGGGAAATTAGAAGTCAGAGAAGTTTAAAGAGACATAAAACTAGTTAGTGGTGAATTTGGGACTTGATAGTCCATAATTTCATCATAAGCCTGTTTTAAACTGGTCCCCTAAAAAAATCATAGATCTTTCTAGATTGTTGGGAAATGATTCTGGAGCCAAAGAAGTACAAAGGAACAGAAAGTTCTTGAAGTTGTAATGGTCAAAAATATTGTTCACACTTTCCAACTGTTAGTTTATGAAGTACACACAAAAAACTTGGACCAGGATGGTTGAATGGACTCCAAAAATTGGGACCAGGATTGTTAGATGGTTTGTGCTGAAGTATATAAAAATGAGAACTTGCATCAAGTTTGCCCAAAAAAGTGAGAGAGGGGCCATGATCACACCCTAGCCCTATAAAGCCCCATGGAACTGATTTCACCTGGAAAACAAACTGCTCCAAGATTTTTGATGTCATGGGGGTTTCTGAAGATTCAGCAGTGTAGTAGCACCAAACTCATTTACAGACACTGTCCAGGGACATTTCTTGGACCAGCTGAACACCAATCTCACTGTTCACTTGAATTGTCTTTTCTAGGTATAGGTTTTTGGTAAAGATAGATTTCTTCTTAAGAAAATGTTTGGCTTAGCTTTATAGAGTTGCTTGACTTATTTATCTTTGGCTTATACACAGTACATATTTCTTACTTTTGTCATTTTCCAAAACTTTTTAACAAAGCTGTTAAAAAAAGAATGAGCTCTGGAAAGCAATTTGGAACTAAGCCCAGAAAGTTACCAAACTGTACATACCCTTTGACCCAGATATAGCAGTCAATATTTATACGTCAAAGAAATAAAAGGAGGAAAATGATCTATAGTTATAACAACATTTGTAGCAGCTTTTTTTCCCCACATAGCCAATAAAGTAACGTTTTCCTGTTGGGAAATGGCTAAACCAATTATGGTATATAAATGTGATGGAATAGCACTGTCATAAGAAATGTGTGCATATGGGGAGGGAGGTATAGAAGGACAGAATAATAAAATTGTCTGTATTTTAAAAATAAAAATGATTTAAAAAATTTTAAAGAGAGACACATTTTCTTTCTTTGGAACAGCTTAGAGGCTGGGTGACCATCTGTCCAGGCTATTGTGTAGAGGATTACTTCACTGGGATGGGCAGTTGGATTAGGACATCCCTATGGTCCTTTCCAATTCTCAGATGCCATGATTTAATGATCTTGTTTACTAGGGATACAGAGAAAGATATTAATTGGACTGAAATGAGTATGCTCTGAGGTCACACAAGGAGTCAAAGGTCATGATAGGGAACCTGGGCTCTGGATTCTAGTACTTTGACCCTGTTAACTAAATGTTCCTTTAAAGGTTGGGTTTATACAATACTGCTCCTAGGAACAACCAAAAAGAGAGAACATTTAAAAAAATTCAGCTCAATAAACCTTTAATTATTAAATACCTTAATTATGAAGTGCCTAGCAGGTGTAGATGCAGAAGGACAGCTAGGTTGCACAGTGGCTAGAGTGCTAGGTCCAAAGTCAGAAAGATTGTCAAATAGTTAGGAAGTATGTGAGGCCAGATTTGAACTCAGGAAGCTGAGTCTTGCTGACTCCAGGCTTGGCATTCTATTCCTGCACCAGGGGGGAGCCAGGAAAACCTGAGTTCAAATCTGCCTCAGACACTTCCTAGCTGTGTGACCTGGGCAAGTCACTTAAGTCTGTTTGCCTCAGTTTCCTCATCTGTAAAATGAAATGGAGAAGGAAATGGCAAAACAGTCCAATATCTTTGAAAAAAAAACCCAAGTGGGGTCGTGAAGTGGGGACATGATTGAAACAGCTGAAAAACATGGAAGGAACAGATATCTCTAGGGATGGTAGAATGCTAGATTTGGAATTAGGAAGGCCTGGATTTGAACCCTGCCTCTGACATGAATTAGCTGTGTGACCCTGGACAAGTCACTACCACTTGAACCTCAAGAAACACTCTTTAGATTATAAGCCATAGATGGTGATCCCCTTGGAGGGCTTCCTTATACATAGTAAATGACAGCCACAGATCCCTGATGTCCTGATGGATTGTGTGTGCAATGCACTACTAGTAACTGAGGATACAAAAATGAAAAGTGACCGAGCCCTTACTCTCACGTACTCGAGAGTCAGCAGAGAGGTTGTCCTCAGAGCCCCTCCAGAAATAAGAGAAGGGAGGGCAGGTGCTATACTCAAGTCCATACTGGCATCAGAACCAAAAAGTGACTGAAGTAGTACCTTCTCCAGCATGCAACTGAGGGTTATACTATATTGTGATTCTAACAGAAGCACAGAAAAGAAGAGGAAAGTTCCAAAATTTGGGTCCTTTAATATTTTTTATTATTGTATAAGTCAGTTGAAGAACTTAGCCAGTAACAAAAGCCTAGAAGACAGAATAATTCTGAAGAAAAGGGAACAGAACAAGCCAAGAAAGAGAGGTGGGGTTAGTGCAAGTTACAACTGTTCAGGGACAAGTCTTGGTTTGCACGGCAGTTCAGCCTTGGTTTTTCCATGACCTCTCACTCTTTGCAATGTGATCAAAACAATACTCCACTTACCATTCCATCAGCTGTTGTCTTGTGTCTCCTCCCTTAAGAGGGAAAGAAAAAATGTGTCTCCTAATCAGATATGGCTTGGAGCAAGATTATTAGAAGCAGAGGTTGATGATAAGCCATAACATCATGACAATACCAGGAATTGTGCTTGGGAAGGTGGAATATGATATGGGGTGACCCACACTTTACACTGGAATCAGGAAGCAGGTGATTTTTAGTGCTTGGAGGCAGAGGCTAGAGACTTTAATCAGTCCTTGCTTTGAAAAGTTTACCTAATAAGGAAGAGAGCACAAATGAATGTAAAGTATAATATAGTATAATATGTACAGTATAATACAGTATAATAACATCACTAGGTACAGTTCAGGACAAAATTAAAGAGTTAGGGACAGATTCAATTCAATTCAATAAACATTCACTAAACAGCTATTAAATAGGCCATGGACTATATATACCGGGAATATAAAGGCAAAAAATGAACTTGTCTCTGCCTTCAAAGAGTTTATATTCTACGATGTGGATAGGTAGTTGTAGTGTTAGCATAAAGATGATGTAATGTGTGCCTAGAAAATTAAGTACAAAATGTATATAATATGTGCATAGTAATTTCAGGGCAGAGGGCATTATTAGCAAGTAGCAGGTAGGATCAGGTTTTCTGTTTTCAGGAGGTATCACTCAAGCTGAGCTTTGAAGGAAGATAGGGAATCTATGAGGCAGAGATAGCTTCTGTGAAGGCCTGTAAAGAGAACTGGGGAAGGGGAGGGAAAAAGCATTTATAAAGTGACTAGCTATGTGCCAGACAAAGTGCTAAGTGCATTAAAAAAGTTATCTCATACAATCTTCACAATGATCTTAGAAGGTAGGTGCTATCATGATCTCCATTTTAGAGTTAAGGAAACTGAGGCAAACAGAGGTTACATGACTTGCTTATTGTTATATAGCGAATAAGTGTCTAAAGCAGGATTCGAACTTAGATCTTGACTCCAGACCCAGCACTTTATCTACTGTGCCACCAGCAGCATTCCTAGAGATGGGAGATAAGGGAAAGATTGGAGTTGCAGCCTAGAAATTAATCAATCAGACAAAGAGGGGCGGCCAGGTAGCACAGCGAGTAAGAGCACCGGCTCCAGTGTTGAGAAGACCTGGAGATTGAATCCCGGGCTCAGTCACTTAGCACCCACCCAGAAACACCTGGCCGTGTAACCTTGAGCAAGTTACTTAACCCCGATTGCTTTAAAAAAAAAAAATCAATCAGACAAAGACTAACTATCAACCCACATACGTGGTGGCCAATTTACCTGGGATAAAGTAAAAATTAGATTACTGACCTACAATAAGCTTAACATTTTTTTACATCTTAAAAAAAAACTTTTGATAGGCAGGAGTGTCCTTTTGCTGCAATCACTTGTTTTTATATGATTTGGCATGGAATTTACAGTATGGGTATTAAGTGTAACATTGCTGAACAAGTTTTCTGTGGGGTTTAAATCAGGTGAGTTCCCAGGCCATTTATCTCCATCTTTTAGACACATTTATCTTAACCTTTTGTGAGGTGTGACATGGTACAAAGTTGAATTGTAGTATCCCATATTTGTTTGGAAATTTCTGTAATTCTGGAATAATTTTGTTTCTGCGTCTATCAATATCTTTCTCAGAATTCATCATTTTCGGAATTCATTCATTTTGCGTGAGAGTAAGACTGAGAACTACTGGAAGTAAAAATGTTCCCAAAACATTTGGGGGGGGGGATGTTTTAGAACATGATGATGTCCAGATTCTGCAGTCTTACCTGGAATTCTAATGATTGGTTTTGAATGAAAACAAAGTTTCATGAGTAAAAAGTAACTTTTCCCCTAATCTTTATCACTCCAGACTTTGTATTGTCTTCCCATGACAAGTGAGTTTTATTTGTAGAACTGGTTAGCAGCTGGGTTTTTTTTTTTCCTGGTTCCAATGTTTTTCCAACTTCAAGAAGCCTGATAGAGTCAACCAGTCAGTTAATAAATATTTATTAAATTCCTACTATCTACTGGGCACTCTGATAAGGATAAAAAACAAAAGGTAAAAGACAGTCCCCGTTCTCATAGTCTGTTGGGGAGACAATATGCAAAATAACTTTGTACAAACTATATACAGGACACATTTGAAATAAGCAACAAAAGGAAGGCACCAGCATTAAGGGTACTCTGGAAAAGCTTCCTATAATAGAAGGTAGGATTTTAACTGGGATTTAAAGGAAGTGAGTAGGCAGAAAGGAGAAACACATTCCTGGTATAGGGGGTAGCCAGTGAAAATGCCATAACTCAAGAGATGAGTGTCTTGTTTGAGGAAAGCAAGGAGGCTGGTCACAGTGGATCACATGATATGTGGCAGGTGTAAAATATGAGAAGACTGGAAAAAGTTGGGAGATGAGCAGGTTATGAAGGAATTGGAATGTTGAACAGAAGATTTCAAATCTGATCCTGGAGTCACAGAGTTTACTGAGTGTAGTGGGCATAGACTGACACGTACTTTAAGAAAATCACTTTAGGGGCAGCTAGGTGGCACAGTGAATAGAGCACCGGCCCTGGAGTCAGGAGGACCTGAGTTCAAATCCTGCCTCAGATACTTAACACAAAACTAGCCGTGTGACCGTGGGTAAGTCAACCCCAATTGCCCTGCCTCCCCCCCTCCAAAAAAGGGGGGGGGGGAAAGAGCTACAATATTTCCTTGAAGTGATATCCATTTTAAAAACCACAGAATTAAGAACACAAAGAGAGCAAGGCACAACATCTAACACTTAAGTGACAGAACTAGCTAAGGATTAGGCATTCACTCAATCCAGTTTCATCGGTCTGATATTTGGAGGCAGTCCAGGGTTAATAGAAGCACACATATGACTATGGTGACTATGGCTATCACAGAATGTATCCACTGTGCCACCTAGCTGCCCAATAGAAAACTTGGATAAAGTGCTAAGCCTAATCAGGAAGATCTGACTTCAAATCTAGCTCATTTAATAGCTATGTGACCCTGGGCAAGTCACTTAATCCTGTTTGCCTCAGTTTCCTCACCTGTAAAATGATCTGGAGTAGGAAATGGCAAATCACTCCAGTATCTTTGCCAAGAAAACCCCAAAATGGGGTCACAAAGAGTTTGAAACGACTAATGATGACTTTCTGTCTTAGAGCTTCATAATTAGTCATTGACTTCTAGACCTTGGGCTTTGATTTTTTAGTAACAAGACTAGAATGATGATGTCCTTGGCACTCCTTAGAGGTGGAGTTTCCTGCCAGAGAAATAAAGTGGTTACAAAATTATCCTGAGTCACAGCCTGAGTAAACAGTGTTTGAGGGCAAGGTGATTTTTATTAGTAGATTCAGTCCTCTAGGTTGGAAAGGTTTCAAACTGAAGCCTGAAAAAGAATCTTTTGTCCAGGCTTTATCTTCTTGAGAAGCAACCCCACCCAGGAGCAATTCAAATCAACAACCATCTATTAAAAGGCAGCAAACAATAACTGAGGTCGTAGGGGGGGGGGGGGGGAGGAGTGCTGTGGGAAAGCGGGGAAGAGAGGACCATCCGAAAACAACACACTAGAATAGTCTCTGGCCTCAGGAAATTTACAATGGACATTCTACTTTTGGACAAATAAGTGTATTTTGTCTTCTAGAGCCCCAAAGTCCAAGTCCACACCGACTGACCCCCAATCTAATTTATTTGGCTTGTTGCGGCCCCACTGAGAGGTTACTCTGAGAAAATTTCTGAACATAGTTTTTGTCTGTCTAGGTCTAAACAGACGTGGTTCACCAGTTCTTATACAAGTGTTCAGCATAACAAATGCAATTCACAGATGGCCACAAATGTTACAGTTGCTGGCAATCCTCCTCCTCCTCTTCTTTCTTCTCCTGCTCCCCCCTCCCCTTCTCCTCTTCCTCCCCCTCTTCCTCCTCCCTCCCCTCCTCCTCTTCTTCCTCCTCCTCCTCTCTCTTTGTTTCTATTTCTCTGTCTCTGTCTCCTTTATTCCAGTTCCCTAGCCTCAGTTCTACCCAGCATTTAGAGTCCTTCTTAGAAGGGAAGTACATTGAAGTCTGCTAGACAAATAACACCTTGACATTTCAGGGAGCCCTTCTTTCATGAAGGCTTAGTTTCCCCAGAAAGAAAATGCATCTGGGGCTGCTAGACAGGCAGCCTCCTAAGCAATGGACCTGCACTATCTGAATTACTCTCTATAACTGTGGAGTGCCGAGTCTAAGCCCATTGTTCTTCAATATTCCAGCTTTACTTAAGTGACTAATTGATGTAACTTCCTGCACAGGGTGAGGGTGGAGTTGGAGGAAGAGCGCAGCGTTTCCAAGAGGCACCCTGCTTAGGAGTTTCCCTTTTTCTTGAGAGGAAGCCAGATTTCCAACTTCTTGAATTTGGGGATACTCAAAAGACCACCAGGGAAACTCTCTATTTTTTGGCTAAAACACTAGAATACTTGATTTTTTAACTTTGGGCAAGTCTCGGGAAATTTACCAGAAACTGGGATTCAGGAATTTGAATTGTTCAGGAGCTCTTATTTAGGGCCATGTGGATGGTCCACTTTCCAAAATTGATATGAAATGGTCCTGGAAAATGGGAGAGCCCTTTCTTCCTTAATCTGCTACACTTTCCCTTTAGTATATCTCCAGAAGAAAGGTAGAAAAAGATGAAAAGAGCCAGGAAAATAAGTTAATTCCCTTTTATGTCATTGCAAATGAGTGGCTTCCTCCAAAATAATCCATCCCAATATAGTGGGATCTAACCAATTAATCTTAGGAGCAGACCCCATCAGTGAAACACAGCCTTTGGAGGCACTGAATAGCAACTCCAAAGCAAAGAATTCATATGCGGACAACCTCAGTCACTGAGACTTAATCAATAACTCTTGGTTCTCTTAACAAGGTACCAATGAACTTATTCACATTCTAAAAGCAAATTTGTTCTTCCAATGTGTCAGACTCTTTATAACCCCCTTTGGGATTTTCTTGGCAAAGATATTGAAGTAGTTTGCCATTTCCTTTTCCAGCTCATGTTACAGACGAGGAAACTGAAGCAAACAGCTTTAAGTGACTGTCCAGGATGACACAGCTAGTAAGTGTCTGAGGTCAGATTTGAACTCAGAAAGATGAGTCTTCTTGACTACAGGTTTGGCACTCTATCCACTGTTGTACTGTTGAGCACAACTCCACCCTTCCCTCCCCCAATTGATCCCTGAGCAGGAATTTCAGCCTAGGATAAAATCCCTGATCCATTCTTTCTCTTCCCCTGTCCCCCGACCCACTCACCAGATATTCCCCATCTCTGCCCATTCTAGGTTCCCTGTTCCTCAGCCTAGGGAAAACTTCGGGGGCGTGGGAAATTCAAATATACACTGACCAAACACTGATTGTAATTTCAGCTTACATAACCTGACTATTGTAATCTCTTTAAAAACCAGCACATTGTCCATGCCAACTCACTGTCTGATCTGGGTATATGACCCTGGCAGTCCTGTGGTAATAAAATCCACTTCCAGATTTACTCTGGGGCATCTTCTGTCTCTCTCCTTTCTTGCTCTATAGTACCTAAGTCCCCTATTTTATCTTGGGATTCTTGAAAACCCTGGTATTTCTTTATTGTAGGAAAAGCTTTCTTTCTTTCTTTTTCTTTCTTTCTTTCTTTCTTTCTTTCTTTCTTTCTTTCTTTCTTT
>NW_027185811.1:2062577-2159482 GCF_028583685.1 Petaurus breviceps papuanus | reverse complement strand
CTTTCTTTCTTTCTTTCTTTCTTTCTTTCTTTCTTTCTTTCTTTCTTCCTTCCTTCCTTCCTTCCTTCCTTCCTTCCTTCCTTCCTTTTTTCCTTCCTTTTCTTCTGTAATGTTAATAGAATAGGAAGATCTTCCCTGCCCATTAATAGCCTAGCACATGGATCTGGGGTCACATGGAGCACAGTGTGGGAGGAGCCTGCCCAAGGAAGGGTGAGAGAGAGAGCATGGGCAGAGAGAGAAGCAAGCTGTCAATAGGCAGATGGAGGAACTTGCCTAGGAGAATTTGTTTTTGTAGGCAGGCCCAACACAAAGAAGTTTTAAGATGTAAGTACTCCCTGGATTAGTGATAAGTACCCTGCTAAATCTTACCTTCTGGTATCCTAATGATGTTCCAAATAAATATTTTGGCTTTGCCTTTGAGGAAGAGAGTTTATTATATTTTGTGAATCTACCCTGGAAATACGCACGCATATTCATAACGGCTGCTTTGGGTATCACATTGATGTTACACCTTCCTTCCTTTTCTTCAGTTTGCTAATGTCTATATATTTAGATCTTCAATTAAGGATCAGGCTTTTTGAGGATCAGACTTTGTCATTTCTTGCTCTGGGTCCAAGGGAGGTAACATAGTTGTGCAATTTTTAAAATAGTACTGCTCCCACGCACACACTTCCAGGTAAAAATGTCAATAAATACCAATCTTCCTTTCATCATTCTGGTTGGCTCAATTTTGGTGAAACCAGACTGGGCAGCAGCTCCTCAGGGAGGAAGCATTTCTCCACAAGCCACATAAGAAATACCACTCAATGGGGCGGCCAGGTAGCACAGTGAGTAAGAGCACTGGCTCCAGTGTGGGGATGACCTGGGGATTGAATCTGGGCTCAGACACTTAGCACCCACCCAGAAACACCTGGTCGTGTAACCTTGAGCAAGTTACTTAACCACAATTGCTTTAAAAAAAAAAAAAATACCACTTAAATTCAGTATCTAATTCTCACAAAAATGATTAGGGAAATTCAGTCTCCGTCAAGAGAGAGCTGTGGTAAAGAAACTGATAGAGTCAATCTATATGAGAGAAGTTGTTGCTCTAAAACAAGAGGGAGATGGTGGTGGTGGAGAGATTTAAATGGGAAGAAGGGAACCTAAGCACCCCTATGCCCATCTGCTTCACCCTTAAGACTTCTGTGCCATGGGGTGGCAAGGTGGCACAGTGAATAGAGCACCAGCCCTGGAGTCAGGAGGATCTGAGTTCAAATCTGGCCTCAGACACTTAACACTTACTAGCCTTGTGACCTTGGGCAAGTCACTTAACCTCAATTGCCCTGTCCTCCCCCCTCCAAAAAGCAAAAAAAAAAAAGACTTCTGTGCCTTCTGTAATTTATGTGTTTTACCCCCATTAGAGAAGGAGCTCCTTAAGAGCCAGAATTTTCTAACTTTTTCTGTTTTCATTCCCAGCACTTAGCACAGAGTTTGGCACATATGAAGTGCTTAATAACATTTTATTTATTCAAGGGATAGACTAGTTTAGCTGATTTTTCTGCCAAGTTCCTTGGTGGGTGTTAAGGGTTATAAAATAATATTAGTAACCAGCATATCTATGGTGCTTTAAGGAGCAAAGTGCTTTACATGTGTTAGCTCATTTGATCTTTCCAACAACCCCTGTGAGGTAGGTTCTATTATTTTCCCCTTACAGATGAAGAAATTGAGGTACAGAGAGATTAAAAGACTTGCTAAAGGTCACAGAACTAGTAAGAATCTGAGGCAGAGGAATGCCCATCAGTTGGAGAATGACTGTGTGTTATATGTTGTGATGGAATGCTATTGTGCTATAAAAAATGATGAGAAGGATACTTTCAGAAAAATCTGGGAAGACATACATGAATTGACACAGGATGAAGTGAGTAGAACCAGGAGAACTGCACACAGTACCAGTAATATTGTATGATGATGGGGGCAGCTAGGTGGCACAGTGAACAGAGCATTGGCCCTGGAGGCAGGAGGACCTGAGTTCAAATCTGGCCTGAGACACTTAACACTTATTAGCCATGTGACCTTGGGCAAGTGACTTAACCCCAATTGCCCAGCCTTCCCCCCTCCAAAAGCAAAAAAAAAATAATATTGTATGATGATCAACTGTGAATGACTTAGTTATTCTTAGCATTATAAAGATTCAAGACAATTCTGAAGAACTCATGATGAAAAATGCTATCCACCTCCAGAGAAAAATTATGGAGTCTGAGTGCAGATCAAAGTACACTAATTTTCACTTTATTTTTGTCATGTTGTTTTGTGGGTTTTTTTTTGTCTTTTTGTTTCACAACATGACTAATGGTAATATATTTATCATGTCTGCATATGTATAACCTATATCAAGTTGCTTGTCTTCTCAGTGAGGGATGAGGGGAAGGAAGGAGAGAGGGAGAATTTAGAACTCAAAATTTAAAAAACTGTTAAAAATTGTTTTTAACATGTAATTAGAAAAAAATAAAATATTAAAAATAAGGGGGATAAAAGAATCAGAAGCAGGGTTCAAACTGACGTCTTCTTCATTCCAAGTTCTGCTCTCTGTCCACTACCCCAACTAGCTGATCACTCAGCTTCTGGGGAGGAAAGTACTGGACATAGAATCTGTCTGATCTTCAAGAGGACTCCCAAGGAAGGAGGTGGTAATCTCAAGAGCTCTGGCTAACAGCATCAGTGGCAGAGAAGGAGGATGAAACTATAACTTGTATCAGAGACAAACTTCAGGAGAGAGGCATATGCTGTCCAAACTAAATTACAGATTCATCTTCATCATTGTGGTTCCATGATCAGCCCCTGGAGAAAACATGGGGATATGGTAGCAACTATAAGCCACAGAATATTTGTGAATATGGCATACTCTCTGCAAGAGATGAATGCATTCCTAAAGATAGAATGTATCTCCTGTGACTTTAGATGAGGATATGAGAGTGTAAGAAAAGATTATAGTAGTGGTCTGACACAGAGGTTCCCCAAATGCGTGATACTACTTCTTGGGGGGTGCTGGAATGATTCAGGGGGGGTAGCCTCAGATGCATTTTGGAGCATTGAATAAAAATAACTGAGCAGTGGAAGCATAAAGAAAGAAGAGAGAACAAGAAAAAAAAATTGAAAAACCACTCATACATGTTTCATCTGTCGTGTAACATAGTTAAAGTCATATTGATCACATTTTTTTCCAAATAAACATAACAAAATGCAAGTTATTGCTAACTGGTGGCCAAGTCTGCAGACGAGTCTTAACAAGCAAGTGTTGGCAGGCAAGCATGTGGAGCATTGTCAGGAAGTCCAGCATGCATTAGCAGGATTACATGCATATAACAATTTATTTACAATATGACACAGTTACATGACACAATATTGCATCATTGAAATTTCAATGCAAGAAAAAACCCACAAATTTATAATAAGTTATTAAATTTAAGACAAGTAATTTTTTAAAAAAATATTTATATCTTTTTGAAATGATGCACATTTAAAAAAAACATTAAAGGTTTAAAGAAAGTAGATTTCAGGGGTCAGCTAGGTGGCACAATGAATAGAGCACCAGCCCTGGACTCAGACACTTAAGACACACACACACACACACACACACACACACACACACACACACACACACACAAACTAGCTGTGTGACCTTGAGCAAGTCAACCCCAATTGCCCTCCAAAAAGCAAAAAAAAAGAAGTAGATTTCCAGGGTGTTGCTGAGTAATTTTTTTTTTAAAGGGGGCAGTAGGCCAAATAAGTTGCAGAACCTCTGGACAATAAATTGGTCACTCAAGGATAAGACCAAGGGGTGCAGTGTAGTGGGTTTTTGCCTGGTCCTACTGAGACATCCATCATGTCCCAGTTCTTTATATAAAATTAAGACAAGGAAATACCCCTAGAGTAACAGTACAGTTAAAAATTAACCATGTGAAAAACAAAATTGTAAAAAGTGGGAGAGGTGAGTTGGTAACTGTTTTAAAAATTACCTCAATGATCCACAGGCTGACTTAGCATTAAACATTTTTAATATAGAAACAACTGCATAGAGGAGATTGTTACTCTTCTGATGTCTTGGTCTGTTATTCTTGGGACCCAGAATGAACCTCTGTGAAGAATGGCAGGGGACCCATTTACTGGCACCACATTTGATTGCAGCTACTATTGGGTCTAATTTGTTATCCTTTATCCTTAATCAGTAATGCTCTTGTATCCTTTGATGATTGTTAGGAATGGTATAATTTCTACTATTACAGTCTAAAAATGCACATAGTTTGCTGGAACCCAAACTTGAGGTCTCTCAAGTCTAATTTAATATTATTTTTTAAAAAATTAAAAGGAAAATAAAATCATATCAGTAGTGGGCAGCTAGGTGGCACAGTGAATAGAGCACTGGCCATGGAGTCAGGAGGACCTGAGTTCAAATATGGCCTCAGACACTTAACACAAAAACTAGCCGTGTGACCTTGGGCAAGTCACTTAACCCCAATCGCCCTCCAAAAAGCAAAAAAAAAAAAATCATATCAGTAGGGTGTGAAGGTATAGAGCACTAACAGTTCAGATAATAAGGAAAAATTTCTTGGTAGGAGGTGGAACTTGAATTGAATCATAGAGAGAGCTAGGAGTCTCAAGGGGTGAGACAACTCACAAGAATTGAGAGGTAGATGATAACAGAATGAGATCAGGGAATAATTAAGAATTCAGTTTGACTGAACCATGCAGTCTGTGATGAAAAGTGTGAAATGAGGCTGAATCATAGGATCACAGATTTAGAGTTAGAAGGGACTTACTTTATAGGCCACTTAATCCAATCCCCTCATTTTACAGATGAGGAAACTGAAACTCAGTAATTTACCCAAGATCACCTTGATATTAAGTTTCGGAGGTGGGATCTGAACCCAGGTCTGACTTTAAGTGGGTTACCACACTATCTTAGAAAAGTAGTCATTGGGAAGATGTGTTGGACTCAGATTATGGAGAGCCTTAAATGCCAAACTAAGAATGATCACTTATGGCCCAGTGTAATGGCAAACAAATGAGTACTTAGCATCTTGTTTCAGTTTAAGTGTCTTTGAGCCTTGCCAGTGATTATATCAAGTCTTTCTTAAGAAACAGAGCCTATGAATCCCACAGTGAGAGGGATTTGCCAAAGACAGGAACAGGAAGGACTTAAGAAGTGGGTGGAACAGGGAGGAGCTAAAGACCAAATAAAAAACTGAGCACAGCTGGGACTGGGCAGAGTTGAGAAGGGAAAAACTTGTGGTGTCAGGCGCTCTGTCTGTTCTGTCTGTGTTAACTTGTGTTTGTGATACTTTGTACAGAAGCTCTGGAACCTTACTGGAATCCCTGAAAGAGAATTTTCTTGTCTGTTTACAGAAGTCCTGGAGGAGGGTCTCAGAGGTCCTGGGATTACACTGATGATTTGTGTTGAGTTCTAAGACCTTGTTTGTGGGTCTGTGTTGATTTCATAGGCAGATAGTGAATTGATGATGGTGCCAGCAATGTGTTTGAATGTTATTTTGGCTCTGTTAAACTTTGTCTTTCCAGAAACAGGAACTGGGAAGGATTTGAGGTAGACTGGACACTGTGAGCTTCAATATGGAATGGGAGTTGGATGAGGAACTGGACAAGGAACTCGACGAGGAGCTGAGAGTGGACTGCCTGTGAATCCAAGTGACAGTTGGGTAGATTCAGGCAAGAATTGAACCCATGGAAGAGGAACCATAAAATTTGGGAGCCAGCCTCAAGCCAAGATGAAAAGACCTCTCCTCCAGTACTTAGTGCTGATTGAGAAGATCATGATTTACTGTGGCCTAGGGGTGGGAGAACTTTGTACTTTGTACCCCTTAAGCATGATTGAGTTAAGGATGATTGGAAACTAAGAAGAAAGAAAACTTTTTGACTGAGAGATTAAGACAATGTGACCTAGGGGTGGGAAAACTTTGACTTTTGTACTTTGTGTCCCTTAAGGAAGATTGCTCCTTAAGGATGATTGAATTAAGGAATTACTGAATAATATCTTTTGTTTAAAACTATGTGGCCACTTTAGTGATAAGTTGTTATGTTATATCATTGTGAATGCTGTACTTTGGTTTATGCGAATGTTTTGCCTTAGTTTATTGCTGAATAAATAGAGAGTTCACTATACTATGTGATCAGAATCTTAAAGCTATTCACAGCAGCAATCCTCTGGAAAGCTGCTTGTGCTTGGCTTTACACCCAGAACCCCTCTAGGGCCCTCTTAGGCTCACAAAGACTAGGTTTAATCCTCCAGGCTTGACCTCAAAATATAAGTTTCTCTCATGCTCTTCACCTGGAGTACCCTGGGAATATCTTCAAATATATTGATGTCTGTGTTTCCCCAAATGTTAGTAACAGGGTCTTCAACTTCTATGAGATAGTGAGGGTGTGATATGGATATTATATATAAGTCTTTATTTTACTCAACAAAAGAGATTACTTAAAGGAATCTGCGATCTCATTGATTTGATAATTTTCTCCAAAAATGCAGAGCACAACCCTTCCTTGACTATGATCATGCACAAATCTTGTGCAACTCCACCAAAAGTTTGCTAGAGAAGGGCCACCCAATTATATGCCAGCTTAATGATAAAACAATTGTGCAAAATAGTTTCTAATTATTTTTTTTATTTCCTCTTCATTTGTCGTGCATTCTTTTTATTTTTTTTTGATCCTGACAAATTGGTTTTCAGCTTTCTTTTAAAAAAAAATTAGACTAGCTACTGGTTTAGCTATTCTCCTTTTAAAAAATATGGCTCCTAGTTTTATTAATTTTATTAATATATTATTTTGTGTGCCTAATTCATTAATCTGCTTTTTTCTTTCTTTTGTTATTGAAAGTGTCTAGAGACATGAAATTTTCCGTCAAACCTGCTTTGTTAGTTTCCCCCAAATTTTAGCATATTGTTTTACTGTCTCATTTTCTTTGATGATGTTATCTGTTGTTTTTTTGCATTCTCTGACCCATCAAATTCTTTAGTATTAAGCTATTTAGTTTCAAATTTTAATGCTTTCTTCAAAGGCCTTTTATAAAATCTTGATGGTAGTCAGTAAACATGTGTTTAACTTTTCTGCATTGTTTGTAAGGTTTTATGTCCTAGTCCTTGGTCAATTTTTTGTAAAGGGGGCATATTCTGCTAAGAAATATATATTCTTTTTTCTGTACCTATTTAGTAATTACTAGAGATCAATCATTTCTAAATTTTCTAAAATTGTATTCAGGTTTTTAACTTCCTTTTTATATTTTTGTTATATCTATTTATGTCTGAAAGAGTTACATTATGGTCTCCCACTATTATTGTTTTATTCTCTATTTTGCCTTTTAAATCATTGATTTTTCCTTTATGTATTTAGATACTATACCACATATATATAAACACACATACATGCACACATACATATAAATATATATTATGTGCATATTAAGTATCAATATTAATTCATTGTCTATGGTCCTTCTTATGTGGTTTCTATATTTATTACTTTTAATCCAGTTTATTTTTACTGTTGCCTTATCTGAGATTATGATTATTACCCTGTCTTTTTTTTTTTTTAGTTTAGCCTTTTATTTTAACTGTATAAATTATTTGTGTTTCTAGCGTGTTGGGTAAACAACATAAACAGATTCTACTTCTGCTTTGTCTGATTCATTTTGCTATTTTCTTCCATTGTATGACCTAATTCAGACCATTCACATTCAGCTTGTGCTCAAAAATGTTAATTGAGTTTCTTCCTCTTGAGATCTCTGGTAATTTCAGACTTTCCTCTTTTTAATCCCCTATCACTCAACTCTCTGATTCCTTCCACTTTGATTGTGGTGAGAGAAGAGTGGGGGAGATCATGAATGGAAATTTTTAAAAATAGAGAAGAAAAGAAATATCATAAAGGATAATAGAGTTAAATAAGATCTTAAGAGGAAAAAAGAAAAGGAAGTGGGAAAGGAACACACTAAAGAATAAAAAGAAAGAAAGGGAGTGGACTGCATAACAAATGTTTTGTTGTTGACAGTCCCTACCAGAATCTACCATCCCTCTTATTCATCCCATCTCCTTTCCCCTCCTTTCCCAGTTGGCTGTTTTCATGTTAAGTTGAAGGCATTTCTACATTTCTATACCAAATTCTCTCTCTCTCTCTCTCTCTCTCTCTCTCTCTCTCTCTCTCTCTCTCTCTCTCTCTCTCTCTCCATCTTATTCTCTCTCTCTCCTACATTTCTTGGTTCAGATGAGAGTGAGGTTTAGGTGATACTCAGTCCCACCATCCCTTCCTTTGTGTTTGTATAGTCTTCTTGTGAACACTGATTATGTAAGTTATGATGTTCCACTTACTTTTTTCCTCTTTATTCCCTAGTGCATTCCTTCCTTCTTTTTCTCTTAAGATCAAAATATAACAAAACTAATCCGAGCTCCTCTGTCTTATTTAATTCCCTCTCTTACTCTTGATGAATGACAGCTAGGTTTTGAGGGGACATTTGCATCTTCTTTTTCTATTAGAACATAAACATTTTATCCTTGTATAGTCCCTTCCAATGTATTTACCTTTTTTTTTTCAGAGTATATACCAAGCATTGGTCTTTTCGTTGTGAATGTTTGGAAATTCTCTATTTTATTTCCTTTCCTGTAAGATTATAGTCATTTTTTTCTGGGTGAATTATTTTATTGCAAGCCTTTATCTTTCACCTTTTAGAAAACCATATTCTAAGCTGTTCTGTTCTTTTTTAAGTAGCTGCTAAGTCTTATGTGATCCTGTGGCTCATTGGTACTTAAACTCTTTATTTCTAAGTGCTTATTGCATTATTTCTTCAATCTGGAAGAAAAATCTGGATTTTTCATTTTATTTTTTTCAGAAGATGACTAGTAGATACTTTCTATTTTAACTTTATTCTCTGGTTCTTGAACATGTAGGCAATTTTATGATTTCTCAAAAAATATTTTCCAAACTTTTGGGGGTAGGGTTGTGATTTTGAGGGAGTCTGATGATTCTTAGGTTTTTCTCTCCTGACCTGTTTTCCAGGTCAGTTGATTTTGATCAGAGATATTTTATGTTTTCTTCTATTTTTCAGTCGTTTGATTTTTGTTCTCCTATTTTTCATTGTCTTGTGGTGTCATTGCTTTCTGCTTGCTTGCTTATTATTTTCAGGAACTCTGTTTTGCACTATCTGTACTAAACTCATTTTTCTACTTTCAAGTATTTACTCTAGCACTCTCATCTTTTTTTTTTTTTTGCTAATTTTTTCTTCTGCATTCCTCATTTCATTGATAATATAATTTTAAAACTCTTGCTTTATGTCTTCCAGTAATTGATCATTGGACAAACTGTGGTTTTGCCTGTGGCTTTCCATATACATGCTACAGTTATTCTCTTCTGTCTTTGTCTTGAGATATCCTTGTATAGATAATATTTCTTTCTCATCATTCTTTCCTTTTATTTACTCAATTTCAGCCTCATTTTCAATAGGACTTTGTGTCAGAGTTGGATTAGGCATGCTTCTGTATGTTGGGGCTCTGCTTAGACTTTATCTGTATTATCTCAGGTCCTGCCACTGTTTCCTCTAGTTATCAAGTTTTATGTTCTTCACAGATCTTAGGGGTGGTTCAGGCAAGCAAGCCTTCAGTGTCCTAAGAAGTCCAATTTGGGTATGATATGATTGTTGCCCTCCTAATCTGAATTTTTCAGGCTGCCATTGCTGGTTTAGAGTCTAGGTGACAGTTTCGGGTTCAACCCTGGCTGAAGCGCTAGTAAAGAAATGTTGGCTTCTACCATTGTTAGTGTGCTCAAAGTCTTTGCTAGTTTAGAGCAATGGAACTGAAGGCTTAGCCCTGTTCTGCTTCCTAATCATTTCATAGCTGCATGTTCCAGCCTGGGCCTGTGCGCCAGAAGGATCTGTGACTCTAAGAAGGGTCAGAGTAACATAACTGCAGGTTTGCTTCTGGTCCATGCTCCCTGCCCCTAGGGACATAGATGAAAACTTTAGCCCCAGGCTATGAGGTGTCTGCAAGCAGGCACTTGGGTCAGACTCTGTGACCCTCCTGTATAGTGAATGAAGTAGTGCTTGGTCTTTTTTAGTCTGAATGCTGTCGCCTCTGATTTCTGGATGGTGTAGCTATGACTGAGTCCTACTCTGTATAGGAATACTTGGCTTCTCACTCAATCTCCTGTTGTTCTGACTTAGGCTTTGACTTCATTCCCTTCTCCTTGTCTTTCTTGCATAGTCCTGGACCAAGGGTTCACTCCATCCTTTGCCATGGCCCTGATAAGCCTCAACTGGATTTGCTGATTGACTGGTAGCAACTCTCCTTCAAAACTCAGGTGCTGACTGGAGCTCTCCCCTGCTGTGGTGCCAGCCTGGGCTTCTTGGGTGATGTACCTGAACCCTATAGTAAGCCTGTCTCCTGTTTAGGCACCGTAGTTTCTGTCTCCTCTGGCTTGTGTCTGCTTAGGGCTTCCACTGATCCCAGACTGTATAAGAAGCTTATAACCACTTTTTTTCCTTTTTAAAAATTTATCATTGTTATTTTTGGTACATGTTTAAGAATCTTACCAGAATGTGGGAAATTTAAAATCCTTATAGGTACCATCACATTGCTATCTTAATCAAAAGTTCTCCACTGACATAACTTGACCAGGACCAAGTTAGATGCTTTTTTTCCAGAGACAGGGAACAGTACTAGCCAATC
Source organism: Petaurus breviceps papuanus (assembly GCF_028583685.1). Classification (NCBI taxonomy): domain Eukaryota; kingdom Metazoa; phylum Chordata; class Mammalia; order Diprotodontia; family Petauridae; genus Petaurus; species Petaurus breviceps. The sequence continues at coordinate 2,148,782 of NW_027185811.1, read as the reverse complement.
ATTAATTAACCCAATAGACAATACCATCAAGAGAAGACTAATGTGAACTCAGCTACTTAGGCCACATGACACATGGGAATACCTAAGGAAGGAGTGAAACCTATGTGTGGTGCCTTGGGAGCTGTCTAGCCATCAAAGGGAAATGTGGCTGAGCCTGAGAGTTCTAGTACCCAGTATGCCAGCAGGGTAGGTGAACCTCACTTTCTTAAACCCATTCATTCTCTTTGCCTCAGTTATTTGTAGATGACTGGCAACAACAGAAGATGATCAATGAAGGATTGAGACAACTGCTATAAGTCAAGAAACAAGGAATAAAATTACAGGTCTCAAATTCCATTCTCTGGAAGGCATTTTACTTCTAAGACAATGGCAGAAGTCACAGCTGCACCATGGAGTGCTGACCCGGACTGTAACTGATCCCAGTATGATTCTAGGAAGCACATGGTACTACCCAGCATATATCATTCTATGACTATGAAGGCACTATATGATGACTTCAGATCTATGGGTCAAGAAAAGTACTAAATCAAATAAGAAACAGATTTTACTGGTTACACATAGCAGTAGAAGCCACTAAGCAGTGTGAGATGAGCTCAAATGTTCAAAGAAACATGGTGCTAAATCATGCAGCACATTTGGAGACTGTAAGCATTAACAATCATTTGGAACTTGTCTGCACTGGCTTTTTATCTCTAAAAAAAGATAATAAAAACATAAGTCATACCTTAGTGATGACTGATCATTTCATTAGTTATGCCAGGCATACTCAATCAGGAACCAGAAAGCTTCCATGGTTTCTGAAGTGTTGTGGGTAAAGTATTTCTCAATTTCAGGACCTATTCTGACCAAGGTAGAGACTTAGAGAATAAGTTCCCTGAGGAAATGTTGTCTTTGAATGGTGCCAAGAAATGAAGAATAACACTTTACCATCCCCATGCAGAGCTTTAGTGTTTCAATGACACTTTGATGAATATGTTAGGTCTCAGGAGAGTTGAAATGTGGCATTTCTACTACATGCATGCAACCTTACTAGGAATAATGACCCAGACTATCCACTATACACCTATTGGTGTTTGGGTAAGCACTATTTCTATGCCTACCTATTAGCATGCTTTGGTGTCAGTAGAAAGAGAACAAACAAGTACTCACAATTAGCACATCTTTTGGCTGAGAGAGAAGTTGAAGAAAGCCTATCAACTAGCTATTATATCTGCCCAGAGGAGTTTTGACATAAACAAACAGATGTAGTTATTGGTTGGTGATAATCAGATATACTGATGCAGCTCTTTGTCTGCTTTATAAGAACAATAGAGAGAGGTCTTAGGTTTTCCCTGAGAATGTATTTAAGATGTAGAAGAAAACCTCTTAAGACATATTGAAGCAGATGACAATTAGGCACTTCTGGTGATTCATGTAGGCACAAATAATATTGCCAGAAGGAATCTAAAAAGGATTGCTGATTTTTTAAAGTCTTGGCAAGAAACCTAAGACTGTATGGGCACAGGCTGTGGTTTCCTCACTGCTGTTCATTAAAGGCAAGGGATGCAGAGAGAAAAATTAATTTGAAAAGTGAACAGTTAGCCAAGAAGGTGGTATCTGAAAATGGGATTTGGATTTCTGGACCATGGCTTAAAATATAGGGATTACAGATTCCTGTCTAGAAATAGAGTACACCTAACAAAAGCTGATGGGGCAACTAGGTGGCACAGTAGGCAGAACACCATGCCTGAATTCAAATCCACCTCAGATACTTATTAGCTGTGTGACCATGGACAAGTCACTTAATCTAGTTTGCCTCAGTTTCCTCATCTGTAAAATGAGCTAGAGAAACAAATGGGAAATTACTCCAGTGGCTCTTTGCTAAGAAAACTGCAAATGGGGGGGGGGGGGAGAGGAGGGGACAACTAGGTACAGCTAGGTGGCATGGTGAATAGAGCACTAACCCTGGAGTCAGAAAGACCTGAGTTCAAATCTATCCTCAAACACTTACCACTTACTAGCCTTGTGACCTTGGGCAAGTCACTTAACCCCAATTGCCCTGTCCTCCCCCCTCCAAATAGCAAAAAAAAAAAAAAACCAAACTCTACCAAAAGTATGAATGGGGTCACAAAGAGTCAAACAGGACTGAAAGAACAATAACAACAACAAAAACTGATAAGTTGTATTTTTGGTGTCTTGCAAATCTAATCAAAAGGGCTTCAGGGACAGCGAGGGAATAACTGCTATGAAGGAAGAAAAAAGAACATTTGAAACATGCAGTTGTTCACAGGGCACAAAATCCATGGACCAGGTTAGGGATGTGGTCTAAAACCATGGACACTTTTGTTTTTTGTCTTTTGGAGGGCAATTGTGGTTAAGTAACTTGCCCAAGGTTACATGGCTAGTTTTTTTGTGGTGTTAAGTGTCTGAGGCTGGAACCGAACTCAGGTCCTCCTGACTCCAGGGCTGGCACTTTACAGGGCCGGCGCTTTACTCACTGTGCCACCTAGCCACCCCCACCATGGACACTTTACTTTAAGAATAGCTGAGCTATGTATACAAATCATTCCGCTGTTTCTGTCTCTCCCTATTTAGCATACACAGATCAACATGATAGCTGCCTTCAACTACATATAAGGAAAGGCTTAGAAACAGATCACTGAAGTGGGGTGGGGTAATAAAAACACCAGTTTGTGTATGACGCAGTTTTTTTTAAAGTCAAAAGTGACAATGAAATTAATGACTGTACAACCAGTCACTTTCATTAGGATTATCTTTATATATTTAAAAAGCATAATCACATGAGAAAATCCAGAAATCAGGGAAGGAGGACGTCAGTGTAGGAACTAGGAGATCCAGGGTGAGACCAAGAACAGTCAACTATCTCACCCAAAAATGCAGCCTGGGGAAGAGCCTGGTTCTGGTACAAAGCTTTGATTCAGAAACTAAAGTGGAAGAGATAAGTAAAACAAACAAGAGCCTGGCCAGTATAAACAGCTAGTAAAGATCTAGAAAAGCCCCAAAATCCAGCCTAGAAGGAAAGGGTATATCATAATTATAAGCAGAGATCCAAGGGGAAAAAATGGATTTTCCATAAGGACTACATGAATACTTAGAAGAAATGAAGCAAGAGTTGAAAAATAAAACAAAAGTTGTGAAGGAAAGAATTAGGAGAATAAATAGATCAGCAGAGAAAATTGTAAATCTTACCCTAGCAACAAACTTTCTGAAAGCTAGAATAGAAAAATAGAAATCAATGACTCAGTGAAGCAGAAGGAATAAAATCCAAAGATTAAAAAATATAAGATATCTAATATTAAAAACTGGCTTGGAAAACAAATTAAAAAAGATATAATTTAAGAATCATTGGACCCCCTGAAACCTCTGATTTTTTTTTTAAAACCAGGACATTATATTTGCCCAGATCTATTAGAATCAGAGGGCAAAACAAAGACAGAAAGAATTCACTGATCTCTAAATTCTCAAAGGATTCAAGAATATCATAACAAAAATCCAGAGTTTTCAGGTCAAAGAAAAAATACTGCAAACATATAGGAAAAAAATGAGTTCAAGAACCAAGAAACCACAATCAGGACCACTGAAGACATGGAAGTTTCTACCTAAAATAAGAGGAGAACTTCTAATACAATATTACAAAAGGCAAATTTATGGACTAGGGGGAGGCTAGGTGGGGCAGTGAATAAAGCACCAGCCCTGGAGTCAGGAGGACCTGAGTTCAAATTCGACCCCAGACACTTAACACACACACACACACACACACACACACACACACACACACACACAAACCTAGCCATGTGACCTTGGGCAAGTCACTTAACCCCAATTGTCCTACCTTTGCCCTCCAAAAAAGCAAAAAAAAAAGTTATGGACTAACAACTTAAGAATACATTACCATGAAAAACAGTATAATCCTATGGGAGAGAAATATACTTTTAGTGAAATAGAGGACTTTTAAGCACTTCTGATGAAATGACCAGAGTAGAATAGAAACTGATATGCAAACATAAGAGTTAAGAAAAGTCTAGAAAAGTAAGTTTATTTGAGTGGTTAGAAGAGCATAATGCCAACATTCTAATAGGGAAAAAAGAGAAGAAGAAGTTTCCCTTCTGAACATTAATATCTTTAAAGAGTATTGATGGAATTAAATAGGTAAAAGAGAGAACTTGGGGGGTTTTTGATTCTGGTCTAAAAGTTTCAGAGGAGAAAGAAAAGGGCGAGTAAAAGTAAAGCTCTGATGTAGAAAAGAGGAAGATGAGGAGGGAACATCTTATTTCCCAAAATTGGAGGGTGCGAGAAGAAGAGTATACAATCATAGAAGAAGAGGCAGGGGGAGGAGGCATGAGATGAACATCATTATGATCTGAAATGGACCAAAGACATATTGAGTCCATATAGAATTTGGTGTAGAAATACATCAAATTGAACAAGGAAATAAGTGGGGAAAGCAGGGGCTATTAAGACGGAAATTATTACCATGGAGAAAATAGTCTTAAACAGAATAAACTTCCTGATTCTGAAAGGGAATTAAAAGAGCAAGAAAAGAAAAGAACTTGGATTTAAGGTGGAGGGGTTGTCCTGTCTCTTAAAGATTTAAAGAGCTTGTCTCTTAAATAATTTTGGAATGACTGAGAAATTGAAAAATTTGTTGTTATGAATGTGATTGAATATTATTGTGCCATAAGAAATGCCAAAAGAGACTACTGCAGAGAATACTAGCAGTATGAACTAGTGTAGAATGAAGTGACCAGCACCAGGAGAATGTTTTATACAAGAAAAGCAATGCTGTATAGCAAAACTTAAAAGACTTAAAAAAAAAATTCTGATTGATATAGTGACCAACTATGTCTGCATAGTACCTATGATGAAGCATGTTATTCGGATGGACTCAAGGTGGGGAAGAAACATGCATTTTTTTTTTTTTTGCCTTTTGGAGGGCAATTGGGGTTAAGTAACTTGCCCAAGGTTACATGGCTAGTTGTTTCTTGTGTGTGTGTGTGTGTGTGTGTGTGTGTGTGTGTTGTGTCTGAGGCCAGAACCGAACTCGGGTCCTCCTGACTCCAGGGCTGGCGTTTTACTCACTGCACCACCTAGCTGCCCCAGAAACATGCATTTTTGTACATGACCACTATGTGGATTCATTTTGCTTTATTATGGTTGTTTGTTACGAGGGTTTATTTTTTTCTCTCTCATTTTTTCCATTGAATTGGGTGAGGAGATGAAGATTATATTATAGATGTCGCCGCCCCCCCCCAAAGAAAACTATCGTGACATTTCTTTAAAAATTTCATTTATTTATTTATTTATTTTTAGTTTACAACATTCAGTTCCGCAAGCTTTTGAGTTCCAAATATTGTGACATTTTTTAAGACAAAGAAGACAAATAGAAATGCAAAAGGAAGCACAAATGAACAGTACAGTTTAGAGAATATGTGAAAGGTATACTTAAAAAAATAAACTGGTATGAAATTGAGATCCACAGTTTCACATACAATTCTTTTTTTGGTGTTCTGTGTTATACATAGAAATCTCTCTGATTTAAATTCAAAATAAAACAAATACATTTGAGGAGGAAGGGAATATATTTCACCAGAGGGATGGAATAGTGTCATAGGAAATGAGATGTCACCATTAAAATCAGGAAGGGACTCCTAAAAGGTCAAAATGAAGAGGGGTAGTCTATTCAAGGCATCAGGGACCACGGTAAACAAATACACTGAGTGAAGAGGGCAAGACAAGACCTGAAACAGAGAATGGTCTGCCACAAAGCAGTGAAGTAAGGTTAGAATGCCAGTGGAAGAGATATTGAGAAAGGCTGGAAATGTAGGTTAGCTCTAAATTATGGTGCACATAGAATGACAAGATCAATAGTTTATATTATATTCAGCAGGCCAAGGGGAGGAGTGGTAGATTTTTATTAATAGTAACAGCTCACATTTTTATAGTGCTTTCCTGTAGACATAGCTTGTTTGTACAGGGTTGTTAGAATGTTTTCTCCCTTATTAAACTGTGTACTCCTTGAAAACAGGGACTATTTTTTGCTTTTTTTTTTTTGGTTGTCCCCAGAGTGTAACACAGTGCCTGCCACATACAGGGTGTCCCTAAAGTCTGGACACATAGGAAATCTCATTAACTATGCATATTTTAAAGAAATGAAATAAATGAAAATTTCAACAACATTTTATTTAATTAGCATAAATTTTAGCCATGACAATTTCATGTGGAATAAAAACTTTCATCAGCTATTGGGGATTATTTTTCATATTAATGAGATTAATTAATGAGATTTTCTATGTCTAATTATGTAATCATGCTAATTAAAGTGTTGTTGAAAATTTCATTCATTTCATTTCTTGAAAATATGCATAGTTAATGAAATTTCCTATGTGTCCAGACTTTAGGGACACCCTATAAAAGGCATTTAATAAATGTTTATTGACTAACTGACTCACACCAGTGAGGTGATCAGAGCACTGTATTAGAAAGACTGTAAGGCAGCCATAATTAAGAGAAAGGATAAAATGGTGGCAAGGAACAGCACATAGCAGACTATTGACATAGTCTATATGAAGACAGGTTCTAGCTTGAATTAAACTGGTTGTAGTGGGAGTAGAAAGGAGTGGGAAGATTGTTTGGAAGATAGAATCAACAGGACTTGGAAAAAAAGATAAAGTGGAAGGAAAAATCCAAGATGATTTTGAGAATCATAGCTGGGAAGATTACTAGAAATAGAGAAGACATGAGAAAGGGCAGAGGCAAATATGTGAGAGGATTTATTTGAGGTGCCATCCATGTATCCAGGGGTGATTTGTGCAGAAATCAGTAGGCTACTAGGTCTTGGGAGATGCTCAAGGTGAAGACATATATAAGTCAATCAGTATTGATTGTACTATGTCCCTTCCTGCAGGGAAATTGTTCTTTTTTTTTTTTCTAAGCAATCGGGGTTAAGTAACTTGCTCAAGGTTACTCGGCCAGTTATTTCTGGGTGTGGTACTGAGTATCTGAGCCAGGATTTGATCCAGGTCATCCCAACACTGGAGCCAATGCTCTTACTCGATGTGTTACCTGCCCGCCCCCAAAATTGTTCTTAATACACAGTTATATAATAGGGTCTCTGGACAGAAGGTATTAGTGGCTAGGTGGGAATCAGGAAGGACTGCATTTTGAGCTGAGGTCAATGCAGAGGCAGAGAGGTTGGGCAAGAGCTTTGAAGGGAGTTAGGAGTTCTAAGAAGCAGAAGTGAAGAGGGAGTGAATTCTAGGAATTGGGTAAAGTCCCTTTTAGATTTGGGAATGAGATCAACAAGGGAAAGAATGTAGAAAGAAGAGATAAGGACCAAGGACATTTCCTGCTCTTGTAACTTACATTGTAATTTCGAAGATAAAACAAATAGAAATAACAAAATACCAGCCGGGAGAGAGTTCTTTAAGAGCAGTACAAGACAATAAATACAGTAAGAGTTCAGAAAGGGAGAGAATAAAAAGAATCGTAGAACATTAGATGGAGAAGGGATTTTCGAAGTTTCACTGAGTTTCCTCAGCAATTCAGGATTCACTTCTAAAGACAACCCAGCTTCAGCCTAAAGACAGGGGCAATACAAGGTGTGTGTGTGCATTATATATATATTCATCATATATACTGCAAAATGCATGTTTATATGTACATATCATGAATTTTATAATCCTTAAGTCTCTATCTAGGATCATAGATTTAGAGCTAGAAGGTTCCTCAGAGGTCACCTAGTCTAATTCTCTCATTTTACATGCAAGAAACCTGGAGAGGTTAATGGATTTACCCAAGGTCTATGTGACCTTATAAATGGCAGTGACAGAACCAAATTTAACTCCAAATTTAGTGCTCTTTTGCATCACAATGTGGAAAGGTATAGGTATGAAAGGTGACATATGCTTAATTATTTTTTTTATAAGAGAAACCTTCATGTTTTGGTTGGGGTTGTTGAAGATATATACAAAGATAGATAGAATACATAGTAAGTAGATAGATACATAGATAGGGCATTTATTAAGAGTTTACTATGTACCTGGTACTGTGCTAAGTGTTGGTTACAGGGTTTAAGCTCTGGGAACCCCCTTGAATCTTCCCGTTTGATTAGACATTTGTCTGAGGCCATAAACCTTTCATAATCCTAGGCCCAAATCTCTGTTACTCTTAACCTAGCCTAGCCCTCTACTGTCCAGCTACTTACCACCCCTGATCCTATCAAAATATCTACACCCAAATCTGTTACTCTTAAACGGTCCTAGCCCTCCACTGGCTGTCATCTCCATGTAGCCTTCAGCTATTTCCCACCCTTAATCCCATTCCTGGAGTCTGACCTCAGTAGCCAAGACCTTCCTTAGACTCCTCCTCAAGACCCTCCCAAACCCCTCCTTTAGATCACCCCTAGATCCCTCTCACAGTCTTTCTGTATATAAGATCCATCTTGCCTCCATGAAGGCACTGAGATTCAATCTAGTATTCAATTTTGTATTCAATCTAGTATTCAGTCTAGGTCAGATTATTCTGGCCCACTTGTCCAATACAAGTGTCACAAATACTTAGTTCCTTAAGAGTATACCCATTATGGTGAATCTTTAATCTTTGTTTTACTTTGAGAGAAAGCTTGAATCAAATTCATTTGGCAGGAACCTGTGTGTTGGTATTTTGGGGTCTCAAGTACCCCTAAACCCTAAACCTCAACACTGGGAATACAAATAAGCAAAAAGATACTCCAGAAGAAAAACATATAGAAAGAGTTTAGAGAAATAACTGCCGTGAAGAAAAAAGAGAGATATTAATTTTAAAAACAAAAGAAAAAGTAAGCCAAGAGATAATGAACTTGTAGTACTTCCATTGCCAAGGATTTGGAATAGACGCTGCATTCTAAGGGTCAGGGCAGAAATCTTTCAGGCGTCCTAAGTCAAGGACTAAAGGAGCTGTGACTGTATATTTCTTTCTTACCCTGTTGTTCACCCTTCCTTCTTAAAGAGGACCAGTGACACGAAGAGTAAGGAAAGTTGAAGTCTCATGAGAATGAGGAGATGGTGTCACAAGCTCCAGCAGAGCCCTGATTGGGAGACCAATACGGCCTTAGTGGGGGGAGGAGGTTCCTCTTAGCCTTCATGCTGAAGCGATTTAGTGGTGAAGCCCCAAAGCATAAGGAGAGGAGGACGGTGTCACTCTATATTGGGACTGTGATTGAGAATAAGTGTAAGCCAGACAGAAGAGTGTGAAGACAGGCATGAGCCTGTGAATTCTACACCTCTAACTTCTGCCTCTTTCCTCAATTTTCTCTTTAGGAAGAAGTGGATCCACTTTTCCAACCCCTGTTCATTAACTGTTTTCTTTCTCTTTCTTCCATTTCTTCTCAAAGAAACTGATTGCTCTACTACCTCGTGGCTGTTGTTGCTGTACTGATTTGTGTCTGTGATTGAGGGTAAAATGCAGTCATCTTAGTCACTGTGCAATCTAGTTTTGCTTAGCTGTTTATCTTGGTTATAAGATAATGCTTTTGTGGGTTGGTTGGGGTTGTCAAAGATGTATATGGAAATAGAGAGACACAATGTGGTTTGCGGTTGCTGGGAACCCCAAAGTGTTAGGGTGTGAGGCAGCATCCACCTGAAATGAATTCACACTCAAACCTTCTTTCAAGCAAATGACAAGGTACCAATAGGAGTGGCAGGCAGAGTTCCCAGTGAACATGCATTTAAAGGGGGAGGAAGGGGGGGGGCGGTGAGAATGATGTCCAAAAAGGACAGTGAAAGGATCTGGATGGGATTAAAGAGTGGTAAGTAGTCTGGGGTGGGCCAAGAGTGATCCAGGTGGGCTAGGGTGGGCCAGATACCTTTGGGGGTGGAGGCACCAGTGATCTAAGCTGGTCTTTTCCTTTTAGGGGTCCAGGTCCCATAACTCCATCAGATAGGTAAAGCATTTAGTAAATGCTAACTTCTGTGCCAGGTTCTGTGCTAAATGCACATTGCGATTGTTGTTCCTGGTTTTCCCCACAACCCCCCCTCCCCCAAGGAAGTGAGCAGACTTGCCAGGTCAGCTCCACCCTCCCCCACTGGGTCTCCGCCCTTTCCCCAGTCAGCTCACCTGCTTAGAAGTAGGCGGGCTTCTACTGACCAATCACTGCTTATGTAAGGCCCCCTTTATAAGCTAAGGTTCTGCCCCAGATCAGGGCTGTTGCCGGCTGCTACTGCTATTGTTGAGATGTGGGTGGCCGCCACAGTGGCCTGATCAGCCACATGGCCTTTTTAATAAAGGGTCCATTTTAAAATGATTACTTGGGTCTTGTTTGCATTAATCAGAGGTGTGGTACTACATGATGCAAAAGAGCAATAGATTTAGAGTCAAATTTGAATCTGGTTCTTCACACTTACTCTCTGTTCACTTACTAGGTCACACAGACCTCAGAAAAGTCCCTTAACCTCTCTGGGTTTTCTTGTATGTAAAATGTGGGAGTTAGATTGGGTGACCAATGAAGAATCTTCTACCTCTAAATTTATGATCCTAGACAGAGCCCTAAGGCAAATGAGTCATGGTAGTGTGGTGATGTGCCCAAGGAAAGAAATAGATTTTTATAACTTTTGGGAACATTCCCAGTATGGAAGCTCTAAGTTAGATTCTAAAAAGAAATGTTACTGATTTGTATTTCATAACTTCCTAAAAGCAAAGAAAAGACCAAGTGAATCTGGACCAAAAGAAACCTAGAAATGCCTGAGCCTATAGCAGACTCCAGGAGGGAAAGGGCTGTTGTTAGTTCCCCTGTAATCAATTGCTTCAGGAACTTCAAGGCTCTTTGTTCTTTCCACTCAGGTTTAGGGACACTCCTTCCCCTTAGAGGTGGAGTGGAGGGTGATGATTTACAGAGAAAGTAAGGAGTGGGAACAAGAGGTCACTGCCTCCTGGAAGGTGGAGACCATCCAAGAAAACCTTACTAGTTCTGCTCTCTAGGCTTTCACTTCTGTATACTGTAATAATTAGCACACATACCCAGTAATAGAGAGTGACTATTTTTGTTGAGTTGAAATGCCTATAACTTTTATCCATTGGTCCTAATTCTATCTACTCAAGCTACAAAAAAGTAAATTTTTCACTGAATCTTAGAATCCCCAAATTGGCAGGGACCTGAGAAGACATCTAGTCTTACTTCCACCTGAACAAGAATCTTTTTTATAAGATCCCCTTCAATTGGCCATCCAGCTTTTTCCTAAAAACCTCTAGTGAGGGGAAACCTGTAGGTTTTTCCCCTACAGAAAAAAGTTGTAGGAATAGTAGAGAAAGAAAAAAGGGTTAGAGTTGAACAAGGAGGAGGAAATTGTGAAGGCAATTTGAAAGAGTTTGGATTGCAATGGAATCTAGAAGGGAGAAATTCCAGAGATATTTAGGAAAACAAAGAAGGATGATTTAAAGGTCCAGGTTCTACTTCACAGTTTTGTGAGAAAAAGGTGGAGATGAATAAGAAAAAGGAGACCTAAGGGGCGGCCAGGTGGCTCAGCGAGTAAGAGCACCCGATCCAGTGTCAGGATGACCTGGAGATCGAATCCCAGGCTCAGATACTCAGCACCACACCCAGAAATAACTGGCCGTGTAACCTTGAGCAAGTTACTTAACCCTGATTGCTTAAAAAAAAAAAAAAAGGAAAAAAAAAAAGAAAAAGGAGACTTAAAGAGTAAGGAACAGAAGAGTTTCAAGGAGAGAGAAAAAGTTGCCAAGGCAAGAACTTAGAAAAGGAAAGTAAATACATTTTAAAAATTGGTAAAAAGTAATTCCTAGAAAGTTTAAAAATTGGTAAGAAAAACAAATTTGTGGGGAAAAAATAGGAGAGTCTGGAAGGGGACAGAAATCTAGGCATGGTTTCAAGCACTAAAAAGCTATAAAGGGGGTCCGCCGCGGTGCTCGGTGGGTGCGGACTTGCAGAGGCTCACTCAGCTCGTCCCAGCCCGCTGTTCTCCTCTGCTAGGCCCAGCCCTGTGCGCCGCCGCCAATATGCCAATGTTCATGGTGCAGACCAACTTGCTGCGCTCCACAGTGCCCGATTCCCTGCTCAGCGAGCTCACGACGCAGCTGGCCAAGGCCACGGGCCAGCCTGCCCAATACATCGCAGTGCACATCTCAGCCGACCAGCTGATGGCCTTCAGGGGATCCTCAGACCCGTGTGCTCTGTGCAACCTGTACAGTATCGGCAAGATCGGTGGGCCCCAGAACAAGGCTTACAGCAAAGAGCTCTGTGAGCTGCTCACCAAGCACCTCAAAATTCTCTGGGACAGGATCTGTATCAATTACCACAACATGAACGCTGCCAAAGTGGGCTGGAACGGTTCTACCTTCGCCTGAGTGCCCCCCTGCTGTGCCCGCCCTGGGCCCTGGCTTGTCTCCATTTACTGTCTGGTCACTCCCTTGTTCTTGTGTAGTTGAGAAACAATAAACTGCTTTTAGGTGTCAAAAAAAAAGCTATAAAGGTCTTTTTTAAATTAAATTTTATTTTTTAGTACACAAAAATAGATTTTTTTCTTTGAAAAAAAAAAAAACCCACAACACCATAAAACCCCTGTAATAAATATTCATAGTCAAGAAAAACAAATTTCCTAAATTGGTGGTATATGTATGTGTATGTACATTCACATACATACAAATGATATGCATGTATAATTATATATACATACACACCTATCTATACACATGTTTCATTCTGCACTCTCTATGAGAATATGAGTATGATGGGGTGATGGGACCTGGACCCCTAAAAAAGACCATATATTTGAAAACAATTCAGTCCCTGAATTTTCCCATATGTTTCAGCAGCCCAGATCACTGACCTCTGCCCAAGGCAACTGGCCCATTCCAGCCCACCTAGATCACCCAGTTAGCTTACTGGACATTCCTTTTGCTGTGGCTTTTGGTCTATTCCAGGCTACTTGCACCTACTTAATTCCATCTAGACCACCTAATTAGCCTACTTGATCTTCCTTTCACTATTTCACCAGCCTACCCCAGACTACTTACCATTCCTTAATCCCATCCCTATCCTTTCACTGTCCTTTTTGTATATATGCATCAGTCTCATCCATATCAAATTGCAGGTTCGCCAGGAGCCCTGCCCGCTAGTATTGGCGTTACAATAAATCTTGTCATTTGACTAGAAGAAAGCTTTAGTGTGTGAATTCATTCCAGGCATACGCTGCCCTGTACCCTGACATTTCAGGGTTCCCAGTAACTCCAAATCACATTACGCAGGATGTTTCAATATCTCACTTTATACTTTACTGAGAAAATGGAGGCCATCCACTCCCACTTTTCCATATTTCAAATCCTCTTGGCTTTATCTTTCATTGTCTTTGACTTTGCTCTGATCTCTGATAATGAAAGTAGCCCTTTTCCTCAGGGCCAACCCTTAATTACAACCCCTTCTATCTTCTCCAGCAGATTTCCTCCTCTCTTTCTTTCTCTTTCAATCTTTCCCTAGCTTCTAATTGTTGTTTTTTGCCATCTATGTGTTGAGGTTATGGATTTTAGGGGTGCTCCAGACTCCAAAATATCAACACACTGGGTCCTGATAAATGAATTCTACTCAAGTCTTCTCTCAGCCAAAATAGAGCAAAGTTTATTAAAGATTCGCCATAATGGGTAGACAGTTGTGTTGATAAGCAGGCCAGAACAATCTGACACACTGAGTCTGTACTAGATTGAATCTCAGTGCCTTCATGGAGCCAAGAGAGATCTTATATACAGAAAGATAGTGGGAGTTTGGGAAGGGTCTTGAGGAGGAGTCTAAGGGGAATATTGACTACTGAGGTCAGACTCCAGGAATGGGATTAAGATTGGGAAATAGCTGAAGGCTACCTGGAGATGACAGTCAATAGAGGGCTAAGCTAGTTTAAGGGTAACAGATTTGGGTATAGATAGTTTGATAGGATCAGGGATGGGAAGTAGCTAGACTGTGGAGGGCTAGGCTAGGTTAAGAGTAACAGAGATTTTGGCCTACTGTGTTTCCCCGATAATAAGACACTGTCTTATTAATTTTTTTGGACAGAAAAACACCAGAGGGCTTATTTTCAGGGGAGGGCTTATTTTAATGAACATTGACAGAAATTTTAATAAACAGGTAAATGTGAACAAAAAAATGTACCAGCAAGCAAATCACTGGGGAAGAACAGGATGACGCACTCACTGCTGCAGCTCTGATTGGATGCAGCTCGGCGCGGTGTGCGTTTCACAGGGCGGGGGAGACACGGTGCATACAGAGGGTACTGTAATGTAGTGTGTAGCGCAGGGGATCACCTTCACTACAGTAGCAATCTCAATAGGGCTTATTTTTGGGGGAGGGCTTATTTTAGAGGAATCTTACACAGAAGGGGAGGGCTTATTTTTGGGATAGGTCTTATTATCGGGGAAACACTGTAGTATAATGAAAGGCTTATGGCCTCAGGCAAATGCCCCATCTAGTGGGAATATCCAATCAGAATTCAAGGAGCTTCCCAGAGCCTGTACCCCTTCATATGAACATGCTCAGGTTGCCCTCATTCTTAAAAACAAAAAATAAAACAACCCTCATTTGACCCTACCATTGTCTCAAGGTATTGTCCTATATCTCTCCTCTCTTTTATAGCCAAATTCCTAGAAAAATCTGTCTCCTTGAGTTGCTTCCATTTACTTTTCTAGTGCTTATTTCTCAACCCTTTGCAATCTTTCTTCTAACTTCATCACCCAACAAACGGCTCTGTTTAAAGTTGCTAGTGATCTCTTAATTGCTAAATCTTTTCTCAAATCTCTTCTTGACCTTTATGCAGCATTGGGCACTGTTAACCTCCCTTTTCTTCTCCATTCTCTCTCCTCATTGGGTTTTTGTAACACTGCTCTCTGGTTCTCCTCCTACCTGTCTGACCACTCCTTCTCAGTCTCCTTTGCTGGATCATCCATATCAGAGAGCTTTGGGAAGGGCATAAATTAGGTTTTCATGATACTTTGCTATCCTCCCTGTCTTTTGCTACATCTTCATCCTGCTTCTATTCCAGGCTCTCTCTGATGGTAAAAAAAAAAAAATTAAAATTAAAGAAAAAGACAAAAATCAAAACCAAAACCCTGGTTTTGAGGTTTCAAGGGTGAAGGGGAGGTGGAATGATAATGGATTATTCTCAGATAAGAGAATTTAAACGAGCTCCAGAGTATGACCTCTGTATAGCTGGAGTGGGGGAGAGGTGGCAGTATGCTGGTAAATATTTAACAATCAGTGTCCAGGGGAAAAAAAATGTACTTGACACACTTTGAAGTTTAATTTGAATTATTAGCATTTCTCCCATCACTTTAAGTCTATACAATTAAAAAAAACAATAACTCAAGCTCTAATTTTGCAGCATTTACATATTTCTGAGGTATACATAAATACCCACACGGAAAATGTAACTATTGGCTCTCCAGAGCCTATGTGAGCTGACTCTAGCACACTCCCAGGAGGTACTCCTGAAGGGAAATAACTAAGTTGAGGAACTGTGAGGTTATGATGTTGGAGGGAATATCAATATGTAGGGTGAAGTCCATGGGCATGAGGGTACAATTTACAGAGAAGAGAGACTATGAACTGCCAGGCACTGAACTCACTGAAGAAAGAAGGCGAGTATCCTACAAGATGATAGACACTAGCTACCAGAATAGACAGGGACTAAGTGACCCTCAAAGAAGGAGAGGTTACTGAGGGATGGTGATAGAGGAAGAGCTTGGAAGTGGCCATAGAGATCAAGAAGTATATCAACACCCCCTTTCTCCATGAGTGAGTTAATCAATGAGTCAGGAGTATTGAAGAGGTATGGGCTCTGGGAGCCCCCTGAAACTCTCCTTGAGTCCTTGAGGTACAGGCTCTGGGAACCTCCCTTGGACTCTTGATTAAATTGTCTCATTTGATGAGGCTTTTGCATGAGGCAATAAGCCTTACATTGTGGCTGGGCCCAGACCTCTAGCCTAGTTACTAACTGCTAACTACTAGCCTAATTACTAGCCTAGCCCTCCATTGTTCATCTACTTCCCACCCTTGAACTGGCCTAGCCCACCACTGTCTGTAGCCTCCAGCTACCTCCCACCCTTAATCACTCATTGACCTCATTAACTCCTCCTGAAGACCCTCCCCAAACTCCTCCCCTAGATCACCCCTAGATTCCTCCCACAACCTTCTGTATATAAGACCCCATCTCACACCCTGTGGTGTGACAGCACCATAGAATAGTGAGAGTGCCATAGGATGACCTAGCACAGACTTATTCTGTGTCTAATGCAAGCGAACTTTTAATAAATTTTACTTTTCTTTGGCTGAGAAGACTTGAGTTGAATTCATTGGGCAGGATCCAGCGTGTTGGTATTTTGGGATCTCCAGAGCAACCCTAACTCTCTTAGTGGGTAACCTCTTCATTTTGAGTCAAAGTGCAACTAGTGCTGGAAAAGAAAGGAGTCATTTTTTTTTAGGAGATTCATGGCAAGCTTAGCATGAGAGATAGTTTCTGATTTGAGCCTTGAAGGGCTGTATCTTCAAAAGGCAGAATTTTAAGGGAAGGACAATTCAGGCAGAGGAAACCACATAAGCAAAGGAATGCAAATGTAGGAAATGTAGGAGGCCTGTTCAGAAACAGCTAGTCCATTTTGTTCAAAATATAGGCACTTAGAGCAGTGGGAGATAAGGCTAGATATGTTGCTTAAGTAAGGACATAAGTTAGGCTAGCTAGATAGAAGAGGACCTTTAACGCTGGCAATTTTGAGTACTGAGATATCTGCCTCTCCCCATTTCCTTTCCTATTTGAATAAGAAGGGAAACTTAAATGAATCCTTCCCCTTCCCGAAGTCCAGCGTGGTGATCAGCAGGGCTGGTAAGAGAAAAAGTGAAGAAATCTCCAGGAGCTTCCTATTTTCACTAAGATAAAGTTCAGACTACTCAGTCTGATATTTAAAATCCTCCACAATCTGACTCCAAGTAACAAGCATTTATTTTTATTTTTGCTTTTTGGAGGGCAATTGGGTTTAAGTAACTTGCCCAAGGTCACACGGCTAGGTTTTTTTTGTTTGTGTGTGTTAAGTGTCTGAGGCCCGAGGTACTCAGACTCAGGTCCTCCTGACTCCAGGGCCAGCACTGGGCCAGCTAGCCACCCCTCACAAGCATTTATTAAGCATCTATGTGCCAAGCTGGGTCATCCCCAGTCATTCTGATCTATATTTTGCCACTGCATCCAAATGGCTCCTGAAGAGAAACAGGCTGGTGACTTTGCACAGTCCTCCTTCACTTAAATCCATTTCGCTTGCATGTCATAGCATTTCCCCCATGATGTCATGGTCCTATTTGAGCACGAAGGACAGATAACAATGACATAGACATATGCCAAGCACTATGTCAAACAGTGGAGACACAGAGACTTTCAGAGAGCTCGGTCAAACCAGGGAGACAGCATGAAAACAACCAAGTACAAGTAGTATCTGGGCAGGATAAACTGGAGATAACCTCAAGGGGAAGGCACTAAGATTAAGGAGAAATGGGAAAGGTGGCACTTCAGCTGAGAAACAAAGGAAGCCAGGAGGCTGAGATGAGGATAGAGAGAATTCCAAACATTCAGGACAGCCAGTGAAAATGCCTAGACTTAGGAAATGAGGAAAACAGGTTCAGTGTCACTGGCTTGCAGAGTTGGGGGAGAAGTATAAAGTGTAAGAAGGCTGAAAAGGTAAGAAAGGGCCCATTTACCTTTCCAATTTTATTTCATGTTTCTCCATTTAATGTACTCTTACAGCAGAACTGTCCAATTAGCTGTGGTCTTTTCTTCATCCTTCCTCTTCTTCCCCTATGCCTTTGCCCCTTACCTGGAATGCATTCCCCCTCTTCCTTTCCTTCTTAGGATATTTGAACTTTTTTTGAAATTTCAACTCAAAGTGTCACCACTTATTCAAAGACTTTCCTAATTTTCCCCTCACTTAGTATCCTCACCCTTCTTTGCCACTGGTGTTTATGGGGAACAAGGAGACCTAAAGGTCAAAGGTGATTCGAAGGTACTTATCCTAGATAATTGGGAGAATAAGAACACCTTCAACAGAAATAGGAAAGAGCAGAAAGAGCAAGTTTGGGGGTAAAGATAATAACTTCAATTTGGTACATAATTGAGTTTGAAGTTTTATGCATGTTGAATTTGAGGAAGATCCTAATTCCTTAGAGGCAGCTGGCAAATTGTTTTCAATGAGTGCTGAGAGCTCAGGAGAGAGAACATGGATGTTCTCTCAGATTTGAGAATCATCCAAGTCATAGATGAAAACATGGTAATGGAGATTAATGTGAGAGAGAGAGAAAGGAGAAAGAAAAGTACAGAACCTAGGGAATACCCAGGAAAAATGGACCCCACTCAATTCTGGAATCCCCTGTGTTTCCCTCCAGGATGTGTGAGGTATTTAGGGGTGTTCAACATTATGCAAATATAAATCGTCACCATCCAATACATTCTCTGCCAATAGAGCATGTCTGAAGTTTCTGTTTGCTCACAGCATGGACACCATAAACTAAACTGGGTGGGGGGAAAGGCCATATTTCTCCTTCCCCTTTTGGGCCCTGTATCCCCAAGAATGGGTTTTGAGGTTTGGGTCTGTTTTCATTTGTTCTTTTTTTTTTTGCTGTAGTCACAGGGGACTCAAGCTATGTTGACCTTGGACGCAGGAATCTAGGCCAGATTTTGCTTCAAGTCCAGCACAAAAGTCCTGTGAAGCCGGGATTCTGGTATTCAAGCTCAAGGTGACTTCAGACTTGGAAACTGGAGACTAATGCTATGTAGTAACTGAATTAAGCTGTGAACCTATTTCCCCTTCTCCTTCCTCTGTCCCCTCATAAGGTGATATAAAGGGGAATTATCCCCCCTCCTCCACATGTCAGGGGGTAGGTGAAATATTTGTATATTTGCTCTTGCTATACCTTTAAATTCCTTTATAAAAGTTAATCTGACTGTTAAGTGGCTAAATGGAACTGGGATGCAGGGAACCTCCAAAATTGGGGGAATGTAATTGTGGGGGCTGAAACCAATGACAGAGAGACTAGACACCCTCAATCCTCCTAAAGCTGCCAGAGGACCCTGGGAGAAGGGTGAAAATGTAACCATCTGGTCTTTAGGCAAGGAAGGTGTGATAGGAATAGTATTTCCCTTCGGCAATTTCTTCCCTCCGGCCCATGACCTGGGGAAGGATTTCCCTAAAAGACAAAGCTCCTTTCAGGGCCTGATTAGCCTCAGATTCCCTAACAGTTTTCTTCCCATTGGCTCCCCATACCTAGGCAAAGGTTCAGGCCCTGGACAAAGTTGTACTTGGGACCTGATTGACTCTATTCTTCCTGTTGCAGCTTCCTGCTCATCTACGGGCACAAGAAGTAGCAGGCAGATGGATTCTGGTCCTTTCAGACTTGGTGGGCGCCTATGACTATGCTTTTTCCATACTCTGATGATCTGTTGGTCAGGTACATTTCCAGATGGAGGTGGGGAGAAGGTGTCCAGAGAAGCAAAGTACCACTCTCCTTGTTGCATATTCTTGCTGTGTTAGAAGAAGTAAGCCCCCTTTGTTATATGTTCAATGACTTCCAAGTGCCTCATTTTGTCCCCATGCTGAACCCAACCTCCAATGGGGGCCAGAGCATCACTGTTACAGAGGTATAATTTCTCTTAGACTCCCAGGCTTGTAGGGAGAGGAACATTTCATGGTCATTCTCCTAGATAAGAAAGGGTCGAGTTATGGCTATAACACCTTGCATGGCTCCATCTCCTGGCTACTGGCTGTGTCTTGCAGCTGTTGTATTCTACCCCTGGATCCTCTTTGATATTTTCTATTTGTGATGTTGTCATCTTCTGGAACAATCATGAGGCACTGTGACTAATATCTCGATATTTACTCTTTTATTAGACTGCCCTGGGCCAACCATGCCTTGTGCACAAATAACACATTTTCAGTTCTTCCACACTTTACCAACATGGAAAAGAGTCACTTGAGTGATTGTTAAATACTTTTGTACTAACTAATACACACTACAGAAAGGTTAAAACCTTCCTAGGTGCAACAAGGAGAGTAAACTATTTTCACCTCTACTCTAACTTGTAGACAGGATCAGGATGAGTAAGTTCCCTTTACTTCTTCTCTACTTTGGCATGTGTCTGAAATGCCCAGTGAGTCTTTCTGAGTCTAGAGGTAAACACATATGCTGCTTTTCCTTTGCCCTTTCAACTCTTGTCATGTCCTCAGCAGCTTGTGCTCAAGCAAGGCAAATGTCTTGAAGCTTTCATATGCCTCAAGGATGCCCTTAGTAACCCTGGAGGAGGAGGTGGTGACTTGCTGATCAGCATTCCTGCTGCCACAGGGAAAAAAAAAAGTTTCCATCTCTCTCACTCCTACGTTTTGTAGGGCAGGAAGAGAAAGACCCAGATTGAAACAAAACAAAGCAGAAAAAGGAATGAAGAAGAAAGAAAAAGACCAGGTAGTTGAGTAAGAAGATCACCATGAGAATAAAGAGTTATTAAGAGTGTCAATAAGGAGAGGATCATTGAAATGTTTTGTTTTTAATCTAACCTGTGGTTCATTACTCAAGCAATGAGCTCATATGGACCAGATTCAATCTTGGAGGTTTCTCAATAATTAAAAATCTCTGCGGCTCATGTTTCCCCAATCCAACTGGGTGCACTTCTAAGTATTATCTAGCTGTTATCAGTTCCTGGGCAAACATGAAACTAACAAGGCATGGTCTTGGGTGGGGGTAATATAGGGTTTTTCCTTTTTCTCCTTCTCCCTGAGTGTGGTCCACTCGTTCATAGAAAATTCATTCAGAATGCAACAAAATTGGCTTATTTTATCTGGAAAAAAAAACCTCATCATAAAAATGTTAGCAAGATTTAAGGGTAAGAAATGGCAGTTTACTGGACCCGATGAGGTAGGAGAAGGGGAGGGTAAACAGGAGATAAATTCAGCAGGTACTAGTAGCAGCAGAAACAACAAAATTCTGCTTCAGCAGATCACTCCTTGTGCTGGACAGTGAGCCAAACAAGAGTCCAACTACTAAGGATTATATTCAGATTAGAGATTTCACCTGAGTTAGGTAAATTTCATTTTCATATAATGAGGGTAATTAACTGACACTGCCCCCTTCCTCAGTTCTGACACTCTGTAGGATCCCATTCATGAGATGGGGTGCTAAAGGATTTGGTGCTTTGAGATGGTGCAGTAATTAATTGCTTGGTTCTGGTGATGGTAACAGGGGGAGAGAGATACATCAAAGGAAATGGTCACTGAACCAAGAAGCACTCCCACTTGGTGTATTTTAAAATATTTTAAATTTAAAATATTAAATATTTATTTTTAAATTTTATTTATTTATTTAAATACAAAATATTTTAAATATTTTAAAAAGAGAAACAATTTCTGCTCTCACTTTTCAGTCTTTCTAGCCCTTGTAGCATAGAATTCTCTTTGGAACCTCCGCTAAGGGTGGGGAAGGGGCTCCTTTCCCTGCTCCCTCTTCCTCTCCTAGAAGATAATAGCAATGGCAGCTGCTTGCTCAAGGCAGCTGGCATACCTGCTTGCTTAGGCAAGCCTGAACCTGGGCCTTAGACCCCTGCATGCCCCCTTTGCCTTGGATTTTTTTCCTCCAAGCACAGTTGAACAAATTCAAATAGAGATGGATGTTTCTTAGCCTGAGAGGAAGATTTGCAAATTCAAATGGTTGGGGATTCCTAGATCCCTCAATCAGTACTGGCTGCTCTCTGGGAGGTGCTTTCTGAAACTATATCCTTCTCATAAAAGAGATGGTAAACTTAAGCCCTGCCCTGGGTGGCCAGAAGACATGGACCTTGATGTTCATGACATTTTTTTTTTTGCTTTTTGGAGGGGGGAAGGCAGGGAAATTAGGATTAAGTGACTTGCTCAAGGTCACACAGCTAGTAAGTATTAAGTATCTGAGGCTGGATTTGAACTTAGGTCCGGTGTTCTATTCACTTTGCCACCTAGACACTCCCCTGAGGGTGCTGGTCAGATAACACAGAGAAGAGATGACGGTGAAATGTCTTTTCGAAGTCCCAAAAGTACCTCACATTATGTCATGTTTAAGTCTTTGTCAATGCTTATTTTTTAGTGTTTGGGTTTTTTTTTTAACCACTATTTCTTTTGAGAGGAGGAAATTAGTAGCTTTTATACTTGATTTATTTTGGACACTGAGTACTTTTCCTATTACTTTCTACAGAGGATCTAGACATGAACTTTAGGTGATTTTCCTCAGGTTTCTGGGGTGGGAGTATAAAGAGATAGACAGGCAAGAAAAGGCCTAACCTGACTCTTCAGAGGTTAGTCTATCTTATGTCTGAGCCCAGATGCACAAGCACGAGCCCAGAGTTGATGAGGCTTTTTAGTGGAAAAGGGCAAGCAGTCTAAAACCCTGGGCCAGCATAGGAGTTTCTTGTTAAACTTGAGCTCACCTCTCTCCAATCCTGAGGAGATTTCTGGTGGGTAATATGTGGGGCTCAGTGCTGAAAAAAGTGCTTTGGAATGCCAGTGAAGTTTCTTGGTCCCTTCAACAGCAACGGGGGAGGGGAGGGGGCGGAAGAGGATGCATCAAAATTGTTGGTCATCAGGTCAGGAAAATAGACCTTAAAGGTATAGATAACTTCCCCACTCACTCTTTCTTAACTCGGCTTAACTTTCTTAACTGGGCTTCCCCTTCAAGTCAAGGTTGTCAGGTCATAGTACTTTGCACAGGTTCCAGCAGTCTTTGTATAAATGGTGGGCAATCCCTTTTTGGGTAGTCTACTGACTAGCTTGGAGAGGATGAGTCTATGATCAGTCCAACACTGCTCCACTGTAATGGGAATGTAAATTTTGAAGATCTTCCCTACCCCTAGGCTAAAGTGTATCTGGAGACTGGGGTGGGAGGCTTGTTTTTCAGTAGATACTTTTTGATTGGTCAGTAGGTCCAGAAGGTTGTTACATTCTCTGAGCCAGGAGAAGGCTATATAAACCCTGACTTGAGGCTTTGTTTTGGGGCTCACTTTGAGAAGTGTTCTGTGATTTGATCAGATGAAACTCTGGGAAGTCGTTGTTGAGAGCCCCCTGGCTTTGAAAAACCCAGATGTTGATTTGGTATGGATGTAATGGTTGGACAGTTTGGAAACCTGTCTACTTGATCTGTTTCTCTGTCTTGATAATTCAGTCTATATACTCTGAAGTTCGGGGTGCTGACCTTCTTCCCCTGAACTAGGTAAACGATACATATTTGACTGATTAAAGTAAGCTTGTTAACCCATTTTGAGTTGCTTTCCTTTAACAAAGCAGATCTAAGAACCTGTGTTGGCAGCCACCCTGGGGACACTTGGGGTGCTTGCTGCTACAGCCACACATCACCTTCATTACTCTCAATTCCTGCCAGTGTCTTCTCCTTAGAATGAGTCTATTAAATGCCAGTACATTCACAATGTTTTCTTGCAGTTAGCTAAGTAGAAGACAGTGTTGGTGATGAAGGTCATGAGCCACAGAAGTCTTCGGTAGTATGTGACTGTTGCTGTTGTTTTTTTCTGACTCCATTCCTCCTAAGGATTCCCTGCCGTATCTGATAATCTGTGCCTACTCTGGTGTTAAAGTCACAAGTTTGACCTATTCCAACATATTGATGATGAGGGTATCTAGGTCTTCATAGAATTTTCATCAGGGTTCATCATGGTAGAAGCCAATGATCGTGGCATGGCACTTTCTTGTAATTTTCCTGAACATGTTTCAACTCCTTTTGGGAATCTTACAACCTTGCTGACTAGATTAGATTTGTTTGTAAAATCTATGCCAGCTCATAGCATTCCCCTTCACTGTGACCTCTCAAAAAAAATTCTTTTTGTTAAAGAATTATTTATTTTATTATTTATTTTTATATATTACATATATATTATAAATTTATATGCATATATAAATTTATTATTTATAAAAAATAAACTTCAGTAAGATGTCCTTCATTTGCCAGCCTTGTTTCACCCAAGGCTATATTTGGAGGCATTACCTGCTGAGTTGCAACAAAAGTTGTTTCCCTCTTATGCCTACTGGATTTTGTAATTGTCTCATTGAACAAAAGTGGTGGCCCCGAGGAAAGAAGAATGTCAGGAGATTCAGTATTAACAGATTAGAGCACTTATCCTCCTGTGAACAGTTTGTTGCTGACCCAGAAGAAAAGCTGAATCAGCACACAGTTAGAAAGAGCGGAGCATAAAAGGAGTGGACATCATTCAGAGATTTCGTGTACAGCATTGGGCCAGAACACTTGCAAACTTCAGGATTGGTTTGATGAAAATGATGGGGAAATTCAGAAGCTGCTAAATGAGAAATACGAACTCCACAGAGTTTACCAGAAGGATGGCTTATTTGTCTCCAAGAACCAGCATTTAACTCCACCAAAAGTAAAGTGCGAGTGAAGTCTAGGGAGATGCAGGATTCTTGGCTCAGTGAGAAGGCAGGTGAGATTCAGTTTTATGTTGATAGTAACAATCCAAAGCACTTCTATGATACCCTGAAGACTATTGATGAGTTCAAAACCTTTGGTGCATCTCAACTACTCAGTGCTGATGGAGCCACACACTGATAAGCACATGATCCTGGAGAGATGGTCTGAACACTTCCATAGTGTTTTCAACAGACTGTCATCAATCAATGCTGAAGTCATCGACCATATGCCTCAGGTTGTCCTCTCTGGCCAAACTTGGATGAAATGCCTCTGTGATTGTCACAGAATTAGAAAGAGATGCCCCTGTGATTGTCACAGGACAGCCTGTTTTCTTTTCTTTTATAGAGAAGAACAATGGAGGCATCCTTGATCTCATGGGGAATAATTTCCTCCTGCTATTTTACCCAGAAAATTTCAGTCAGCTTCTGTATGAAGCTGCCTTATAGATTTCAATAGAATCAGTGCCAAGTGCTTTGCCATTGGAGAGGAGCCTGATACTTTCCCAGCCATCAATGGAGTGAAGCAGGGCTGTGTGTTGGCTCCTATGAATGATGATTTCCAAGCTATCAGGCATCTTCAATGAGGACAAAAATGGTATCAAGGTAAACTACCACACTGATAGTAAACTATTTAACTTGAAAAGGCTATATAAATCAAGACCAATGTGGAAGGAGAGTTGGTATGTGGCTTTTTTATTTGCAGATGATTTTGCAATCAGTGCAGTCTCTGAGGCTGAGATGCAACAGAGTATGGATCTATTCTCTGCCACATGTGCTAATTTTGGCTTGACAATCAACACCAAGAAAACAGAGGTTCTCCACCAGCCAGCAGCACACCATCCATACATTGAACTAGTGGTCACAGTAAATGGAGAAGTTCACTTTCCTTAGCAGTATACTTTCCAAGGATGTACACATAGATGATGAGGTTGATGTATGGAAGAGAAGAGGTATGAGGCCATATACAAAAATGAAGCATAAATGCATGAAATAAAATACACAAGATTACAAAGGAAACTAATTACATTGAAATATTGTTATAAAAATTTTTTTTTAGCAAGTTCATGGACTTCAACTCAAGAATCTCGGTTTTAGGTAATATATTTACCTTTAAAGGGTGGTTCCACTGGTAACAAAGATAGAAAGGGTGGCAAGCAGGAGGAAGTTTCGATATAGGAGCTCCAACCCTAGGTATAGGCTGATCTCACTATGTAAGGTATTTGTGAAATTTAAGAAATGTTTCCTTTACCATGGGAGGCTTAGTGAGTGGATGTCTCCTGGGTTTCTGCAGATTCCCCTTTCCTTGGTGTGGTGCTTCTCTTGTTCCCCTGAGGGGCTTACCTCCATTAGGTCTAGTCTAGGAGTTCTTAACCTGTGATGCATAAACTTGTTTTAAAAATATTTTGATATATCTCTTTCTATGGCTTCCTTTGCAGCTCTAGGCAGTTTATTTTATGCTTGTAAAAACATTTTGAGAAAGTGTCCATAGGCTTTACCAGTCTGCCAAAAAGATAAAGAACTCCTGGATTAGGTATGCATATGTGCAATTCTCCCTTTGCTTATAGACTCCCATTTACAGAAACTTGCCCTTGCCTAGGGGTCTGAATTACACATGTCTCTATCGTGTTTAGAATTTCCAGATGGAATCAGTCTGTTCTTGTTGAATGAAAGATGTGTCCTGAGTCCCTCTCTAGGCATCTAAAATCTCTTCTCAAATCTTTATCCCCTAAGGATTTTAAAAAATATTATATGTGTGTGTGTGTGTATTTATATAGCCAATAGGTTCACATATGACAGTGATAATGGCAGACAAACTGTTTTTGTAAGGAAACAGCTGCCTGAGCTGCTGCAGATGGGGAATAAGGAACAGCTTCTTACCCTAAGCTCAGCCCTCTCCCTAAGGGAGAAGAAATCATCTTCCAGCTCAATGAATATATTAGCTTTGAGTTAATCCTCTTTAACAGGTAAGTGAGGAGGAAAGCCAAGTTTTCTTCAGCTGTTCAGCCTTCTCTTAATTTCTCAGCTGCTCATAAGTTTCTTCTTAACTACTGATTTCCATTGTTTGCCACCAGAACAATTGGTTCCAGAGGAAGGGACAGGAGAACTGGTAGCCCGAGATTGGATACCCAGCTTGATTCTGTCCAGGCATTCTCTGATGTAGTGCAGAACAAAAAAAAGACTGCTTGTCTTGCCTTCCATCTTTTCTCTCACAGAAACCTCCAAAAATAGCCCCAGAAATCAATGTTTCAAACGTTACAAACTAGTGAACTTTTAGATGGTGTCTATTTGATAACTTTTCTCCATATTTGTACTTTCTGGATGAGAAGTCTAGGAAACTAGCGCTATATGCATTCCTAGTCTAGAAATGTTGTAGTTCCTTGCAAAAATAAGCTGGGATATATTGATAATCTATAATTATATAGCATGAGCATAAAAATAAACATCAATACTTTAAAATAACAAGAGTGGCTATTCTGGTCTATCAAACGATCATCTCACTGTAGCATTAAAAACAAATGGGAATTGACAACAGATGCAACAAACATACTATAGAATTATATACAGTATCAATTGACAGCAACCAAGTGTCTAAATTATATGTAGGCCATCAAACACCCCAACACTATAAGATCCATGGTACCCAAGGAAATAATCATAAGTAGCAAAGAAAAAGTCAAGCTGATTATGTTTAACAGTATCAATAAGCCTATAGATCAAACATAAGTGTGATCATTAGCATATATGCAAATGAGCAAATCAGTATATTATATGGTATATCTACCATGCCAACTTGGCCCAGGTAAAGGACAGCCATTTATTTCCTCCACACAAATGAAATGCTGAAAAAAAATGAGCAAAACAGTATATAGGCAGATGTTGCTATCCTACAATCATAACATAAATATATAAGTAAATAAATCTAACAAAATAATTAGGTAGACCATAATTCAAATGTAGTAATGAATACTCTACACAGGAAATCTTCAATATTGTCCCCTAGCTCCATATATAATTATTTCTTCCAGTTAACTTTTAACACCATAAGTTAATCAAGCAGGACACTGATCAAAACAATCTGTTTTGTGACTTGCTAACCTTTCTGTCCCTATACCTGAACTAGTTGATGGTACCAGAAGTCTGCTTCCTTAAACCTGTACCCAACGAAGGCTAGCGATCCATAATCTCATGAACTGTGGTTAGTCTCTATATCCTAAGGATCTTCGTAGCTAAATTTCCAGAGTTTCTTCTGGCTTTAGTCCTCTCATTCACTTTGGCTCTTTGTACACCTTTGATTTCATTGGTATGGGGACTCCTGGGTGAGCAAACTCCTATTAATGCAGGCTGACATCCTTTCTGCAATTTATAATCCTAGAGAGCCATCTATAACAGAGAGATTTGCCTAGGGCCATACAGTACATGTCAGAGTTGGGACTTGAACCCAGGTCTAATTTCAAGGGTGATTCTCTATTTAATATTCCAGGTTATAGGCATAGGTATAGGACAGCTACTTATTTCCTTCACACAAATGAGATGCTGGAAACATAAAAAACTAAAAAGTACATACTGACAAAGACATGTAACCCATAATTCTTTTGTTTTTATTATTTTTGTTTTGCCTTTTAAAATATGCTTTTATTTCATTAAATATTTCCCAATTATATATAACAGATTGTTTTAACATTCATTTCTAAAAAATTTGAATCCCAAATTTTTCTCTATCCCTTCCACCTCAGCTCCACCATTGAGAAGGCAAGCAAAATGATATTGATTACACATATGAAGTCGTGCAAAACATATTTCTAGCTGTGTTGCAAAAGAAAACACACACACACACACATATATAAATCAAGAAAAATAAAGTAAAAAAATCTATGCTTCAATCTGGACTCAGAGTTCATTAGTTCTTTTTCTGGAGGTGAATAGCATTTTTCATTGTTGGTCTTTTGGAATTGGTATGGATCATTGTCTTGATCAGAGTAGCTGTGTCTTTCACAGAGTGACCTATAATTCTTATTATACTCTCATAGGAAGTTGATCTTTAAAACATTAAAATATAGAATACTAACATGACTGTTGAATTGAAAATTCACATTCACTTTGGTTCTGCACTCTATGAACAACTCCTTCAAGGTCCATGTCTTCTGACCAGCCAGGCCAGGATTGGGCTCATCATCATCCCTTTTTGTCAACCTTCTCCAAGGTTATAGAATGGACTTTCTACAAGGCAATCAGTGCTGACTGATTGATGGAGCTCCTACCATCTGGGACGTATAAGGTTGTCTCCCAGTCTAGAAACAACCATCTTAGGATTGCTATTTGTTTATCTATGCTTAGAGGAGAAAGAAGCTGTGATAGTAATGACAATTAAAGATTCCCCTGTATTGGCTTGGTTTTCAAATTGATTGTGTTAAAACCCAGAGTTTGTTAATCCCACCTGTGGGATGGACTTGTTGATGTGAAAAGAAAGTCCTGAACTGGGAGGAGCTGGTGACGTAGATTTTGGAGAGACAAGAGAGAGGCAGAAGAACTTTTTTGGAAGCAGCACCTCCTGGAGGCAGAGAGAGACTGAGAGAATTGCTGGGGGCCACTTTGAATTGCCCTGGACTTTTGAGACCTGCCCCCTGAGCTGCCAAGGACTGAGGAGACATGGCTGTTTTGCTGGTACTTTGTCTGTCTGTTTTGATGTTGTTTTGCCAGATTTGTCCACTGGTGAAAGACAGTCCTTTTGTTGAAGAAGTCCTGGAACCTGGCTGTTGTCTAAGAGCTCCTGAGACTGTCCTGCAGACAGAGAGTGAATACTGTCCACTGGTGAAGGACAGTGCTGTTGTTGCAGGGGTCTGAGAACCTTTCTGTTGGTTCAGAAGCCCTGAAGAAGGATTTTCTAGTTGTGTGTTTACAGAAATCCTGGGAGAGGGTTTTGCTAATGCTTTCAGGGGTTCTAGGACTGTTGTGTAGACAGAGGATGAATTAATGAAGAGACTGGCAATGTATCTTGTGGCCTTGCTAAGCCTTGTCTCCCCAGGAACTAAGATTGCTGAGAACTTGCCTCCTGTCAAGATGAAGAAAAGACCTTCATTTGGGTATTAAGTGCTGTGCTTAAACTTGATGTAACTCTGGGGTAGATTCAATTGTGATCCAGGGGTGGGGAACTTTTGACCTTTTTGTGTTCTATGGTTGAACAAATGAATGTACTTTACTTATGTTTGGAAACTAATCTCCATTTGAGAAGAGGGGCTTTGTGGTGGACTAAATGAAGGTACAGCCTAGGGGTGGAGTAGTATTTAGAACAGGGACTTTGTAATTGATTGAATGATTGGAAGGTCCTGGGGTGGGGTAGTCCTTGGAGATTATTTAATCACACTTAGTAAATGCTGTATTTTGAATGATGTCATGTTTTGATCTTCTCTGTTCTTGGTTGGTCACTGAATAAAATGGAGAGCACCTATGCTGGTATTTTGAACCTTGGGAAGTTGCCTTTGCTTGGCATTACATTACAGAAGTCCAAAACATAAAGTATGATGTAGCCAGGGATGTAAGGCCCAGACTCAGTCTTGCATAGGAAGCGAATGCCCCAGCTGATTTGTTGGAAGACCTGTGAGTGTTATCACTCTCAGAAGAGGGGAGAGAAGCTCCTCTAGGACTCGCTTTGAGAGGATACATGTTTTGGAGAGGAGGAGAATAGAATGGAAGTTGTCTCTCCTTTTAAAGTCTACTGAGCAGGGAGCTCTGATTGACTCAGTGGCCCTTGTGGCCCATCCTCCTCTCTGTTATCACAGAGGTCAAGGTACTGGCATCTGAAAGAGACAGATCCTTCTCACTGAGTCCTGCATATGCTCCACTGGAATTGGCCCAGGGTCCCACAGATGGGGCGGGAGATGGGACTCACTTGATTATTTCCATTACATTTATCTTCCCTTATTCAGGACATAAGGAATGTGCTTCCAATATAGTCAGCACCTTACTGAGGCTTTTTTTTTTCTTTAAAAAAACACTTATTTTAATTTTTTATTTCTATGAATTTGATAAACATCAACAATCATAAACATTTCCCTATATGAAGAGGAACAGAATACTACTAGGTACAACTTGGGTTTTATTATTAATATTTCAAATACATCAAGGCAGTTCTAATACCAAACTCCTTATCTGTGTTGAATTCTAAGCTTTGTTCTACTCTTCTATTTGTTTTTTTTTAAATGATTCCTCAACAGTTTCCTTATATTCATTTTTTCTAGTAGCATTACCAGTGATCTTTTACCTCTCCCAAATTTTCCGGATAATAAAAGTTTCATTGTGTAACCATTTAGTATGCACAAACGTGCATATGCGCACATGCATGTATGCATGCGCACACACACATACACACCCATTACATATTGATCACCTCTGAAAATGTATGCCCCTTGGAGAGCAATTTGGAATTATGCCCAAAGAGATATAAAGCTATGTATGCCTTTTAAACCAGAAGTATCACTATTAGATCTTTTCCCCAAGGGAAATCAAGGAAAAAGGAAAAGAACCTTTATGTTCTAAAATAGTTATAGCAACCATCTTTGTGTTGGCAAAGAACTGAGAAGTGAGGGGATGCCCATCAGTTGGGCATTTTCTTCAATTATGAATATAGACAACAAACATTTTTCTGAGAAGGGGTCTATAGGCTTCACCAGACTGCCAAAGGTTAAGAATCCTTAGTCTAGGGTCTTGAGGGCACCATCCCTTCCCTCCCCTCAATTTGAGGTGACTAGATGGGGTTATTCAAATTATCCACAATTCCCAATAGGGGAATTGATTTGGGGAAAGTCAAGCAGTCTTTTAGTAATACCATGCACTGAGGAAAGAAAATTCTGCAGTCCCTGCCACACTCTCCTATCAACCAAAAATTCTGTGGATCCTACTACAGTACAATTATATTCCTACAACATCCAATTTTCTAGTGTTCCCATAGACAATTTGAGATGAATTGAGTTCAGCAAGGATGTGACATGACCCCCAGTTGTTAGTGCTTTCTCCCTTCTAAAATTATTTTACATTTATTAATCTGTACATGTTGCATACCCCCAGTAGAAAGGAAGCTTGTTGAGGTCAAGGACTGTTTCAGCTTTGTCACTTTTTCTCCAGGGCCTCAATGAATGTAGTAGCAGGCATCTAATAAATATTTGTTTAATTGAATTCAAAGTGATCAGATGTTAGAAGCCCACAAAATCATTATTGTTGTTTAATCTCTAAAGAAGGAGGAGAAAGAACAGAGAGAGAGAGAAGGGAAGTCACAGGGCTTTTGCCAAATATATAGAGCAGAAAGACAGCAGCAGCTGCAGTGGTAGCAGCTGGGGAGGAGGTGAATTGCTAAATCCTCGCCTCAAAGTCATTCTGTAGAGGTGAAAAAGTCTGTTGTTAAAGAATCTTCTTTATCTAACTGAGGCATGTTCATAAACCATTTGTATGTTTCATAACTATACTTCAAAGGACAGATTTACCATGAACTTGAACCTTAAAATCTGTTCCATCAGACTCTGAGCCTAATCTGATGACTCAGGGTTACAATAATGGAAAAAAAAAAAAGACAAAATATTTGGTGTTAACCTAGCCAGGTTAATGTGAGATCTTTATAAATAAAATTACAAAATTTTATTTATAGAAACTGACAGAAGGAAATGCCTAAAGAATTCCAGTGATATTCCACATGGACAGGAAAGATACAGTAAAAATGTCAACACTCCTCAAACTAATTTATTGACTTAATCGATGGTTTACACCATATAAATAAATAAAATTATAGTGAAATTCATATAAAAAAGTAATTGGTCCCTGAAGAAGGGGGATTTATCCTGTAAGATTTTAAAATGTAACTGGCATTGGATAAAATGAGAAAGATAGATCAATAGGAGAATAAGTACTCCGATATTACAACCAAATGTATATAAAAGTTTAGTGTTATTAATACTATGGATACTAAACAATGGGGAAAGCAATCGTTATTTAATAACTGCTGTTGGGAAAACTGGTTAGCAATATGGTCACAGATAAATTTAGATCCATACTTTATACCATACACCATAATAAATTTTAGCTAAATCAATGAATTTAAACATAAAAGACCACAAAATTTTAAAAGAAAATAAAAAAATTTACTTAATCCAAATATAGAGGGCAGATAAATTATAATTTACTGAACAAATGAAAGATAATGGACAGGACGAACAGAAAATTCACAAAAGGGGAAATAAACTATTGATCTTTGAAAAATGTTCAACTTTGTTAACAATAAAAGAAATTAAAGTTAAAAACAACTATGAGATTCCATTTACATTCATCAAGTTGGCAAAAATAAATAAGATCAATAAAACAATTCTGACTGCAGAAAAACACATAGCTCATGCATTGCTGATGGTACTCCAAATTGACATGTGGTCATCCATAACAGAAGTTATAAAACTGATTATAGAATTCCCGCTACTGAAGTATATATCCAAAGAACATAACTAAAATGATTAAAAAAAAAACAAAAGTCTTTGTGTGAAGATGTTTATAGTTAACTTTATAATATCAAAAAGTTGGAAATAACCTAAAAAAACAATGGTAGAGGAACTAGAGGGATTAACTGTGGTGTACAGATGTAACGAGGTGCTATATTAATATTATGAATGTCAAATATGAGAAATATAAAGACATATCATACTTATAACCATTATTAACTCTTAGGCCTCCCAGTTTATTTGTCTCCTAACTCCTAAAACAGCCTCCATCTCCACTCTGCTACCTAAAGGGATGATAACACCTTAGACTACACATTATTCAAAATTATTTTACTTCCATTAACTTGAACTCTGAAATCCCCCTCTCTGAACATAATCTTCATCAATCTCTCTCATCTTTCCCCCTACCTCATTCCTCCTAAAATTAGTCTATGTTCTCACTATAAGGAGAAAACCTTTATTTTTTTATTAATTTCTGATTGACTCTCTATCACAGTCACCAGTTTTTTCAACTTTTTCTCTCTTGAGCATCGAATACACTTTCACAACACTCTTTCTCAGTAAATGACCTTACCTCTCCCTTTACTAAGAATATTAAGAGCATCCATCATAAGCTGTCTCCTTTTCCCTATTCCATACTTTCTTCCATTATCCCCTCAAAGGTAAGACAGACCCTATCTAGGGAACTTTGAACCTGGTATGTGGAGTGGGGTATCACATGATGTAGTAGGGTGTCCAGTGAGACTTCAACAAAAACTGAAGGTCTAAAAGATTAAAAAAAAATAGACATTGAAATATAAAAGGGAAAGCCTCTAGCTGCACAAAAAAAACCATTCTATACCTTAAGAAGTGTGTGAGACTTAAATAGATTAATAGGGAAAGCAATTAACATTTATAAATCACCTACTATGTGTCAGGCACTTTACAAAAATTCTGTCATTTGATCCTTAAAATCCTATGAAAATATCTTCATTTTACAGATGAGGAAACTGAGGCAGGCAGATGTTAAGTGACTTGCCTTGGGTCATATAACTAGCAAGTGTCTAAGGCTGGGGATTTGAATTCAGATCTTCCTGACTCCTGGTGCAGAGCTTTATCAGCTGCAGCATTACCTACAGAAGGTATCAAAGATCTCTTAGCTTCTAGGACCTCTCTGCTTTGTACTGTGCCAATCATCTACTTAAAGTCCCAAAAGAGACCTGAGAAGTGTAACTGACTCAATTGGGACTGATTATCGTCAGTCCAGGTGGCTGAACCAAGAGCGATTATTGAACAGGATAGGCTTTGACTCTCCCATTTTGTTCCTGGAGATGACAAACAGATGAGCCTTTGAGGGAGTCGCTTCTGCCAAACAGCTAGGGGCCATTACTGTAACTGAAGGAGAACAATAGTGATCCAGCTGCAAAAAAAAACCCAAACCCAAACCAAATCTAAAAAACCCAACAAAAATACAGCAATCTCTAAGAGAAGATACTGTAGTATTACCTGACCAAACAGGGGTCTAAATGTGGGGAATGATTGAAGCTGTTCATTGAAGAGTGAGCCCAGTGAAATCAGGGGATTTATCCATCCAGTAGACATGCCAGATACTCAGAAGAGCCCAGTGTCCAAGGAATCTTCATGGCCCAGCCTGCATCAGTTACTCAAAGGCAGAGTGACCTGCGTGATCCAGTCTAGTAGCCAAATGATCTATCTACTCTGCTTCAGCATCAGTCATGCCCAGTGGCCAAAGAGTCTGCTCAGTCCAGCTCAACAACTGCTGGGCTTCCGGAGAAGAGAGCTGAGTACCCAAGGAACCTGCTTAATTCAGTCCAGTAGTTGATTGATCCATCCAGCCAAGAAATTGCACCAAAGTGCAAGCCCAGCTGAGCACCCTGTCCCAGCTCAGAGATGTTGTACCCTGCAAGAAGCTGACCCAGCTGAGCAGTGGAGTGACTTGTATCACATTAATATCACACCACATAGCAGAATTTATGAAAATATTTTTTTAGAGAAAAAGGGCATCAAAGCCTTGAAGTTCCAGAGCTGTGAGCTGCCTTGGTCCTATCTCTTGCATCACCAATGTTGTACTTTAAGTTTGTGACCATTCTTCTCTCCCCACTTCCTCCATGGGCTCTATAAGTGTGGGTGGGATTTGGGGGAAATGCTTTGTAAGTACTGTTCTTGTTATGAAAATTGAGTAAATACCTTTGCTGAAGAACTGGTTGATTGAACTGATTATTAAGATGAAAAACATCAGTGAGGTCTCATAAGCTGGCATTAGCAGGATAGTTAACTACAGAGTTACCCTTAGAGCCCTTAAAGCTGTAACACTCACCACTTGGGGACCCAAATTGCCAGTGCTGGTGTGACTTGGGGGAATGAGCCCAGAGGGAGTATTACACTGTTATATAAGACAAACAGTATTCCTTTCAAAGATCATCTAGAGCAGAGGTTCCCAAAGTGAACAGCACTGCCCCCTGAGGGGTACTAGAATGATCTGGGGGGGGAGGGGTGGTAGTAACTTCAGGTATAATTGGGGGGTATGGAATAAAAATAAGTGGGTAGTTGAAGAATACAGAAAGAAGAGAAGAAAAATTTTGAAAAACCAGTGTTAAAGTCATAGTGATTACATTATTTTCCAAATAAACACACAAAATGTAAGCTGCAACTGATCAGTGGTCAAGTCCACCAACAGGTCTTAATAAGCGAGTGTTGGCAGACGAGCCTGTCTTGCCTTGTCAGGAAGTCCAGTATGCATTGGCATAAGTACATATAATGACTTGTTTACAATATAATACTATATGGTTACATGATGTAAAATTGAATCATCAAAATTTCAATGCAGGAAAACCCCACAAATTTACAATAAATTATTAAATTTAAGATGTCATTTAAAATTTTTTATATTTTTTGAAATGATGCAATTTTTTTTTTTTGCTTTTTGGAGGGCAGTTGGGGTTAAGTGACTTGCTCAAGGTCACACAGCTAGTGTTTGTATTAAGTGTCTGAGGTCCCAGGTCCTCCTGACTCCAGGGCCAGTGCTCTACTCACTATGCCACCTAGCCACCCCCTTGCCAGTCTCCTTATACCATACTCCCTGATACCTACTCTTCAATCCAGTAACACTGGTCTCCTTAATCTTCTATGAACAAGATACTCCAAATCTCAGCCCCAGGCATTTTCTCTGGCTGTCCTCCCCACCTAGAATGCTCTCCCTCTTCTGCTTTTCCTCCCCATAAGTCCCAACTAAAATCCTACCTTCTACAGGAAGCCTTCCCTAATCCCTTCTTAATTTCAGTGCTTTCCCTCTTTTCTTTCCTGTTTATCCTGTTTATAGCTTGCTTTGTATGTATTTGTTTGCACTTGGTCTCCCTGATTCAATTATAAGCTCCTTTAGGAGAGGGACTGGCTTTTGCCTTATATTTTATCCCCAGAGTTTAGCACAGTGCCTGGCACATAGTAGGTACTTAATATTTGATTGACAGGGAGAATGGCTAAAATCAGAGTTGGGTAAGCAACTTTTCCATCATGAGTTGAGCTGTGCATTGAAAGGCTCACCACTCAATAATAAGGGTACTAGAAGGATGCCCAGGAATCTGAGAATGGCATTCCAGAGTTTCCCAACACCTATTTGAGATGCAGGAGAGGGGTCTGCTGGCGAGATTCCCTCCTCCCCAAGCTTGTGATCTTGTGAGGTATGAAGCTTCATATTCTATGTATCCATCTCATCTACTCTCTTCCTGGACTTGTCCCTTCCCTGGAGGGCAGGATGAATGGGAAATCATCTTTGATGGTTCTTCTTCCCCACAAGTTTGAGAGGAGCATTTGGCCCCTTTCAACTTACTTCCTTAGTACATGTGGTGACACTATATTATAAGTCAAGATAACTATTGAAATCTGAGCCAGTTCTGCTTGCTGAATATGTGTTGACACTGGGGAAGGAAGGTGAATGAATTCCGAAGTGAAGCAACTTTAAATTACTGAGGTGTCATCAATCCATTTGGGATGTTGCCAGTGCAAAGTGGCTGGGAGTTCATAAGTTTACCTTTTTAAGATTACAATGCATAAGGAGGAAAAAGAAAATAATCTTCAGTGTCAAATATTTTTTCAAACATGAGCCAACAATCTTCAAGGATGTTTTTACTTTTGCTTTCCAACCCCTTGGTGTCCACTATTATTCTGATATCAGGATTTTAGAAGAATCATACCTCCATGAAAGGAAAGAGATATCATGCCCCTATTAGAGGAGTGAACTGAATGAAATCCACGCCCCTGTGAAGGAAAGAGCTGGGAGACTTCTCACAAGCATACTGGCGGCTTAGCCTTATCAGAACCATCTGATCGATTATGCCAGTTATTATAATAAGACACTAAGTGATATAGGAGTTGAGGGAAAGTTTCCTGACATTGTTCTTGTTCTGTTTTTATTTTTCTGATGTCCTAAAAGAATAGTAGCCACCTCATAGCCTGTTTCTGGCCAAGAGGACAATTCTCAGCTCTGTCCACACCTGGCTCAGTCCCAAGTATGCTACCTGTTTTAATCTGTCTTTGTATGGAATGCCTGACACGGTAGTTGGCATAAAGTAAGGGCTTGCTGATTGATTTGTTCATCCATATTGCAGTAACAATTTCATCAAGACACAACATGTACTTGTATTTTAAAAGCAGTTTCCATAGATTTCTAGTATGCAACACTTTAGAAATACTGAGGACCCCACATTGATATTTGACCTCAGCTCATGCTGTCGCTTCTTCAAATAGCCATTGCCTCCTTTCCCTGAGGAACTAGGTGGCTCCGTGGACAAAATGCTGCGCCTGGATTTAAATCTAAAATTTAAATTAAATCTAAAAATTTAAAGAATTTAAATCTGCCCTCACACACTTGAAACCTCTCTCTGATTCAATTTCCTCAACTGTAAAAATGGGGATAATAATAAAACTTACTTCACAGGGTTGTTGTGAGGATCAAATGAGATATTTACAAAATGCCTGACACATAGTAGGTGCTTAATAATTGTTCCCTTCCCCTTAGCTTACAAAAGTCTTCAGGTCTCTTTAGAGATGAGAGGAAATAATGGATGGGACAAACTCATGAAGGAGATAGTAAGGGACAGGATCAGGGACTTGCTGGTAAATGTTTAACAGCTGGCTCTCCAAAAATATATGTGCACAGGACACATGTATTTTTACACTTTTAAGTTTAATCTATATTATTATTATTTTAAGCAATCGGGGTTAAGTAACTTGCTCAAGGTTACAAGGCCAGTTATTTCTGGGTGTGGTGCTGAGTGTCTGAGCCCGGGATTCGGTCTCCAGGTCATCCCAACACTGGAGCCGGTGCTCTTACTCGCTGAGCCACCTGGCTGCCCCTAAGCAATTGGGGTTAAGTAACTTGCTCAAGGTTACACGGCCAGGTGTTTCTGGGTGGGTGCTAAGTGTCTGAGCCCGGGATTCGATCTCCAGGTCCTCTCAACACTGGAGCCAGTGCTCTTACTAGCTGTGCTACCTGGCCGCCCCTTAATCTATATTATTAACATTTTCCATCACCTTCTTAAGTCTAGACAAACAAGAAAACAATAAATCAAGCCCTAATTTGTGGCTTTGGAGATGTAAATACTCATTCTGAAATTTTAACAATTCACTGAAGACCTGGCTCCAACACAGGCCTGAAGAGAATCCTCTTCAACTTTTCTTTGAGCACCAGAAAGGGCATTTTCAATCAAATTCCATTCTGAAAGCATTCATTATCTACTATGTACCAGGTACTGAGCAAGGTGTTGAGAACAAAGGTGAAAACAAAATTCTCCCCTCCCTGCCTTTATTGAGCTTACATTTTACTAGGTATTTTCTTTCAAAACCAAGAAGCAAGAGTTATTTTTCATGTCATCTGTTAGTTTTGGGGAGGGGTCCTAGCCAACTGGCGAAGTTTTAAATAGTGTTATAGGTACTAGCATCCCCAGGACAGCATTAATCTTGTTTTTTTTTAAAAATAGCCGTTTTACATATATCTTTACAAAAATTTGCATATTTGTTCAACTAGTGCCTAGAGAGTTAGGAATTTTAGGAGTGAGGTCGACTTCAAAAACTGAAAGCTATTAATCAATTTGCAATTGTATTGAGGCAGGGAGGGTTTTCCTGGTTACTAGAACTTTCTATATATACACTCTTCTGGTAATCTCATACCCCATTATAATCCTGATATCCACTGCCCCATTTGGTTGATACCATTCTCACATTTCTGGTCTATCCCTACACATGGGTGTCACTAATCTCCAAAGATGCCAATGCAGCTCCTCTTTTTTTCATTCCTTTTCCTGTCCTCAGTTCCCATTTCTCCTTAATGAAGCATTCCTCAATCACTCCTATCAGAAACTATTTTCCCCTAAAATTTTATACACATCACTTCTGTGGGGAAAAGGCCCATTTCTTATTTAAACTTCATATATTTCCCCTTGGCACGCTATTTTGCTGTCAGGAATGCAATAAACACTTCTAATATGAATGAATGAACAGACCTCAGGGGGCCTAGTTCTTCGTTCTATTTGTTTCTTTCCTTCCACATATAGTTTAATTAAATTAAAAAGTTTTCCAGGGCAGGCTATCCCCAAGGAGCAGAGTTAAATTGTTGCCTGTGTTTTCAGATCATGGGTTAAATGGGTTTAAATTTTAGAAATATCATTTTTGAGCAGTTATTCCTAACTGCTAGAAGAGATTTTCGCTTTAGAACTCTCTGACTACACTTCAGGAAGTTCTATAAAAGATTCAAATTGATATAGAAATATTTTATAATCGATCAAAACAGTTGAGATGGTAGAGTGGATAAAGGATGGGCCTTGGAGTGAGGAAGGTTTGGGTTCAAGTCTCGCCTCTGACACATAGTAGCTGTATGACCACAGACAATCATTTTTAGTGCCCCCAAGCAATTCTATAATCACATTGATTATAATCACATAGACTATAAATCACAGATAAGCTGATGACATATATTATCAGAGGGAGTTTCCAAAACTCAAATTCTCCACAGGGATGAATTATAAATCCATACACACACACACACACACACACACACACACACACACACACGGGTCACATATGAAAAATGCTCACTGTGAGGTTTGCAGCCACACTTCTTACAGAGAGCAATTGTTGATGAATTCTCTTTGGAATGAGTTTTTTTAGGCAGTTCTCCCTTTTTGTCTTTTTCAAAATTGTTTCCATTTGTGCTTTTGGATTTTCCTCCTTGAAAGCTTCCTATTCCTTTTGGGATGCCTTCCCTTATAGTCTATAATTTCCTACCTATCCTTTTTCTGTAATTCCTTGAAATCTACCTTCTCTAAATCTAGACAGCATATCATACTATAACCAGGTTTCCTTTCTTTTCCCATGAAAAATCCTAAGATGTAGTAGTTTCTTCTTACCCTGAGTATGTGTTCTTAAAAATTACTATTATTTAACAGCCTTCCCTCCCCTTTTTACTTATCTAATTCTTCTTAAATATGGTATACCCATCCAGAGCCAAATTCCAGCCATGGGTCTCATTTGACTGAATTTCAGAATATCTATGTGATCAAATTTGCCACCTCAAATTAAGATTTCCAGTTCAGTTCAGTTCAATCACCAGTTGGTGAATTTCATTTATGTGTAGAAATTTCACATATGTGTAGAAATCACAGGTCATGGGTTTCATTGCTGGGTTCTTTCTTGGATTTTGTCTTCCATGAATTTTGGGACATCTCTATTGCTATTTTTCTCCCTACATGGTGGCTACTCTAACTTGGTTGGGAGGTAGGTATCAAGGCATGAAGGCAAGAGTTGGTGCTACAGTTTGGCAGCATTATGATGGTACACAGTGTATGTATGGCTTCCTCTGGCTGATCTGAAAGCTTTATCTCAATTCATAACATTCTTCCAATAAGAAGATACATTAAAAATTTATATACCAGGTAGCATTAATGGCTACTTGCTGAGGAGTCCTATATTCACCCCGATGTTTGGCATATGCCACACTGGGGCTGAAGTGTCTTGAATTTTATAGTTACCAGAGAATCAGTGACCTTATATCTCCTGTTCCATTTCTTTCTAGGGTGGTGCCTCTCATTACCAATCCAGACTTAGTTTCTAGCCCACACCCATGAGCTAACTCTACTACCTTGTGAATAGGTTATTAATTCACATTGAGTCACATGACCTTGATGTCATAGCAATGATTTCCCACAGAAGCAAATATACATGCTGGAATGCTGAGTATCACATTATTTACTCAGCAGAGAAATGTGTATGATCAGAATTTAATAACCACATAATAAATGTAAACACTAACCAAGCAACTCAAGATTGCCATTCTCTTAAACGCTATAAGTCTAGCTAGTTGTAGCTTCAACCTAGACCTCTGAGTTCCAGGCAAGGAATGTAGAGCTTGAGGCCTCCCTTGAGCAAAAAAAGTAGTACAACCATATGGTTCTCCAGGGTATTTGAATCACACTTCCATCGGAACTGGTAACCAAGAACAAATGCAGCACCTCTGGAGTCAGGGTCTCAGCTCTCTCATGGTATTGAGATTTGAAACATGAGATCCAGTATGAGCTGAAACACTCAAGAAGGGTGATATTTGGTTTCTGGCAGGAACATGGAACAGGATTAGTGGAATCAGTAGCCAGTTAAGGCAGAGAGTGGTATGGCTAGTCTCCTTATGCCCTTTTCTCCTTCAGTATAGCACAATTCCTACTATTGCTATACCTCCTCCAAGTCTCACTTCCACTTACCAAATCCAGCTCCTGGTGGGGAGAGGTGCTACACAAAATTTCGGAAAACATTTATCAATTAGACATTGATTGGACTGTTAGTACCATTAAAGTAAATTAAGGAATGAATGAATTTTTGCATTTGTTGGTTGACCTGGGAATTTAATCATCAGATATAATATTATTTGTAGGAGAAAATGTGATCTCTAGTGCTTGGCGCATAGCAAGCATCTAATGTTTATTTATTGATTTTTGGCACTCCAGGTCAAAGGGAAAACAGTGGGACCAATAAACACTCCTACTTTCTACCAGTACTTCGACTGTGGCAACCATGTAGCCTCTCCTCTCGTGTACCCCATTTGTCCTTTGTCTTCGAAGAGCACCATGACATCAGAAAGGTTGATGCCATGACTTGCAAGTGAATTGGATTTAAGTGAGGGAGGTCTGTGCAAGGTCATCAGCCTCACTTTCTCCTCCAGTCATCTAGATCCAGTGGCAAGATATAGATCAGAATGACTGGAGGTGTGCCTCAGCCAGAAGATAACACTATTCACTCTGTAAGGAGTACTCACCATAACCCCCCAGGAGTACTCACCACAACCCCTCCTAAAACAGGCTTATTTTGTTCCTATGTGTCAGACATGGGGCATTTGTAAGTCAAGTATTCATGAATGAGAAGATGCCAGGTGAAACCAGAGTGGGGTGGCCACCGACTTCTAGAACCCTGTTCTGGTTAACAAGGTTATTAAAAAAAATATGACTTCCTTAACAAGAATGGGTTAGATAAGACACACATGGTCTTGGCAAACAGGGACAGGAACCGTCTTTCAGTAATGTCACTTTCATGGGTTAAACTCTCTACTTGAAGGAGTCACAGAAACCATAGACTTTAGAACTGCAAGGGAATTTTGAAGATTTTCTCGTGAAACTCTGCCATTTTACAGATGAAGAAATTGAAGTCTAGAGGGAGAAAGTAACTTGCTTTTAGGAACTTTCTGTTTCTGGATGAAATACTTCTCCTCCAAAGATCTGAAGCCAAGGATACATATCTGACATGGAGCATCACTGAATCAGGGAAATTTGGAATGAAGTCCTTCAACATGAAGATGCCCAAACTATTTCTGCATTGAAGCAAAAAGTTATTAAGAAAAGCAGCACATATTGTAGGAAAGAAAAATAGACATTTTACTTAAACTAAAACAGAATTTACTTGCTTACACCAGGGTTCATTTCTTGGTTTACTAGGGAATATTCCGAAATCTAAAAATGAGAAAGATAAAGAAAGACATATTATAATAACTATCCATGCACCCTGAAGGATTGGAGAGAGGGAATGGGGCACTATAATTTAAGTTTCTTTCATAATACCATGTCCCTTGCTTCTGTTTCCAGGGAAGGCTTAACATTCTTAAATTTCTTGCTATGCCATTTCAGTAAATGCTTTTGATTAAGACAGTTGTGCCTCTGGTTGACTATCGAAAGGTAAACACATTTATGGAGGATTGTGGAGACCCACAAAATATCTTGAACCTGAAGTCACTCTCTTCCAGTGACTATGGACTATGAGTGCAGTCCAAAGGGGTGCTGCTCTTTAAATGAAAGTTTTATTGATACTATTGGATTTTTACATTACAATCACTTCTGTATATCCCTACCCACTCCCTCACTCCTCACTCCCATCCCTCAATACTTTTTTTTCTCTTAGTTTTCATGATGGCTTTGTATTTATTATTTTCTTCCTACCTCAGTGACCATGCCCTCTCTCTTTTCCTTGCTCTTCCTCACCCTTTCACATCCTAAATTCAGAAATCTAAGGTTCTGACTTAAACCTTTTTCTCTTTTCTCTATATATTCTCTCTCAATGATCTTATCCACACCTATTTCTTTAATCATCATCTTTTTGTAAGTAAATATGCATTTATCATCTTTTTGTAAATAAACATACATATTTCTAGCATTAGCCTCTCTCCTTCTACGTCCAATTAACTCATAGATCTTGCCACTCATAATGTCCCAAATGGAAGTAACCTTCTTTTCCTCTGAACCAAAGCCACCACCATGTTATTTCACCCAGTCTTAAAACTTGAAGTGGACTTTAATTATTTTTTTCTTAGCATACTCTTTGTTCCCAACCCTCTCCCCTTCTTACTCGGCTTTCTACTATTTCCATGCTGTGTTCACACTCTCCCTAAATTCCTGGAATGGATTTCCTCATTTTCCTGCTGAAACCTTTCCATTCTTCCAAGGTACAGCTCAAGT
Organism: Petaurus breviceps papuanus; assembly: GCF_028583685.1. Classification (NCBI taxonomy): domain Eukaryota; kingdom Metazoa; phylum Chordata; class Mammalia; order Diprotodontia; family Petauridae; genus Petaurus; species Petaurus breviceps. Next base: position 2,104,873 of record NW_027185811.1, on the reverse strand, counting down.
ACCATCTTTTCCATAATACTTTCCATGATTTCCCTCAACTGGAAGTGATTTCTACCTTCTGGATTTCCCCCATAGAACTTTCTATATTCTAATTTATATTGTAATTATTTGTGTAAATGTCTTATCTCCATTAGATTGTGTTCCTTGAGAGCAAACACTAGGTCTAATTTCATCTCTTTATCGCTAGTGTCTAGCATTATACCTTACATGTAGCACATGTATTGGGAAGACAGCAATTTTGTTGCTGGCAGAAATGCAGGGAAAAACCAGTTAAGACAAAGGCCTCCAACCCTTTTCCATCTGCTACATTCAGCCTCTATAATTTGCATGGACCATAATCGGCATCATGAGAATATAAAGTAGTTGAAAGGAATGTTATTACTCTGAATTAAATTAAACTGTAAGACTCCCATCAATGGAGAGAGGGTGGAAAAAGCACAAAAATACACGAGTTTTTCTAGATAACTTGACTAAAATCTATATCACAAAAGACCAAAAGAGAGTTGCTGAGACTATAAACCAGCAAGTCACTCCTGCTTTGCGGAAGACGACCTATTTGATGGCTCAAGGCCATCAAAGAGCACCAGTATCTCAGGATTGATGCTTAGAAGGCTGTGGATATGTTCAACAAACAGCAAAGGAGAGCCCATGATATCACCCACCCTGGTGATTCTACAGTGTGGAAGTAGGAGTTGACAAAGTCGTGTGTCCTAGGCAGGTGTGATCCTTTGTCACATGGTTTCTATGCATGCTCCCTTTCCTGCTGTTGGTGTGACAAAGTTTGAGAGAATATGCACTTGTCTGTTTGGGGGAATCTTTCTTGTCACTTATTTTTGCTATGTTTAAGTAAATGTCTATTATTTTAAATTAATGTGTCCTCGGGTTTAATAAAAGAAATATACTGATGGGGTTTTTTGAATGAATGCTGACCCATAGAGTGCCTCAAACTTATGAAAATTTTTTGGGTGACCCACATGTTAGGACAGAACTATGTGCTACAGGTGCTTAATAAATATTTTTAATTGAAGTGAATCCAGCAGGAGTGTCCATACCAACCTCTCATCCTTCCCTCTAGTCTTAGAGAAAGAAATGAACATTTTTTTTAATGGTACCAATTTTAAACAGGACAGGAATTGCATTTCCACTTGTTTATGGTACTGATTTAAGTGCAGTGTTGTTCACTTCTTTCCCTCTGCACAATTCAAGTATTTAGAATGCCCAGATATACTCTACTGTCTTGGCTACAAATTTGAGTCCTTTAATTTTTTGAAAGCAGTCTGGAATGCTTTTTCTTCTCGTGTGTTTAGTCAACCTCTTCAAAGGTGGGTACAGAAGGAGCACTTCTACCCCTTGGTAATGCACCAGGCATGCCCCCTGCATTCTGGTACAGCTTAGTAATGATGGGGTTACAGACCATCTCCGATTCTTTCATCATTCTTAATGATCTTAAAATTATTCCTTGGTAGCAATCTGGTTCTTACCCAGCCAGTTGATTATTTCATTACATTTCTCAAGGATCTTCTGTTTGTCTTCACCATCAATTTTGCCTTGCAGTTTCTCACCTCTGTAGTAATCTTCATGTTGAAAGCTTGAGATTCAAGAGAATTCTTGAAAGATACTTGTCTCTCTGCTTCTCATTTTAGCCTTATATTTCTCAGCCTCCTGGACCATATGCCCAATGTCTTCTTTGCTCAGATGACTTTTGTAATTGATGATGGTGATCTTGTTCTCTTTGCCTGTGTTCTTATCTATCCACAGCAGAAACATTGAGGATTCCATTTTCATCAATATCAAATGCTATTTCAATTAGAGAGCAAAGTTACTTTCAATAATACCTGGGAATAGGGGGGATTCCTGTGAGCTCAAACTTGTCCAGCAGGTTCTTATCCTTTTTCATTGCTCTCTAACCTCCATAAACCTGAATAAGCACACTAGGCTCATTGTCTGAGTAGGTGGAAAAGATCTGTGTCTGCTTGGTGGGGATGATGGTACTGCATTTGATCAGATCTGTCATAACTCCACCAGCAGTTTCAATTCCAAGGGAAAGAAGAGTTATATACAATAGCAACAATTCTTGCAAATTTTTAGATTTATCTCCAGACAAGATGGCAGCCTGGACAGCTGGACCATAGGCAAAAGCCTCATCAAGTTTGATACTCTTGTTGAGCTCCTTGCCATTGAAGAATTCCTGAAGAAACTTCTGGATCTGGGGGATCCAGGTGGAATCACCCACCAAAGTGATGTCATGAATCTGTTATTTATCTAGCTTGGCATCTCACAAGGTCCAGTGTTCCATGACAGAGTTCATAACTCAGTTCTTCAAAATGGGTCCAGGTGACAGAGGTATAGAGGGAGTCAATCTCAACACTGGCCTGTGTACTGGAGAGAGGGTGCCCAAGAAAAGCTGCTTGCATATTCACAAGTGGTACACAGATGGTAGACAGCCCTTTTGTTTTCATTGATATCCTTCTAGAACTTTTGCTTGAATTCAGTAATGAAATGGCTAACCATGTGGCTGTCAAAGTCCTTCTCACTCAAGTGGGTGTCGCCAGCTATGACCTTGACTTCAAAGATGCCATCTTTAAAGTACCACCTCCAACGTCAAAGATCAACATATTTCTCTCAGTACCAACCTTTTTGTCCAAGCCATAAGCAACAGTAGTGGCAATTGGCTCATTGATGATTCAGAGCACATTGAGGCCAGTGATGGTTCCAGCATCTTTGGTGGAATGACATTGGGAATCATCGAAGTAGGCATAACGAGCATTTGTGATGGTCTTCCCAAGGTAAGCTTCAACAGTTTCTTTTATTTCGGTTAAGACCACAGAAGATACTTCTTCTGTATAGAAACTTTTGGTCTCCCCTTTGTACTCCACTTGGACCTCGGGCATCATTCATCACTATGAAAGGTCAATGCTTCTTGTCTGACTGTACAACTGCATCATCAGATCTGTGACCAATCAGTCATTTGGTATAAAAAGCTGTGTTGGTAGGGTTGACCGAGACTTGATTCTTTGCAGTATTACCAATTAAATATTCTGTGTCATGGAAGGCAGCGTAGCTTGGGGTGGTCCTGTTTCCTTGGTCATTAGCCATGATTTCCACTTTTCCATGATAGAAGGCTCCCACACAGGATAAAATCAATGTCAACTGTGGGTACTTCAATGTGGTCGCTGGAGCATCAGGGGTTGTAGCTAACCACAGAGGAACAAGAAGAGCTGCTGCTGTGCTGAGTAGCCGAACTTCTCTAAAGCTAACCTTACCACTCAGTGCCAGCTGTTGGCTTTCTAAGGCTCAATGTGACTCAACTAATTGCTCAAGTAATTGCTAAGGGTGGGTAACAGCAGGATGTTACTTTGTTATGGGTCTTCAAAAAGACATCTATGAAGTCTAGCTTCCATCATCAATGGAAGACCTGCAACTGCTCTTCTCCATCTCCATTTGTACATTTGAGGCTATATGTTTTGTCTTTAATGATCCCTTTTACATTTGTTCTTTAACTTGGACTACTTTAAATGCCTTCTAATTGGTTCTATATGTATGCGTAAACATACATGTAGGTATACACGGATACATACACATATATGTATGAAATATATAGTCTACATGTGTATAATATTTTATGTTACATGTGTGTAATATTTTTATAACCTGTATTCTGGGAGAGGGAGGGAAGGAGGAGCAGCATATGGTCTGATTAGCTTGGCAGTCCCACTGTGGGTCATCCTTTTCTTCCTTCCTAGTCCTGAGGGATCTTGACTTCACAATAATGACGCCATTCTCTAGCATTTTCAGTCTCTCATTTGACACAGATTTCTTTTTTTTATGTGTTCACATGGCTGGTCCCATTCACAGGTCATTCCTGCCTCTATACTTTTGCTCATGGTATCCTCTCCTACCTAACATTTCCTCCCCTCCCCTCCTCTCTCCTTTAACTTTGCAAATTCTCCTCAAAGTCCAAATCAGATTCTACTTCATGGAACTTTCTCCAACTAGTTTAGTCTATATTGATCTCTTCTTTCTCTGAATTCTTATACTGTTTATTATTTGTACCACACAACTAAGGACTTTAACAATCACCTGACTATATCCTTTTTTTGTATTACTTTCTTTTGTGTGTGTGTGCACAAGTCTTTTCTCTTCAATAACAACAATAATAATAGTCAGCACTTATATAGTGCCTTAAGGTTTACAAAGGTCTTTACAAATATTATCTTATTAGACAGTCACAATGTAATGCAATGCCATGCACAGAAGCTTTCTAGAAGAACTGCTACTGTGAACAGCTTTTTTTTTTTAGGTTCTGATTAATCAGTATAGTGATCACTCTGTTTATTCCATAACAAAAGCAAAACATCCATGGAAAATCAAGGTACAGCATAATTCAAGATACAGCATTCACCATATTTCAACTTATCACAGAAAATCACAATATAATATTCACAACATAGTCTCAAAGTAAAATAGTCACTCTTAAGTTAATTCAATCAGTCACTTATCATCAGTATCAAAGTACACAGTCAAAATCTTCCACTATTGGGGCAAAGTCTTGATTAACTCAATTAGTCACTTATCAGTAGTCTCAAAGTCTTCCACTCTTGGGGCAAAGTTTGTGATTGACTCAATCAGTCACTAATCAGTAACAATAGTCAAAGGGCTCAAAGTACAATCAGTCACTTATTCAGCAAAGTCTTACTAAGTATCATACACAAAACCCTCCACCCTTTAGGTCACTAGTAAACTATAATTCCATAATTACTCAGTACCCAAGGAGAGGTCTTTTCTTCATCTTGACTTGGGGCCTGTTCTCAGATTCCCTGGATCCCCTTCCATGGTCCCAGATTCTACCTGGATTCAATGGTAGACAGCTCCCAGTTGCTTGACCAGCTCTCTGGGCAGGTCCTGCTCCACATTGGCATTCACAGGGTCTGGTCCATTCTTCCTTCACCATTTCTTCTCCAAGGAATTCAAGGCTCAACCAAGCCACAAACAAAGTCTCAGCATCCTAGTCATGCTTCAGTCACCTGGGCCCCTGGGCTCCTGGCCTCCTGGCTCTGGTCTCCTGGCCTCTTGGCTCTGGGCTCCTGGGATCCTGTTCAGAAGAAGCTCCACCACCACAAGTTCTCAGGACTCAGTTCTCCATTCTCTCTTCTGTAGCTGCTCTGCCACCAGATCTCGGTCTCAAGGAAATTCTGACTATGCCTTTCTGGGGCTTTTCTTATATACACAGTATTAGCTACTACACTTCCTTCAGCCAATTTCCTGTTACCTCAGTAACAAGGGGACAGCAGTTCATACCTTCTGTTCCCCCAATCAGAGGCTTGATCAATTACTAAGTGTTAAGTACCTGCTACTTTTGCCAACACAAAAGGATCTTCAAGTTCAAAATCACATTACCATTACAAGTAGGTGCTATTATTACCCTCATTTTACCAATAAGGAAACTGAGGCAAACAAGTTAAGTGACTTGCTCCAAGTTACATAGCTAGTAAGTGTCTGAAGCTGAATTTGGACTCAGATTTTCCTGACTTCAGGTTCAGCACTCTATCCACTGTGACATCTAGCTGCTTAGATGCTAAGGTAGGCCAAGGATTATTTTATATATATTAAATTATTGTTATATTATATAAAATATTATTTTATTATGTTTCTGTGGTTGCACCTCTCCTTCCCCAAAGTATAAGCTTAGTACAAATAAATGCTTATAGTACAGAGCTAGCTTTAATTAGGGTTATGAAACAATCAGAAAATCTTGGGGGAGAAAACAAATCTATAAAATTTCTCATATAACTAAATGTCCAACCATCTCCCTCCTTCCTCCAGCCACTATCCTATTGACATAGTATCAGAACCTCACAGACTGTTCTTAGGTTATTTTTCTATTTGGCAGGTAAACTTACCCAACCAGTCCTTCACTAGAAACTGAATTAAGCCACAGAAGCCTCCTTGTTTTCTGTCCCTTTTCTATCCTGATCAGACTTTATTTAAATCTTATAACAACTAATATGGAGCAATGATAATATTGTATGCATTTTCAAAGTCATACACTATCCAAACCCTTCCTTTTATATCTTGTTTCTGTTCTTCCTCTCTTTCCTTCTCCTCACTTTCTAACCTTTCTAACTTTTCCCTGCTTCCCGTTTTTTCGCCTCCAGATTTCAATTCCCTCAAGTCATCCTATTTTACCCCCACTTTGCAGTCTTACAATTAGAAATATTAGAAGGGGGAAAAAAGAGGAAATAAAATATCCAAATCATTCTTACTCACAAATTCTTTGGCTTGATTTGAAGTTCTCTTCACTGAAAACCTTACAGGGTTTCCTTCATCACAGAATCATAAGTGTGAAGAACTTTAGCTATTCAAGAGGAAAAGAGAAATCTTTTCCCCAATGGTTCTTAAGTTCCAGTAATTGATAAGTTTCCTTATTTTAGCTTGTGTTGTTTTCCAGAGTTTCAAGTGAAAAGTAAATGTTTCAGGAAAGAGTAAAAAAATGAAGCATTGAATCAAATTTATTTTATTAACTTTTGAATGATTTCCCCTGAAACTGCTGCTGGCTATATTTCTTTTCTTTCTTGTTCACTCAGAAAAGCACTCTCTGTTTATGGATTTCCTTTTTTATTGCTTCTAGTTAGAAGTTCCCATTATTCCTTTAATGGTCTCCAAAATTTTTTGATTATATACTCTAACCAGTACAGAATTTTGGGTACAATATTTAGATTTACTTATTTGTAAATTACATATAGATGCTAAAAATTATGCATGTAGTAAAAGTTACTGAAAATAGACATGAGAAAAGGATGAGACAAAAATGAGATAACATTTGACTGTAGAATCAATAGGGAGCTGTTGGATATTATAGACTGAGGAAGTGGTGTGGTCAGACCTATGCTTTAGGAAAATCACTTTGGCAGCTGTGAGAAGTATGTGTAGGAAGGAGGTAAGATGAGGCAGGTAGACCAATTAGGCAGCTATTGCAATACTTCAGAACAGAAGTGATGAGGGCCTAAACTATGGTGGTGGCTTTGTGAATAGAGAGAAGGGGATGGATGTGACACATACAGAGGGAGGAATAAAAAATTTGAAATAAAATAATATTTTTTATAATAATAAAGAGAAATAAAAAATATACAACTGATTGTATATTTGATGTGAGGGAAAGTGAGGAAGCAATGACAACACTTTCAGGTTTTCAAGTTTGAAATGTCTAATAGTTACTGATAATGTGGGAGTGGATTTTAGGAGAAGTGTTAGGGCTAGATATATAGAAATGAGAGTCATTTGCATAGAGATGATAAATAATTAAATCCATGGGAGAAAATGAGGTAATCAAGAAAGAGTATATATAGAGAGGAGTGGCCAGGACAAAGCCTTGAGGAATACCCACAGTAAGGGGATAGAATATGGATGACAATCCAGAAAAAGGAAATTTAGAAATGGTTAAATAAGTAGGAAAACCAAGAGAGAGTGGATCATGAAAATCTGGAAAGGAGAGATTGTGCAGGAGAACGTGGTCAACAGTATCAAATATAGCAGAGTGTTCAAGAAGGATAAGTATTGAGAAAAGGTCATCAGATTTGACAATGAAGAAATCGTTGGTATTGTGAGAACAATATTCTAACAATATTCCCACTCAGACTAGGCTAGTTTTTCCTTAAAAGGCATTGCAACTGTCCTGAAGATTTCATTTGCCCAGGGTGCTAAAGTCTCAGGCCACTGACATGTCTTCCTGGTGCCTGTAATGTAATGCCAAAAGAAGGCAACTTCCCAGGTTCAAAATACCAACATAGGTGCTCTCTATTTTATTCAGTAACAAACCCAGAACAGAGAAGATCAAAACATGACATCATTCCAAATACAGCATTTACTAAGTGTGATTAAATAATCTCCAAGTACTACCCCACCCCAGGACCTTCCAATCATTCAATCAATTACAAAGTCCCTTTTCTAAATACTTCTCCACCCCTAGGCTATACCTTAATTAAGTCCACCACAAAGCCCCTCTTCTCAAATGGAGATTAGTTTCCAAACATAGGTAAAGTACCTTCATTTGTCAATCACAGAGCACAATAAGGTCAAAAGTTCCCCACCCCCAGGATCACAATTGAATCTACCCCAGAGTTACATCAAGTTTAAACACAGCACTTAATACCCAAATGGAGGTCTTTTCTTCATCTTGACAGGAGGCAAGTTCTCAGCAATCTCAGTTCCTGGGGAGACAAGGCTTAGCAAAGCCACAAGATACATTGCCAGTCCCTTCATGAATTTATCCTCTGTCTGTAGAACAGTCCTAGAACCCCTGAACACATTAGCAAAGCCCTCTCCCAGGATTTCTGTAAACATACAACAAGAAAATCCTTCTTCAGGGCTTCTGAACCAACAGAAAGGCTCCCAGACCCCTGCAACAACAGCACTGTCCTTCACCAGTGGACAGTATTCATTCTGTCTGCAGGACAGTCTCCAGACCCCTGCAACAACAGCACTGTCCCTCACCAGTGGACAGTATTCACTTTCTGTCTGCAGGACAGTCTCAGGGTTTCTTAGCGAACAGCCAGGTTCCAGGACTTCTTCAACAAAAGGACTGTCTTTCACCAGTGGACAAATCTGGCAAAACAACATCAAAACAGACAGACAAAGTACCAGCAAAACAGCCATGTCTCCTCAGTCCTTGGCAGCTCAGGGGGCAGGTCTCAAAAGTCCAGGGCAATTCAAAGCGGCCACCAGCAATTCTCTTAGTCTCTCTCTCTCTCCACGAGGTGCTGCTTCCAGAAAGATCTTCCGCCTCTCTCTAGTGACTCTCCAAATCTACCTCACCAGCTCCTCCCAGTTCAGGACTTTCTTTTCACATCAACAAGCCCATCCCACAGGTGGGATTAACAAACTCTGGGTTTTAACACAATCAATTTGAAAACCAAGCCAATACAGGGGAATCTTTAAATGCCATTACTATCACAGTGCCTTAGGGACAAAAGCCAGGTCATAAATAGTCAGTCACTTGGCTCTTCTTTCAGGCATCTGACCAGCAGAATAATCACCTAGGTGTAGGGAAGCTGCCCTCAACTGAATAGACTGATCCTTGCTGAATATCCTTTCCCTACTCTGAATGTCCTTTCCTTTCTATGGCTAAGCAAACTTCCTTTTCCTATCTGTAAGATGTTCCACAAATGTCTCATCTCACCCATCTCAGAATGAGGTGCCCAGCTATCCTGGGTCAGGTCTGACCTACTGCAACTAGTAACTTTAAAGAAAACCATTTCAGTCGAGTGAGGAGTCAAGGATAAAAAGGGGTTATGAACTTGGGAGACTTGGAAGAGTGGTAAAACCTTCAAGAGAAATGGAGAAGTTCAGAAGAGAGGTGGATTTGGTGAGGATAATGTAATCACAACCTGCCTGCTCATCCTATTGCTACTCATTCTTTCCCAGTGAAAAAAGTAGCATGTTTGGGAGTGGAGGAGAGGCCCTATTCACTAGATGGTCATTTCCACAGAGCATAGAATCTACCAAATGAGGGGCACATGTGCCTTTTTGTTATTGTGGGCATAGCCTCTAGGTAATGAAGGCAGGAGGTGGGGGTGCAATGGAGTATTTGTGTTTGGAGTGGGGTGAAGATTTTACCTGCAGAGCTGCTGCAGGTGCCTGGGTCAAGTCAGGTAATTACAGTCCTGAGGGGCCCAGGTTCAGGGAGGTCAATGTTAGGGAAAGGATTTAATGAGAAAGAATTGAAGGGAGTGATGTAGTTGTGCTGGAGCCAAGCCCAAGTTTGGTTACAGGCAGAGGAAAGTGGGCTGCAGCCCATTTTCCCTCTCACTGAATGTTTGATCATATAATTCTTGGAGTCATTCCAGAACTCACCAGAGGCTCCAGTCCCCATTTTCAAGACCACTACTCAAACAAAGGTACCCTCTCATTCTACTAATCTAACCTTCTCAAGTCACCATTTGGAATTCATTTACTCATTCAGCAACTATTTACTAAGCATAAATAACAAGGTGTTAAACACTAGATTGATTACAACAGAAGTATGACACAGCTTGGAGAGAAGAGACCTACATGTGTGAGAGATTTACATAACAATACAAAGCATTACATAACTGAGTACCAATAAGACTGGTACAATTCAGTTCATTTCTATTAAACATTTTAGCATTTATTATTATAGAGCCTATATTTATGACATGGTACCAGCCCCCTGAATTCAGAGAAGGGTTACATCAACATGGGATTCAATGGCCATTGGAGGTTTCACAAAAGAAATCACACCTGAATTAAGTCTTGAAGGATGGATAAGATCTGCATAGGCAAAAAGGGGGGGGGAGAGGCATTTCAGGTGGGCATGGAGCAAAACAGTGGTGAAGACACAGAAGATGCTCTCCACGTCCAGAGAAAAAACTAATCATTAGAAATATGCATATTATGGTTTTACATGTATATATGAATATATATAAGTACATATATCTGCATATCTGTGTCAAATGGTACTTTTCTCTTGCAGGGTGGGGAGGGAAGGAGGGAGATAGATTAGAACTTAAGATGTAACAAATAAATTAAATTTATTTAAAAATTGGGGTTGGGGAAGGGAGCACAAGATAGCATAGTGATTTGGTTACCAAAAAAAAAAAAAAGAACTCATTCAAGCATTTTTAATGTACAAAAGAGAATAAAAGGAAAATCAAAAAGAAACACAAACAGGGCAGTTTGAAAGTTACAAGTTGAACTATTACATACTTAAAGAAAAAGTAAGCCGCAGATAATAGAAACTCACAGTTTCGCGTTCTTCACTTCTATTTTGTATATGGAAATGCTCATTTTATTTGGTGTTAAGTTCAGAATTTAAAAAGAAATTAAGAATATAAAAAAACATCAAGAGGGAACTTTGGAAAAGGGATGGATTTGGAAAGAAAGATAATGCAATAAGATGGAACTACAGTTTATCCCATTCCATCCATGCCTGCTTGTCCTGGACAACTCAGTCTATCTTTTTTTTTTTTTTTGCTTTTTGGAAGGCAATTGGGGTTAAGTGACTTGCCCAAGGTCACACGTCTAGGTGTGTGTGTGTGTGTGTGTGTGTGTGTGTGTGTGTGTGTGTGTTAAGCGTCTGAGGCCGAGTTTGAACTCAGGGCCTCCTGACTCCAGGGCCGGTACTCTATTCACTGTGCCACTTAGTCTCCCCCTAACTCAATTGATCTTAACCTAAAATCCGAAGGGAGGAAGTGGGAACTCACTTGCTGGTCATTGTCCTGGGGTGTAAAGCTTGACCTCCAAGGGGCATCTGTCCCAGCCACAAGAGCTGTGGCGAAGATTATAACTGCTCTGAGAAGCTGACCCTTGGTTTAAAAGAGGACAGGTTGGGAGTTTGCACAGGGGAGGGAAAAGGTGGAGTGAAAGAATGTTTGGGTAATAAAGGCAGGTCTGGTTGCATTAGATGGGATGTGATATCTTCCCAGTCTCTTATTAGTTCATCTCACAAACCTTGGGATCAAGCGGTGCTCACCAGGAAGTCTCACTTTGGAGTCTCCTGACATAGGGCATAAAGAGCTGGCACTGGAGTTAGGAAAACCTAGGTTTAAGTCCTGCCTCTGATACAGACTGGTTATGTAAACCTAAGCAATCAACCCACAAATATTCATTAAACCTTTACAAAATGCTAGGCAGTGTTCTAAGTACTGAGAAAAAAAAAAGAAAAAGCAGAAACAGTCTGTGCCCTCATGGAGCTTAAATTCTTTTTAAATTTTTTTTTAAGGTATCAGTTCTTTTAAAAATTTTTTCAAAAATTTTTTTTGTTCCCCCACCCCATTACATGTAAAAACAATTTTAACAATCTTTTAAGTTTTGAGTTCTAAATTCTATCCTTCCTTCCCTGAGACAGTAAGCAATCTCATATAGGTTATGCCTATGCAATCATGTGAAACATTTCAATATTAGTTGTTTTGTGCAAGAAGATCTGAAAAGAAAGAAAATAAGGAAGGAAAGGAGAAAGAAAGAAAGAAAGAAAGAAAGAAAGAAAGAAAGAAAGAAAGAAAGAAAGAAAGAAAGAAAGGAAGGAAGGAAGGAAGGAAGGAAGGAAGGAAGGAAGGAAGGAAGGAAGGAAGAAAGAAAGAAAGGAAGGAAGAAAGGGAAGGAGGGAGGGAGGAAGGGAGGAAGGAAGGAAGTATGAAAGGAAGGAAGGAAGAAAGAAAAAAGAAAAAAAAGAAAGGCAGAAAGAAATAGTATGCTTCAGTCTATACTCAGACATCTGTTCTTTCTCTGGAGGCAGATAGTATGCTTCATCATGAGTCCTTTGGGATTGTCTTGGATCATTGTATTGCTGAGAATAGCTAAGTCATTCACAATGCATCATACAATATTGCTGTTACTGTGTACAATGATATACTGGTTCTGCTCACTTTACTTTGTTCATGTAAGTCTTTCCAGATTTTTCTGAAATTATCCAGTACAGTAATATTCCATTAAAATCATAGGCATCCCCTCAATTTCCAATTCTTAGCCACCACAAAAAGAGCTGCTATAAATATTTTTGTACAACTAAGTCCCTTTCCCTTTTAAAAAAATTTTAAAAGGAGCTTAAATTCTAATGGGGAAAACAATATGTACATGCAAGATACATATAGAGTAGAAGGAATATAACCTTGAAGGGGAAGGCATTGGCGGCTGAGGGGGACAAATCACTTAATGTCTCAGTATCCCCAGGCAATTCTCTAAGAATGTAGTATGTGAAGATTAGGAAATACTAATTAAAAGATCTGAAAAACAATATTTTTCTGTCTTAGTAAGGGCATCATTATCTTCTATACTCCCTTATTTCTAGGGGAAAGGGTAACTTTGGGAGGAAACGGGGACCGCTTAGGAGATTTGGGATATGATTTTTTTTAAAACTTCTCTCCTATATCCTGCTTCTAATATGATGACTCAGGTGAGAGTAAATATTTCCTGAAGCTGAGAAAGCAGAAACAATGGAGAGGGTAAGGCATGTGTCTTTAGCAGGTGGGCCTAAAAAAGGCATGTGTTTGTCAGCAAACACATTCCCCATTTCCAAGCCCGTCCCTCAAGCTACATGCTGTCCTTTTGTATCTTTCACCTTACCAGGCTATTCTGGCAGTTTATTCTAGTCTGACTTCAGCTATATAAAAATATTGGGAGAGAGAGAGTGGGACACAGAGCGGGACACAGATCCTAATTGTGGTCTTGGGAATTGGATACATCTGAAACATTTGTTTGTTTCACTTGGGTATGCTTGGGTTAGCAGTAAGTGAGAGGTTTGGGAGAGGAGAGTTCTATTCTCTCCTAGTGATGACTGATTGGGAAGGGTGTAATTTGGGGAAGGAAAGATGAGGAGTTTGATTTTAAATATGTTGTGTTTGAGGTGTTGCCCGACATCCAGGCAGAAATGTCTAGTAGGCCAATGGATGTGCAGGACTGGAACTCAAGGCTAGAGAGAGAATGGCCAGTCAAGAATGGAAAACTGAGCCCATGAAAGTGGGTGAGGTCACTGATTATGTAGAGAGATGAGACAAGAGGCCTAAAGCCTGGATATCGGACTACCTAAATTTGGAGGGCAGGAAGATAAGGAAAAGCAAACAAAGAAACTAGAGATGGAAGAACCAAAGGAGGAAGAGAGTCAGGATACTATAGTACCCTGGATCAAGGAAAAAGAGTTTCAATGAGGATTAGATAACTTCATGTAAGTCCAGATTTTTCGGAAATCATGCAGCTTGTCATTTCTTATCGTACAACAGGTAGGTGGCGCAGCAAATAGAGCATCGGCCTTGGAGTCAGGAGGACCTGAGTTCAAATATGGCCTCAGACACTTAACATTTAGCTGTGTGACCTTGGGCAAGTCACTTAACCCCAATTGCCATACTTTCCCCCCTCCAAAAAAAATGTATATACCACAACTCGTTCAGCTATTCCCCAATTGATGGGCATCCCCTCAATTTTCAATTCTTAGCCACCACAAAAAGAGCTGCTAAAAATATTAGGGTATTATAGATATTAGGGTTAGACAATTAGACAAATGCTATGGAGGTGTAATAAAGATTAAGGACTGAGAAAACACCATTGATTGAGTCATCAGGGTCTTGGAGAGGACAACTTCAGTAGGATGCCTGAGGTGGATCCCAAGTGGAAGAAGTAAATGGAAGTGACTGCAGTGAGCGAGGACTGATTCCTTTTGGGAGGAAGGGAGTGACTCTTTGATAGTGAAAGGAAGAATGAGAGCAAATATCTTTTTTTTTTTCTTTTCTTTTTTGGAAGGCAATTGGGGTTAAGTGACTTACCTAAGGTCACACAGCTAGTTTTTGTGTTAAGATTCTGAGGCCGGATTTGAACTTAGGTCCTCCTGACTCCAGGACCGGTGAGCCACCTAGCTGCCCCAAGAGCAAATATCTTAAGGGGGTTGCAAGGGAAAGGAAAAAGTTCAATCTGCTGCTAAGTCTTATCGAATCTACCTCCTGTACCTCTTTCTCGTCTTTCCCTTTTCCACTTAAATCACCACCCACATTGTAGGCCAGAGACTCATCACTGGTCACCTGGGCTGTTACAATAGGCTCCTAATTGCATTCCCCACAACCAGTATCTTCCCTTTCTAATCATTCCTTGTTCTATAAACATCTCTAACTAACACAGTGACGGTCCTAATGCACATCAATCAACCAACCATTTATAAAAGACTTGTCAGGAGCTGTGCTAATAATTAGGTGCATAATACAAGATGAATACAGAGTAGATGGGAGATAACCTTAGAGGAAAAGGTTCTAGCAGGTAGGGAGCAGGGCTAGGAAAGGCCTCCTGCAGAAGGTGGCATTGGAGCTGAGTCCTGAAGGAAGCCACTAATTCCAAGAGTCAGAAGTGAGAAGGCAAAGCATTGCAAACAAGGGGGACAGAAGGTGCCAAGTGAGGAAGATAGAAAATGGAGAATTGTATGCAAAGAGGAACAAGTGGAACAGTATTGCTGGCTAAGACAGTAAGATAGAAAGGGATCAGATGGCAAAGAGTTTTATGTTTGATCCTCAAGGTAATAGGGAGCCATTGGAGTTTAATGAATAAGGAGGTGACATGGTCTGACACAACACTTCAGGAAAACCTCTGGCGGCTGAGGATGGATTGGTGCAGAGAAAGACCGGGGCAGTGAGAATAATCGGAAGGCAATTGCATTAGTCCCAGTGAGAAGTAATGAGAAGGGGATATGAAAAATGTTGCAAAGACAAGACGCTTATCTGTCAGTTGTGACACTCCTTTGCCCAAGAAGCTTCAAGTGATTCCCCGTTGCCTTTAGGACAAAGTACAAACTGCTGGCATTGAAAGCCTTTACAATCTGGCTCCAGCCTATCTTTCTAGGCTGGGCATTTTTACTTTCCCCATCATCCATTATACTTCTGCCAAAAAACCTACTTGCCATTCTTCCATGCATGATATTCCAACTCCCGTTTCTTACTCAGTCAATCAATAAACATGTATAAAGTGCCTACTGTGTGTCAGGCACTATGCTAAGTGCTAGCAATTAAAAAAGAAGTAAAAGACAGTCCCTGCCCTCAAGCAGCTTACAATCTAATGGGGGAGACAACATGCAAACAAATATATACTAAGCAAGGCAAGATAAATGGAAGGTACTAGAATTAAGAAAGGTTGGTCAAGGCTTCTGGTGAAAATGATGGGAGTTTAGTTGAGACTTTAAGGAAGTCAGGGAATTTTTTTCCATTCCTGGAATGCTCTCCATCCTCACTTCTACCTTTTGGAAACCCTTGGTCCCCTTGGAGGCTCAGTGCAAAGTCATTTCTTTCAAAAAGCCTCTTCTAATTCTCCCAGTGGTTAATACCTAATCACTATGTATCTATTTGTATATATCCTGCATTTATTTATCTTGCAACATTTCCTCTTCCCCCTTTTCACTACTCTCCACCCAAAGAAAACTTATGTTCCTTGAGGGCATAGACTGCTTTCCCATTAAAGTTGTAGCCCCTCTGTCTAGCACTGTGCCTGGCACATTACGTATGCTTGTTATCCCTCTCCACAGGTGACCTCCAAGCATATCTGATCCCTGGACAAAGGTGAAGTAAAGAACTTGTTTCTTAACAGACCGCGGAGGAGTGAGATTTTTAGACTTTGCTCAAAGCAGTGGGTGGCCAATCACCAGTTTTAATACAGTATCTTTTAATTATTTTATTTCATTCAACAAACGCACTTCTAATCTATAATGTGTGTGTAGCTCTTTTGAATTATGTGAAGTTGGGAAAGATAAGAATCTCAATGAGATGGGGGCTGAGCCATTTTAATGAAGTCATCTTTTTATTTTTAACTCTGGAGTAAACATGACAAGACAGAATATGAGTTAATTTGAATGCATCCAAGACTTGGAGTTACAAGGAACCCTAACTGGTCTCTTCCCACAATGTAGAGAGATGGACAGAAGAAGTCCACCTAGGTCCACTCTGGGACCCAAAATGAGGTCTTGCCTCATAAATTTAAGAAGTAGATCACTAGGGTACAGGATCAGCTCGAGCTGAGATTGCCACCTGGGGATTTGGGTAGAGATTACACTCTGAGTAGCTGCCCACTTTCGTTTTCATTTCTAGTACTAATATAAGAAGGGAGAATTTCTCCACCTCATGATGATGGTAGCTGAAATCTCCCTGACTCTCCTATATGGTAAGTCCTACTTTTCCTCTATGAAACCATGATCCATTTCCCACATAACTTTCAAATGTTTGATGAGTTATGTGTCCCTTAATCTTCTTTTCTGTGGGCTAAAATCCTTAGGTCCTTAGGTGTATACATACACACATATGTATATATGTATATACTTGTACATATACATATGTGTATCTATGTATGCATGCATGCATGCATATATACATACATACATATATATTTTTATATAGACAGGGTTATGCTGAAGTCATTATGAACTAGCTTTAGATTTTGAGAGTAAGCATTTATACCACAGAAATAGAAATCAAGGCTTGGTTTATTCTTTGGTGGATTTTCTAGACTTAATAAAATGTTTGGAAAGAATATTAAAAACAGATCAGACATGTCATTTATTTATTAAATGACATATTTATTAAAATATATCATGTGTCTTGGGGAGTCAGTTGTTGAACATTTACCAGCACACTGCTATATGTAGGCATTTTCTTTTTTACCTGTTGCCCTGTCTAATATACTTTCCTTTAATTGTAAGATCTTTGAGGGCAGGAAGTTGGGTCTCCCTCTTTTGTTTTTTCAGCTGCACACAGATATATGCAGTGAAGATTTTTTAAATGATAATTACTACTTAGAATATAGCCTTCTCAACTCCTCCTAAATGGATAAATGGTACTATGGGACTAACCATTGGGTCCTACTTGCCTGCAGATGAGGGGTTTAGCATTAGTGATCTCTAAGGTCTCTTGTGGCTCTGACATTCTATAATTCTGGCTTGCCATAAATCACAGAGCCAGATTAGAGACTGAGAATGTAGGATAGGCTCAGGGATCCTGACTGTCACTTACAGGCATTTATCTTTATCTCCTTGTTAAGGTTCAGCACAACACTCTAACTTGTGGAGATGCTTTCAAATCCTGCCATCCAGTGCATTCCTTAACTATCTGTCCTTTGGTGAGGGGACAATCTTAAATTACAATGGGTGTCTTTGTATATTCAGAGCTTATTATTGTGCCATCCACACAATCAATATAGTATGAATATTGAAGTGTTTGTTGAGTTGAACAAAGCCTGCACCACCTGGCCTCAATCTACCTTTCCAGTCTTGTCTCCCACTATCCTCTCCTCCATAGAACTTCTGCTCCAGAAAATGAAGACTGCTTGCTGTTCCATGCTCTAAACTCTCAGAGAGTGGTCGTGAAACTCCAATGAGATAATAGATGCAAAGTACTTTGAAAGCTTTATTATTCTGGTCTATGCTCATTCTCTCTTCTTGGAATGCCCATCTTTGTTGAAATTCTACCTTCCCAGTGCAAGGGCTGGCTTGTGAGTTCTAAGATCACGGATTTAGAGATGGATTGCTGTTGTTGTCCAGTTGTTTTAGTTGTGTCTAACTCTTCCTGATCCCATTTGAGGTTTTCTTGGCAAAGATCCTGGAGTGCTTTGCCATTTCCTTCTCCAGCTCATTTTACAGATGAGGAAACGGAGGCAGACAGGGTTAAGTGATTTGCCCAAGGTCACATGGCTATTTTGAGGCCAAATTTGATCTCAGGAAGATGAGTCTTCCTGACTCCAAGCCCAGCACTCCATCACAATTGTGCCACATAGCTAGAAGGAACCTTAGACTATTTGGTCCAATCCCCTCATTTTACAGATGAAAAAATGGATAAGTTCAAGTTCTAAATCCTATGGTTTTGAGGCATCCTCATTAGCATTACAGTATGTGTTATATTGAGCACATTTGTGCCTGAATAAGAGCAGCAGCATTTGGAAGTCTTGGTGAGTGAGTTCTAATTTATGCAACTTGTAAGATCCACATCCTGTTCTGTCAATGGCAAGCCTATGTTAGCGCAAGAAATCCGTGAACTAGGAATTTCCCACGCAGATGATATTAGCAGGCGGAGTCCTCTCTTTCAAAGTACAAGGCCTTGAGTCAGTGACCTTTGGAACTATGTTCTGAGAGAATCATCTGTGGAAACTGGAAGTAAGTGGCAGAACTGGTACTCAAACTTAGGTCCTCTGACTCTCTGTCCAGGACACTACCACCTTCCTAGAAAACCTTTTCTAATAACTGTAGCCAGAAGAGATCTTTGCCATAGCATCCTGAACCATTCTTCTGACATCCCAAGTCTTAGCGTGGTATCTTTCACATAGGAGATACCAATATTTCTTGTTTATAGGCAAATGTTTATTGAGCAACTGGCTATCTTTAAAGCACTGCATTATAATATGTGTTTAATATACAGATGTGTCCTATTTTCTCTACTAGGTAGGCTATGTACCTTGAGCATGGGGACTATATCTTATTCATCATCTTTTTATCACATATAGTATACACTAATTGGGTAATAAATGTTTGGAAATCTCAGTTGGCTCAAAGTCAGTCAGAACACCCAAGTTCTAGTCACATCTTTGCTTCTAACTTCCTAGGTAACACTGAAATTCAATCTTACCTTATTTGAAAAGAGTGGGTGAGATAAGAAGATGATACTCATTCACATTCTGTGAACAAATGAAGTCTCCTAGGACTTCATGATACTAGTTCAACAATTATTGAGTCTGACTATATGTGTAGGATTCACCCTTTTCCAAGTGACAAGAGTTCAATTCACCAAAGTTTTCAGGATGTTAATTCTTTGATTTAGGAGAATTAATGCAGATTCCAAAGACCTTCACTTACCTTTGAAGTAGGGCGAGTGAGGGAAAACAATAATTTCAACATGATTTAGAAATGAAGAGTGAAATAACCACCTTACCTCATCTGAAAAAAGGACCATCAGACCCTGAAGTATGACAAAAAACCCCAAAGTTGAGCTTAAATTGGGCCTAGGCATGAAACTAAGGCACAGTGACAAGACTAACAAATGCCTAAGACAGCTTCTCTGTAGCATTATTACACTGAAGTCTCATTTTGACCTTCACAGAATCATAGTCTTTGATTTGGAAGGGACCTCAGTGGTCATTTAAGTCCAATCTATGCTCAAAAAGAATTCTCATTTAATCACGTCTGTCTGCTTGAAGACCTCCAAGGATAGAGAACCCAACACTTCTCCAGGCTCCTTTTTCCACTTATGGATAGCTCTAGTTGTTGGGAAGTTTTTCAAGCTTAAATTTGTCTCTTGGTACCTTCTACTCATTCCTGCTGGTACTGCCCTCTGGAGCCAAGTAGAACAAATGTAAGGCATCCTCCCTTAATAGCCCTTCAAATACTTGAAGACAGATATCACTCCTTCACCTACCCTGCCCTCCTCCCTGCCCAAGTTTTCTCTATTCTTGGCTAAACATTCCCAGTCCCATTAAGTGATCCTCATATGACATAGATTCAGGGCCTTTCATGATCCTAGGTTGCCCTCCTCTGCATATACTCTAGTTTTTTAATGTCTTTTCTGTACTATAGTATCCAAAACTGAATACAATATTCCATATGACACCCGATGAGGACAAGGAACTGTGGGTACTCTCAAAAACAGAATACCTTGTCCTTGGCTCTAGGGCATTGGGCCATGTGATACAGTGAAAAGAATATGTAGCTGTCCTTCTGCTACTTTCAGTAATAAACTCCCTAAAAAAGTTCTTCAGTGAAATTTGACTCTGAGATAGATGGGCCTCTAAGGCAGTACTTTTAAATCTTGCATTGCTAAATTGTGACATCTACAGGACAATATAGAGAAACACTAGAAACTCTCCCTGAATTCAGCTTTCAGCTAACACAGGAAGAACTTAATGACAGCCCCTCAACCCAAGGAGAGAAAAATTATCAATAAGTCTGAGTCCTACCTGCTTCTCTGTAGTACTTTCCAGTGGCAGCTCCAGGGTAAGTTACAAAGACTAGAAAGAACCATAGGCCTAAAATATTCAAGTGCCAACCAACCAACCAACCAACTCAACTGCCCAGATTCAAACCCTCTAGTCAGATACTTACCTTGATCGCAAAGATGCAAGAGATTTGCTGAGGGTAGAACAGATATCTAATTCCAGCAGTCTGGGAATATCTGGATACCCACCAAGCTGATCCCAGAGTAATTTCATAGGTGTCTTTTCTTCTATTGGGAAACTGGAAGTGGACAAATCAGCTCGCCAAATGGCCTCTACCTTGTCCTTCTGTTTCCTAAAAAATTAGGGAGCTATGTTAGGAAGCAATAAGTTCTTCTGGGTTGTACAACCAAGCCAGATATCCCATGTCCAAGTCCCATTCTACTTTTCTTTCCATGTTGTCATGAAGGGCAATCCACTAGTGCTTTTATTATCTCTTTCACCATCCTCTCCCTGCAGTCATCCTGTTTTGCTTATCCATGAACCCACATCCCCACCTTAACTTAGGACTCCACCTGGAGGCCTAGCTATGGGAAAAGGAGGCTGTGCCCATTTAGACTTCTTTGGAGGAATCCAAGGAGCATTGGTTCCTGAGAGAACCATTAAGGCCACATTTATATGATTTTTCTCAAACATTACTCATTCCGGAATTGCCAATTTCCTCTCTGGAACTTAAAGAAAACCAAACAAACCTAGTTGGGGCATAAATAAGGCAGAGGTGAATAATTCTTTCCTACCTCCAATTTCTGTTATTCCTCATATATACCTACACAAGAGGGTTGGTTTTATAATATTTATTTTTGAATTTTTAAAAAACTGACCTTTTCTGAAGGAGAATAAAACTCTTTAAAAAAAATCAAAACAAAACAATGAAATAAAGCTACATTATTTAGGGGAAATGTCCACAAATAACCTAACTCAAATAGTTGGCATAAATATTCTGGTAGATCAGACTACATTAAAGAATAAACATGTGCCCACATAATGTCACCCTGGAGAATGTTCTTATAGTATATTTGTCACGTACTCAATTTTCTTCAATATTTCAAATTCTTTTCCCTTTTCCACCTTCTCTGGGAGTGGCCATTTCACCACATATTTGAAGCAGACAGGTTTCAAAGGATGATCTGGTTCCTTTTTGTGGATGAGCAAGGGTACTGGACAATGAAGTTTAATGTTATATTTCTTTAGGATCTAAAAGATGAAGACAGAAAAGAATCAATAAAGAAGATCAGAAATCTTCAAGCAAAATTCACTGTCTACCAAGCTCTAGGTAAAAGTTTGCTTTTGCTGTCTTTTCCCCTTTATTTCCCCTTTTTCCCATCCTTTTTTTTAAGATATTTTTTCCAATTACATGTAAATTGTATGTAATATTTGTTTTTGAAATCTGAGTAACATATTCTTTCCCTCTCTCCGTCCTCTACCCCTTCATTGAGAAGGCAAGCAATTTGGTATAGGTTATACATGTGCAGTCATGTAAAATATAATTCCATATTAGTCATGTTGTGAAAGAAAACACAGACCAAAATAAAAACAAAAGAAAAATAAGGTAAAAAAGTATGCTTCAATGTGCATTCAGACTCCATCAGTTCTTTCTCTGGAGGTAGGTAACATTTTTCATCACTGGAATTGTCTAGATCATTGTATTGCAAAGAAAAGCATTCACAGTTGATCATTATACAATATTGCTTTATCGTATACAATCTTCTCTTGGTTCTACTCACTTCATTTTGCATCAGTTCATGAAAGTTTTTCATGTTTTCTGAAAGCATCCTGCTCACCATTTCTCATACTACAATAGTATTCCATCACAATCACATACCACAACTTATTCAGCAACTTCCCAATGGGTGGATATCCTCTCAATTTTCCTTTGCCACTACACAAAGAGATACTATAAATATTTTTGCATATATAGGTCTTTTTCATTTTTAAAAATCTCTTTGGGATGCAGATCTAGAAGAGATATTGCTGGATCAAAGGGTACAGGCAGTTTTGTCACCCTTTTTGCATAGTTCCAAATTGCTCTCCAGAATGGTTGGATCAAATTACAATTCCACCAACTACATTAAGTGTCTCAATTTTTCCACATCCTTTCCAACATTTGTGATTTTCCTTTTGTTTCATATTTGCCAATCTGATAGATATGAGGTGGTACTTCACAGTTGTTTTAATGTGTTATTTCTCTAATCAATAGTGATTTAGAACATTTTTTTCATATAGCTTTGATTTCATCTTCCGAAACCTGCCTGTTCATATCCTCAGACCATTAATCAATTGGGAGATGACTTTTATTCTTCTAAATTTGACTCAGTTATCTATATATTTGAGAAATGAGGCTTTTATCAGAGAGAAATGCTATAAAAATATTTTCCCAGTTTTTTGCTTTCCTTCTAATTGTGGCTGCATTGGCTTTGTTTGTGCAAAATCTTTTTAATTTAATGTGATCAAAACTATCCATTTCAAATCTAGTAATTCTCTCTCTCATTTGGTCATAAATTCTTCCCTTATACATAGATATCACAGGTAAAGTATTTCATGTTCCTCTAATTCATTTATGGTATCACCCTTTATGTCTAAATTATGTATCCATTTTGACTTAATCTTGGTATACAGTGTGAGATGTTGGTCTCTACCTAGTTTCTGCCCAATTGATGTCTACTTTTCCCAATAGTTTTTGTCAAATAATGAGTTCTTGTACCCAAAACTTGGATCTTTGGATTTAGCAAACACTAGATTACTATGGTCACTTACTACTTTTTTTTGTATACCAAATATATTCCATTGATCCACCACTCTATTTCTTAGTCAATACCAGATAGTTTTGATGATTACCACTTTGTAATCCAGTTTCAGATCCAATACAGCTAGGTCATCTTCCTTTACTTTTTTTTCTCATTAATTTCCTTCATCTTCTTGACCTTTTGTTCTTCCAATGAATTTTGTTATTTTTTTTCCGAGCTTTATAAAATATTTTTTGGCAGTTTGATATGGCACTGAATAAGTAAGTTAGGTAGAATTGTCATTTTTATGATGTTGGCTTGGTCTATCCATGAACTATTGATATTTTTCCAATTTTTTTCAGATTTGACTTTATTTGTGTCAAAAATATTTTGCTGGTGCAGCCAGGTAGCACAGTGAGTAAGAGCACCAGCTCCAGTGTCCGGATGACCTGGAGATCGAATCCTGGGCTCAGACACTTAGCACCCACCCAGAAACACCTGGCCATGTAACCTTGAGCAAGTTACTTAACCCCAATTGCTTAGGGGTGGCCAGGTGGCTCAGCAAGTAAGAGCACTGGCTCCAGTATCGGGATGACCTGGATCGAATCCCAGGTTCAGATACTCAGCACCACACCCAGAAATAACTGGCCGTGTAACCTTGAGCAAGTTACTTAACCCTGATTGCTTTAAAAAAAAATATTTTGCCATTGTGTTCATATAGTTCCTCAGTTTGTCTTGGCAGGTAGAGTTCCAAGTATTTTCTATGGTCTGCAATTATTTTAAAAAGAATTTCCCTATCTCTTGTTCCTGAACTTTGCTGTTAATACATAGAAATGGTGATGATTTATAGATTTATTTTGTATCCTGCAACTGTGCTAAAGTTGTCAATTATTTCAACTAGTTTTTTATTTGTTTCTTTAGGATTCTCTAAATATATCATTATATCATCAACAAAGAATGACAGTTTTATTTTTTCATTGCCTATTCTAATTCTGTAGATTTCTTTTTCTGCCCTTATTGCTATAGCTAGTGTTAAGGTACAGTGTTGAATAATAGTGGTGCTAATGGGCATCCTTGCTTCACCTCTGATCTTACTAGGAAAGCTTCTAGCTTATCTCTATTACAGATAATGTTTGCTAATGGTTTTAGATAGATACTATTTATCATTTCAAGGAAGGCTCAATTTATTCCTATGCTTTCTAGTGTTTTTAATAGGAATGAGTGCTGTATTTTGTTGAAAACTGCCCTGAATTTGTGGTATAAACCCCACTTGGTAATATAATATGATCTTTGTGATATATTGCAGTAATCTCTTTTATTTTATTAAAAATTTTTGCATTAATATTCATTAGAGAAATTGGTTTATAGTATTCTTTTTCTGTTTTGGCTCTTCCTGGTTTAGGTATCAGTATTTGTATTATAAAAGGAATTTGGTAGGATTCTTTCTTTGCCTATTTTTCAAAATAGTATATATAGTATTGAAATTAATTGTTATTAAATGTTTGGTAGAATTTATGTCCGAATCCATCTAGCCCTAGGAATTTTTTTTATCAGAGAGATCATTGATGGCTTGTTTAATTTCCTTTTCTAAGATAGGGTTATTTAAGTATTTTATTTCCTCTTCTGTTAATCATGGCAATTTATTTTTTGCAAATATTCATATATTTTACTTAAATTGTTAGACTTATTGTCATATAATTTAGCAAAAATAACTCCTAATAATTGTTTAATTTCCTCTTCCTTGCTGCTGAATTCATCCTTTTCACTTCTGATACTAGTAGTTTTTTTGGTTTTCTCTTTTCTTCTTCTAAAAAATTATACTAGGGGCAGCCAGGTAGCACAGAGAGTAAGAGCACCAGCCCCAGTGTTGGGATGACCTGGGGAATCGAATCCTGGCTCAGACACTTAGCATCCACCCAGAAACACCTGGCTGTGTAACCTTGAGCAAGTTACTTAACCCCAATTGCTTTAAAAAAAATGATACTAACCAATGCTTTACCTATTTTTTTCCCAGAAAACTAGCTCCTAGTTTTATTTATTAGTTCAATGGTTTTCTTACTTTCAATTTTATTAATCTCTCATTTGATTTCTAGGATTTCTAATTTGGTGTTTAAATGAGAATTTTTAATTTGTTCTTTTTCTACTTTTTTTTTTAGTTGCACACCCAATTCATTGATCTGTTCTTTCTCTATTTTATTGATGTAAGCATTTGGAGATATAAAGTTTTCCCTAAGTATTGCTTTGTCTGCACCCCATAAATTTTTGTATGCTGTCTCTTTGAATTTATTATTTCTATGATTCATTCTTTAGGTTTAGATTATTTAACTTCCAATTAATTTTTAATCTATGTTTCCACAGCCTTTTATTGAAATCAAAATTTTTTTATTGCATTATGATCTGAAAAGGATGCATTTAACATTTCTGCTTTTCTGTATTTGTTTGTGAGGTTCTTGTTCCCTAAAACAGAGTCAATTTTTGTGTACATGCCATGTGCCACTGAGAAAAAGATATATTCCTTTCTGTCCCCACTCAATTTTCTCCAGAGGGCTATCATATTTAACTTTTCGAAAATTCTATTAACCTCCTTAACTTCTTTCCTGTTTATTTTTTTGTTAGATTTATCTATCCCGTTAAATTTTTTTGGGTTAGATTTATCTAGTTCTAAAAAAAAAATTATCTAATTCTGAGAGGGAAAAGTCAAAGAAAATATAGTTTTACTATATATTTCCTCCTGTAACTCATTTAACTTTTCCCTGAAGAATTTGGATTCTATGTCATTTGGTGCATATATATAGTTTGTATTGATTTTACTTCATAGTATATGGTATTTTTTTTTTAGCAAGATGTAGTTTCTTGGGGCGGCAAGGTGGCACAGTGAGTAAGAGCACCAGACCCAGAGTTGGGATGACCTGGGATCGAATCCAGGCTCAGACACTTAGCACCACACCCAGAAATAACTGGCCATGTAACCTTAAACAAGTTACTTAACCCCAATTGCTTAAAAAAAATTTTTTTTAAAAAGATGTAGTTTCTTTCCTTGTCTTTTTGAATAAAATCTATTTTTGCTTTTGCTTTGTCTGAGATCATGATTGCTCCCCCTGCATTTTTTTTTTTACTTTAGCCAAAGCATAATGGAGTCTGCTCCGGCTCCTTACCTTTACTCTGTGTATGCCTCTCTACTTCAAGTGTGTTTCTTGTAAACAACATATTGTGGGAGTCTAGGTTTTGATCCACTCTGCTATCCAATTCTATTTTATTTCATCCCCATTCACATTCATAGTTATGATTATTGTATATTTCCCTCCATCCTGCTCCC
This sequence comes from Petaurus breviceps papuanus, assembly GCF_028583685.1. Taxonomy (NCBI): domain Eukaryota; kingdom Metazoa; phylum Chordata; class Mammalia; order Diprotodontia; family Petauridae; genus Petaurus; species Petaurus breviceps. Next base: position 2,078,386 of record NW_027185811.1, on the reverse strand, counting down.
CCCTTCCTATTTAGTCCTTTTTTATTTCCTTTTACCCTGCACCTCCTTAAAAGCATTTTGCTTCTAGACACCCACCTCCCCCAATCTACCCACCCTTGTATCAGTAATCCCTCACTCCTTTCTCTTGTGCCTTTTCCCTCCTATTTTCCTGTAGGGTAAGATAGATTTCTATATCTAAATGAGTGTGTATGTTATTTCCTCTTTGAGCCAATTCAGATGAAAGTAAGGTTCAAGTGTTGCTTGCCACCTCCCCCATCTTCCCCTTTACTCTAAAAGCTCTTTTGTGCCTCTTTTACATGAGATAATTTATCACATTCTACCTCTCCTTTCCTCCTTCTCCTAGAACATCTCTTTTTTCTTATGCCTTAATTTTACTTAATTGAATATCATCCCATTATAGTCAATGCACACATGTAGTTTATGTACTCTCCTTCTAACTGGTCTAATAGAAAGTTCTGAAAACAAGGGGGCGGAGTCAAGATGGTGGAGTAGAAACAGGGTCTCTGAGCAGCTCCAGCTTCCACCTTCCCCAATCAATGTAAAAAGGGGACTCTGAACAAACTTTGGAGCTGCAGAACCCACAAAATGACACAGAGAAGCTAACCTCCCACTGAAGACAGCCCAGCAGGCCAGCAGGAATCGGCAGCACAGTGCTCTGGGAGCTGAGCCCAGCTCCACACCAAGATTTTAGCCCTAGGGTGGGCCTGAACAGCCGCAGGCCAGAGGGACTCCAGATCAGCAGCACCTGTGGCCGTTTCCAGAATTATCAACACATAAATGCAAAGGACAAAGTGAAAGGTCAGTGCAGTCTGGACTTTGGGACCCAGTAAGTGGGAGTACATGGCTGTTGCCCCCAGGGCAAGAAGTGGCTGAGATGCCTGGCACAGCCAGGCAGTGTCACGTGGCAGCTTCAGTTCCTGGCTTGCAGAGTGTAGGGGGACCAAGCAACCAGTCTGAGGGGTAATCGCTTTTGCTTTAACCTGCTTGGATCTGGATTGCAGTCTAGGGTGGAGGTCCTGGGGTGTGTGTCCAGCTTGCCAGAGCATGTGGAGGCCTCAGAGAGAGGGCACCCATCTCATACCTCTGGCAGCTGAGAAAATGCCAACGTTTGGGACAAAAGCTCCCGTCTAGTGGCAGAGTCCTACTGTGGCAAAAAGCCCAGGGGTCAAGTGACTGAGGGGCAACATGATCAGGCAAACGAAACAAAGCAGACAGAAGATTCCAACATGAGACTCCTATTTTGGGGACAAAAAGGAGCAAAGCATGGAACAAGAAGAAGACAGTGAAGTCAGAACTTCTGCACCAAAAGCTTCAAAGGAAAATACGAGCTGGTTACAGGCCATAGAGGACCTTAAGAAGCAGATAAGAGAAGTGGAGGAAAAATTGGGAAGAGAAATGAGAACAATGCAAGAAAATTATGAAATGAGAGTCAACAGCCTGAATGAGGAAAATAATACCTTAAAAAACAGACTGACTCAAATGGCAAAAGAGGCCCAAAAAGGCAATGAGGAGAAGAATGCCTTAAAAAGCCAAATTTGCCAAATGGAAAAAGAATCTCAAAAGCTCAATGAGGAGAATAATTGCTTCAGAATTAGATTGGAGCAAATGGAAGCTAATGACTTTATGAGAAATCAAGATGCTGTTAAACAGATCCAAACAAATGAAAGAATAGAAGGAAATGTGATATTTCTCATGGGAAAAACCACTGACCTGAAAAATAGATCCAGGAGAGATAATTTAAAAATTATTGGACTACCTGAAAGCCATGATCAAAGTAAGAACCTAGAAATCATCCTCCAGGAAGTTCTCAAAGAAAACTGCCCTGATGTTTTAGAACCGGAGGGCAAAATAGAAGTTGAAAGAATCCACCAATCACCTCCTGAAAAAGATCCCAAAAAGAAAACTCCTAGGAATGTTATAGCCAGGTTCTAGAATTCCCAGATTAAGGAGAGAATATTACAAGCAGCCAGGAAGAAACAATTTGAATAGTGAAAACACAATCAGGACAACCCAGGATCTGGCAACTTCTACAATGAGGGATTGAAGGGCTTGAATATGATATTCTGGAGGGCAAAGGAGCTGGGATTAAAACCAAGAATCACCTACCCAGCAAAACTGAGTATCATGTTTCAGGAGGAAATGTGGTCATTGAGTGGAATAGAGGACTTTCAAGCATTCTTGCTGAAAAAACCAGAGTTGAATAGAAAATTTGACATTCAAATACAAGAAGCAAGAGAAGCATGAGAAGGTAAACAGGGAAAAGAAATCATAAGGAACTTATCAAAGTTGAACTATTAACATTCCTACATGGAAAAACAATAATTGTAACTTATGAAACTTTTCTCAGTATGAAAATAGTTGAAGGGAATAGAAATATATATATATATATGTCTATATATGAGGGTATATGGGCATATGAATACATATGTGAATGTGTGTATATATGTTTACAGGTATACATAGATAGAGTGCACAGGACCAATTTAACAGGAAGGGATGATACTTAAAAGGTGAAATTAAGAGGTGAGAGGGGAATATAATAAGAAGAGATGGGGAGAGACAGAATGGGGTAAACTATCTCATATAGAAGAGGCAAGGGAAAATGGTTACAATGGAGGGGAAGAATAGGAAGGCAAAAGGGAATGGGTAAACCCTATTCCCATTGAATTTGGCTTGGGGAGGGAATGTAATACACACGAAATAGGGTATCTTACCCTACAGGAGAGTAGGGGAGAAGGGGATGAGATGGGGGATGATGGGAGGGAGTGTAGGCTGGGGTGGGGAGGTAGTTGGAAGCACCCACTTTTGAAAAGGGACGGGATCAAAGTAGGGAATAGAACAAGTGGGAGGTGGGATAGGAGGGAGGGAAATATAGTCAGTCTTTTACAATATATCTACTTTGTTATTGTTTTGCATTAGCCACACATGTACAACCTATACTGAACTGCTTATCTTCCCAGTAAGGGTGGGTGACAAGGGAGGAAGGGAATGAATCTGGAATTCAAAGTTTTAAAATCAAATATATACTATTATTAGTACTATTTTACATGTAATTGGGAAATAAGATATACAGGCACTGGGGCACAGAGATTCACCATGCCCTACTGGAAAAGTCGAAAGGGGTATGGGAGAAAATATGGGAGAGAGCAGATTGGAGGAGGGGATATCCTGAGGGACTGCTATTTTGGGGCAGTGGGTAGGGGAAAAACGGGGAGAAAATTTGTAACTCAAAATCTGGCAGAAATGAATGATGTAAATCAGAAAAAAAAAGATAAATAAGAAAAAAAAGCAAAAAAAAGTTCTTAGTAGTTACAATTATTATCTTTCCATTTAAGAATGTAAACAATTTAACCTTCTTGAATCCCTTATGACTTCTATTTCCTGTTTTCTGAAAGGTTGTCTTCAGTCTTATATTTGAAAGTCAAATTTTCTATTCAGCTCTGGTCTTTTCATCACAAATGCTTGAATTTCATTAAATATAACTTTTCCCCCTGAAGGATTATACTCAATTTTGCTGGATAAGTAACTCTTAGCTGTAGTCTTAGCTACTAACTCTTGCATTATTCTGACTGGCTCCATGATACTTGCATTGTTTCTTTCTGGATACTGGTAGTATTTTCTCCTTGATCTGGGAGTTCTGGAATTCAGCTAAAATATTCCTGGTAGTTTTCATTTTGGAATCTCTTTCAGGAGGTGATCAATGGATTCTTTAAATTTCTATTTTACCCTCTGGTTCTAGGATATCAGGGAAGTTTTTCTTGATAATTGCTTGAAAGATGATGTGTAGGCTCTTTTCTTTTTATTATGGCTTTCAGGAAGTCCAATATTTCTTAAATTTATCTCTCTGATCTATTTTCTAGATAAGTTGTTTTTCCAATAAGATATTTCATATTTTCTTTTTTCATTCTTTTGACTTTGTTTTATTGTTTCTTGATGTCTCATAGAGTCATTAGCTTCCACTTGCCCAATTCTAATTTTTAAGGAATTATTTTCTGTGAATTCTTTCAATTTCTATTTTGCCCTCCTCTGGTTCTAAAATATCAGGGCAATTTTCCTTGAGAATTTCTTGAAGGATGATTTCTAGGTTCTTTTTGTGATTGTGGCTTTCAGGTAGTCCAATAATTTTAATATTATCTCTCCTGGATCTATTCTCCAGGTCAACGGTTTTTCCAATGAGATATTTCACATTGCCTTCTATTTTTTCATTTGTTTGGATCTGTTTAATAGTATCTTGATTTCTCATAAAGTCATTAGCTTCCATTTGCTCCAATCTAATTCTGAAGGAATGATTCTCTTCAGTGAACTTTTGAAATTCTTTTTCCATCTGGAAAATTTGGCTTTTTAAGGCATTCTTCTCCTCATTGACTTTTTGAGCCTCTTTTGCCATTTGAGTTTTTCTATTTTTTAAGGTGTTACTTTCTTCAGTCAGGTTGTTGACCCTCTTTTCATGATTTTCTTGCATCATTCTCATTTCTCTTCCCAATTTTTCCTCCACTTCTCTTAATTGATTTTCAAAATTCTTCTTGAGCTCCTCTATGGCCTGTGACCAATTCATATTTTTCTTGGAAGCTTTAGAAAGTTGGAGCGGGGAGAGAGCAGATGGAGGGGGGGTGTACAGTGATATTGCTGTTTTGGGGTGTTGGGTAGGGGAAAGATAGAGATAAATTTGTAACTCAAAATCTTGTGGAAGCTTTTGGTGCAGGAGTTCTGACTTCATTGTCTTTCTCCCATTCCATGCTTTGATCCTTTTTGTCCCCAAAAAAGTAATCTAAGGTTTGATTGCTGTGCTTGCTTTGCTTCCTTTGCTTGCTCATGTTGCCACTCAATTACTTGACTTTTGAGCTTTTGCTACAGTAGAACTCTGCTTCCAGAAAGGAGAGCTTTGTCCCAAATCGCTGGGGTTTTCACAGCTGCTGGAGCTATTAGTTGGGTGCCCTCTCTGCAGCCCCCTACAAGCTCTGGCTCACTGGTCACACACCCCAAGACCTCCACCCAAGACCCTATCCAGATCCAGGCAGTTTAAGGCAAGAGTGATTACCCTCTGAATGGTCACTTGGTCCCCCCATGATCTGCAGGCCAGGAGATCTGAAGTAGCCACGTGGAGGTAGCTGCCCGGCAGTGGCACCTCCAACATTCTTGTTCTGGGGGCAAAGGCCAGACCCTGCCTCCAATCCCCACCCCTATCCCCCAGGTCCAACAGAGTTCTACATTGATCCTTTTAACTTTTTCTTTGGCATTTATGGGTTGATATTTCTGGAAACAGCCACAGCTGCTGGTGATCCACTCTCCCCAAGTCTGCTCTAGCCACTGCTGGTTGGGCTGCCCTGGGGCTAAAACCGTGGGCTCACTTGGGGCTGGGCTCAGCTCCCAGTACACTGTGATGGACCCTTTCTGCCGGCCTGCCTTCAGTGGGAGATTTCTTTCTCTTTGTCACTTTGTGGCTTCTATAGCTCTAAAATTTGTTTAGAATCATATTTTGTAGGTATTTGAGGTGGTTATGGGGAGAGCTCACAGAGTTTTCCTGCTTCTATGCTGCCATCTTGGCTCCACCACCCCCTCCCCTACCCCCCGGAATTATTTTCTTGAGTGAGCTTTTGTACTTCCTTTTCCATCTGGTCAATTCTGCTTTTTAAAGAGTTCTCTTAAATAGATTTTTGTGCCCCCCACCCTTTTTAAAATTTGTCCATTGTTTTTTGTTTTGTTTTTTGCTTTTTGGAGGGCAATTGGGATTAAGTGACTTAACCAAGGTCATACGGCTAGTAAGTGTTAAGTGTCTGAGGCTGCATTTGAACTCAGGTTCTCCTGACTCCAGGGCTGGTGCTCTATTCACCGAGCCACCTAGCTGCCCCAAGGAATTTATATTTTATTCTTTTTTTTTTTTTTGCTTTTTGGAGGGGGGAAGGCAGGGCAATTGGGGCTAGGTGACTTGCCCAAGGTCACACAGCTAGTATGTGTTAAGTGTCTGAGGCCAGATTTGAACTCAGGTCCTCCTGACTCCAGGGCTGGTGCTCTATTCACCGAGCCACCTAGCCACCCCCTCAATGTATACTTTCAATAGCTTAGGGAGAACCTACCTGGTCATATAAGTTTATCATCTTTGTTGTACATATATGGCGTGTATGTTCTATAATCTTTTGCTTCATTGTCCATGCGTCCATTATCTTTTTCTGATAGGCATCAATTCTATTCAAAAATAGGTAAAGGATCTGGGTTTCATAGCCTCTTCCAGAATTCCTGATGGCTTTTATTCGACTGATTATGTTTTGCCTTAAAAGAGAACAGGCATTCAACTTTCATATCTTTGACTTGGTAAACTGAAAACAATCACATGTATTTCTAGAGCATTTTCATATATATATATATATATATATATATATATATATATATATATATATACTCACTATTATGAGACCCTTCAGAGCTAGACAGAGATTATTCTTCATATTTTGTAGATGAGGAAACTAAACTCCAAGAAGTAAGATTTTTAAGTACCCTTAGGTTGGTTCTCAAAAATCTTATTAGCCTCTAAGACTGTCACCAGCCTTTCATGCATCTTATTAAAGTCACAATGGTATAGCAAAGTTTTTTGTGATTTTAATTTGTTAAAAAATGATCTCTTTCATGATCCAAAAAATAAGTTAGGAAATGAAACATACAGGAAAAATATAGCAGAGAAATATTGATGACTATTTTAAAATGAGTAAAACTATAATTTTAGTTCATCCAGTGTTGATCTTTTAGAATACTATCCATTACTAGCTTGAACATCTCAATATTTAAGAAGGTTAGTCTGGAGTTAAAAGGTTCTTACCCCCAGAAAGTTCTTCTTCCAATGCTATCTTTTTTTTTTTTTAAGCAATTGGGGTTAAGTAACTTGCTCAAGGTTACATGGCCAGGTGTTTCTGGGTGGGTGCTAAGTGTCTGAGCCCAGATTCAATCCCCCAGGTCATCCCGACACTGGGGCCAGTTTTCTCTTACTTGCTTACACTTACTTACACTTGCTGTGCTAACTGGCCACCCCTTTCCAATGCTATCTTATATGGCTGCATCAAATAACTGACAAGCATAAGTATGAAAAAGCACAATCAACTTATATCAATTCTTCTAGAATAGTACTTGAAAGTCAAAATTGAAACAGATGAAATGGAAAGCTTCATAGCAAGTAAAGACCTTCAGTTTATAAATCTTTTAATAATAATACCTAATGGTGAGCAGAGCCAAGATGGTGAAGTGAAAGCAGGGATTCACCTGAGCTCTACCATAACTTCTTTCATTTTCCTCTAAAAAGTGAATCTGAACATTTTTTTTCTGAACAAATTTTAGAGTGGCAGAATCCATTAGGAGACAGATTGTGGCAGATTTCCAGCCCAGGAAAACACAGAAAATACAAAGGTAGGAGCTGTTGAGCCAGGTAGGGGAAGTACAGAGTGCAGCACATAGAGCACACAGGTTGCACCAGCACAGACCCAACCATAGCAGAGCCAGAGTGAGCCCTGGCAAACTGATTCACCCACTGCAGTGGCAATTCCCAAACCTCTCACCACAGGACAGGGGTCTGTCAGAGCTGGGTAAGAGACAAGTGCAGGGGCTGTGGCAGAGGCAACACCTACTGCTGGGGCTATCAGTCCACAATCTGGATGTTTGAAAGTCACCTACTTGAACTTCCAGGAGCCATGATGCTGGAGTAAACCATATGTGCTCTTGTCCCCCACCCCCTTGTCGACCTTGAAAAACCTAGAGAATTTTGCCCCAGGGTAAAATTCTGAAATAGTGGAACCAATGGGAGTCTAGGAAGATATACAGCAAGGGTGTGGCTGTGGCTGTGCTGTGGCTGAAGGGGACTAGTGCAGGATGGGAAGAGTCCCAGTGGGAGATCCCAGGGTGGGGTGGAGCCAGCAAGTACCAAAACCAGAACCCCAGTGTGCCTTCCCACAACCAGGGGATTCGGCAAACACCAGCACAGCACAGCCCTGGTCACCAGCAGCTGTGGCTGAGCCTGTCTGAGCTCTAGCCCAGGGGTGGGGAGGTGGAGACCTGACATGGCCAGACCACCCCTCCCCTACACCTCATGCTGTGAGCTTCAGTGTAACCCCAGGGAAACAAAGAAAGTCCTGGCCTCGGCCTCAGTCACAACTCTTACCAGCCAGTTCCAGCTTAGCACCAAGTAAGTTGCAGCATTATATAGCCTCTAACTGACAGAACCAGAGGCCACAGCACACAAAGCCAGTAACCAGGCCCCTACCTCCCAGCACAAGAAGCATAGATCAGAGCCCTCTGTGACCCAGGAGCAGAGATCCATTTTATAAGCCAGGAAATAGGCAAACACAATGAAAAAAAACAAATTGGAAAAACAAAGACCATAGAATCCTATTATGGAGACTGGGAAGAACAAATGTCACATTCAGAAGAGAACAGCATTGACACTATACCCACACCTGAAACTTCAAAAGGGAGTGTGAACTTGTCTCAAGCCCCAAAAGCATTCTTGGAAGAGCTCAAGAAGGATTTCAGAAGCCAAATTAGAGGGGTAGAAGAAGAATTGACCAATTATTTTAAAAATACAATTGGTAAAATGGAAACAAATTTCACTGAAGAGAACACTCATTAAAAAGTACAATTGGCCAAATGGAAAAGGAGGTATAAAACCTAACTGGAGAAAATAAATCCTTAAAAGAAAAATTGTCCAAATGGAAAAGGAAATACAAAAACTGAAGAAAACAATTCATTAAAAATTATAATTAGACAAATTTAAGCTAATAACTTGATGAGGTATCAACAATCAGTGAAACAAAATCTAAAGAATGAAAAAATAGGCAGAGCCAATATGGCTGAATGGAGGTGGGAACTTTTCTGAGCTCCTGCACAAATTCTGTCACATCTAAAAAGTGAATCTGAATAGATTTTAGACTGTTAGAATCCATTGGGAGATGGAGCAGTTACTACTCAACAGAAAATAACAATTCAGCAGACAGGGCTTCCAGCTATCTGACTATTACATCCATACCTAGTTAGTTACCAGAGAAGGAAGTACCAACAACTGGGTTTTCAAAGCTGAGGCAGGGGGTGGGGGTGGGGATGGAGCTAATGGCTACCCAGAGCCTCATCTGGCTAAATCACACAACTCTTCTCAAAGTGACTCCCAAAGCAAAGCCTCACATCAGGGTCAGTCACTACTCAGTATTCACAGAGAGGTCTTTTCATATTGACTCAGGGCAGACTTTCAGCTTTCATGGTTTCCCTTCCATGGTCCCATCTCCTACATGAATTAAACAAACTGTCACCTGGGTTCAAAAGCAGAAAGCTCCCAGCTCTTTGTACAGCTCTCTGTGCAGTTCTTATTCCACACTGAAGCTCACAGTGTCCATTTGATTAAATTCCATTAAATCCTTCACAGTCTCTATTCCTGGGAAGTCAAGGCTTAACAAAGCCACAAACAGAAAAAAGTACTGACACCACAGTCATGCCTCCTCTGGCATCTCTGGCTGGCCTTCAGAAGACTTCAGCAGCTTGACTGGCCCTCAGAAGTCCTCAGAAGCTCAGCTGGCCCTTAGAAGAAGTTCTGCCATCAAAAGTTCCCAGGAAATTCTGACTTTCCCAGTTGGGGTTTTTACTTATATACAGTATTGCTCCTCCCTGTTTAGTCCCTTCCTGTTATGTCAGCAACAGGGGTTCATACCTTCTGTTTCTTTAACAGAGGCTTAATTTGATACGAGGTGCTAAGTACCTATCAGTTTAGCAATACAAAAGGATCTTCAAATTTCATTACTATTACACATACCAATCAATCTACCAAAAATTTAGTTTATAGAGCTAGAAAAAATAGTAACAAAATTCATTTGGAAGAACAAAAGGTCCACAATATCAAGGGAATTAATGAAAAGAAATGCTAGGGAAAGTGGCCTAGCCATACCAGATTTTAATCTGTATTATAAAGTAGCAGTCATCAAGACTACTTGGCTGAGAAACAGAGTAGTGGATCAATGGAATAGATTGGGTAAACAAGACTCAGCAGTCAAATGACTATAGTAATCTATTGTTTGATAAACCCAAAGACCCCAGTTTTTGGGATAAGAACTCACTATTTGACAAATCTGCTGGGAAAACTGGAATATAGTATGGCAGAAACTGGGCATAAAACAATATTTAACACCGTATACCAAAATCAAGTCTAAATGGGTGCATGATCTAGGTATAAAGGCTGATACTATAAGCAATCTGGGAAAGCAAGGAATAGTTTACCTGTCAGATATGTGGAGAGGGGAAGATTTTATGACCATTGAGAATTAGAGAGCATTATAAAATGTAAAATGGATAATTTTGATTACATTAAATTGAAAGGTTTCTGTACAAACAAAGCCAATGTAACCAAGATTAAGAGGGAAGCAGAAAATTGGGAAAGAATTTTTATAACCAGTGTCTCTGATAAAGGCCTCATATCTAAAATATACAGAGAATTGAGTCAAATCTATAAGAACACGAGTCATTCTCCAATTGATAATGCAACTCAAAACAACTCTGAGGTATCACATCTCATTGGTCAGATTGACTAAGATGATAAAACAGGAAAATAATAAATGCTGGAGAGGATGTGGAAAAGTTGGAACACTAATGCATTGTTGGTGGAGTTGTGAACTGATTCAACCATTCTGGAGAGCAATCTGGAACTATGCCCAAAGGGCTATAAATAATTTCATACCCTTTGACCCAGCAATACCACTTCTAGGCTTGTATCCCAAAGAGATCATAGAAGTTGGAAGAAATATGTACAGAAATATTTATAGCAGCTCTTTTTATGGTGGCAAAGAATTGGAAATCAAGGGAATGCCCATCAATTGGGGAATGGCTAAACAAGTTGTGGTATATGAATGTAATGGAATACTATTGTGCTATAAGAAATGAAGAGCAGACAAACTTCATAATAACCTGGATAAACTTATATAAACTGATGCTGAGTGAGAAGAGCAGAACCAGGAGGAATTTGTACATAATTACAGACACAACATATGAGTGATGACCAATCTTGATAGACTGGCTCTTCTCAGCAATGCAAGGTTATAAGACAATTCCAAAAGACTGATGATAGAAAGAAATGTCCACATCCAGAGAAAGAACTATAGAGTTTGAATGCAGATTGAAGCAAACCACCTGCTCTTTTTCTTTTTATTGTTTTGTTTCCTCTTTCCCATTGTCCATTCCATTATTTATAATCCTTCTGTACAACCTAAGTTTAATGTGAAGGTATTTGCAGATACTATATTTGATTGCATGCTGCCATGGTGGGAGGTGGGGGGAAGGAGAAGGAGGGGGAAAAATTTCAAACTCAAGGGATTGTGGAACTGAATGTTGTAAACTAAAAGTAAACAACTAAATTAATTTTTAAAATAAATAAAAATTTTTAAAAAGAATGAAAAATAGAAAAAATGTAAAATATCTCATTGGAGAAACAACTGACCTTGAAAATAGATCCAGGAGAGACAATCTAAGAATTATTGGTGTGCTGGAAAGCCATGATGAAAAAAAGAGCCTGGACAGTATCTTCCAAGAAATCATCAAGGAAAACTGCCCTGAGGTCCTACAACCAGAAGGTAAACTAGTCATTGAAAGAATTCACCAGTCACCTCCTGAAAGAGATCCCAAATTGAAAACTCCAAGGAATATTGTAGTCAAATTCCAGAATTATCAGGTCAAGGAGAAACTACTAAAAGCATCCAGAAAGAAACAATTTAATTGTCATGGAACTACAATCAGGATCACACTGGACCTTGTAGCTTCTACATTAAAAGATCAGATGGATTGGAATATGATATATCATAAAGCAAAGGAGCTTGGACTACAACCAAGGATCAATTATCCAGCAAAATTGAGCATAATCTTTTAGGCAATGTGATGGGCATTCAATAAAATAAGTGACTTCTGGACCTTCCTGAAGAAAAGACTGGAGCTCAATGGAAAATTTGATCTTCAAATACAAGACTCAAGAGAGATGTAAAAAGGTAAACAGGGAAAACACACACACACACACACACACACACAAGCTTGTTATTCAATAAGAGAAAACTGTTTACATCCCTATATGGAAGGATGATACCTGTTTATCTTGAGAATTGTATAATTATTATGACATTTAAAAGGGATATACATAGATAGAGGATGTGGATATAAATTAACTGATGTGATGGTAAAAATCTAATTAAGGGGTGCAAAGGGTTTGTAATGGGAGAAGAGGAAAGGAGGAAGCAGAAAAAGGTAAATTACATCTCATGAAGAGGCACAAAAACTTATAGTAGAGGGAAAGAAGGGAGGAAGAAGAGCATTGTTTAGGAATTATTTTCATCAGATTTGGTCCAAGGAGGGAATAACATTGTTAAGTATAGAAATCTTACATGCCCTACATACAGTAGGAGGGGAAAAGGAAAAGAAAGGGGGCAGGTTAGAATGAAGGGAAGAAGTAGTAAGGGAAAAGGTTAAGAAAAGGGAGGGAGGCTGATAGGGAGGGAATATTGAGGGAGGCAGTAGTCAAAAGCAAAACTCTTTTGAGGAGGGGAAGGGAGAAGGGAGAAATGAAGGCATAAATGGCAGGGGAAATAGGATGGAGAGAAAGACATAGATAGCAATCATAACTGTGAATGTGAATGAGATGAACTCTTCCATAAAACAGAGGTGGATAGCAGAATGGATTAAAAACCATAATCCTACAATATGTCATTTACAAGAAACACATTTGAAATAGGGGGATTCACACAGGGTAAAGGTAAAAGGCTAGAGCTGAATATATTATGCTTCAGCTAAAGTTAAAAAGCAGGGGTAGCAATCCTAATCTCAGACAAAACAGAAGCTAAAATAGATATAATTAAAAGAGATAAGGAAGAAAATTATGGCCTGCTAAAAGGTACCATTGACACTGAATATCTTTACTAAACTAAAGTGGTAAAGCATTCATATTCTTAGAGGAGAAAAGGTGTCACAGGTTTGAAGAGTATGTGTGTGTCAGGGAGGGGGAGGGGAGGCAGGTTGTGAAGGGTTTTGAATACTAAACATGATTTTGCATTTCATCCTGTAGGTCATTGGGAGTGACTGGAGTTTATTGAGTAGATTGTGCATAAGGAAGATAATTTTGACAGCTCAGTGGAGGATGGAGGGGGGAAAAATTGTGATAGAGAGAACAACCAGTGGTCTATTATAATAATCCAGGCATGAGGTAATGAGGGCCTCCTCTAGGGTGGTGGTAATATCAGAGGAGAGAAGGGTACATATGTGAGAGATATTGCTAAGGTAAAATCAACAGGTCTTGCAACAGATTGAACATGGAGTGTGGTATGAGAAAGTTAGGAGTCAAAGACAACACCTAATTTGCAAGTCTAGGAGAAAGGCAGTGTCCTCAGCAGTCATAAACAAGTTAGGAAGAGTGGAGGGTTGGTGGGGGAATATAATGAGCTCAGTTTTGGACACATTGAGTGAACTGGGGCATCCAGTTCAAGATGTCCAAAATGGAGTTGGTGTCCTTGGTCTAAAGGTCAGAAGAGTGTATGAAAATCTGGCAAAGGAGACATAGAAAGAAAGAATGGTCACATTGGTAGGAGGAGAACCTAGAGAGAGTAGTGTCATGAAAACTTAGAAAGAAGAGAGGAAGAAGAGTGTGCTCCAAGTTCAACAGTGTCAAAGGCTGCAGAGAGATCAAGAAGGATGAGGACACTTTTACCTAGCAATACCACTACTATGTCTGTATCCCAACAGATTTTTTTTCAAAGGGGTGGGGGAGGGGAAGGACCTATTTGTAGAAAAATATTTCTAATAGCTCTTTTTGTGATGACAAAGAACTGAAAATTAAGGGGATACCCATAAATTGGGGAATGGCTAAAAATGTTATGGTATATGATAGAATCCTATTGGATTGAGCAGGCTGACTTCAAAAAAACTTGGAAAAACTTAGATGAACTAATACAAAGTGAAGTGAGCCAAACCAAAAGAACATCGTACAGTGAATGTAATATTGCACAATGACCAACTGTGAATGACTTAGTTATTCTCTGGAATATAATGATCCAAGACAATCCCAAAGGATTCATGATGAAAAATGCTACCTACCTCCAGAGAAACAACTGATCAAGTCTGAATGCAGAATGAAGCATACTATTTTTCACTTTAATTTTTTCCCTTTTGGTCTATTTCTTCTTTCACAGCATGACTAATATGGAAATATGTTTCACATGATTGAGTTTATGTAACCTATATCAAATTGCTTACCATCTTAAGTGGGGAGAAATTTGGTATACAAGTTATTTTTAATAAGCAATTGGGGTTAAGTAACTTGCTCAAGGTTACATGGCCAGTTATTTCTAGGGGTGGTGCTAAGTATCTGAGCCTGGATTCGATTCCAGGTCTCCTGACTCTGGGGCTGGCGCTCTTACTCACTGTGCCACCTGGCTGCCCCATTTTTTTTGGTTGGTTTTTTTTTTGCCTTTTTTGAGGGCCATTGGAGTTAAGTAACTTGCCCAAGGTTATATGGCTAGTTTTGTGTGTGTGTGTGTGTGTGTGTGTGTGTGTGTGTGTGTGTTAAGTGTCTAAGGCCGGAACCGAACTCGGGTCCTCCTGACTCCCGGGCCAGCACTTTACTCACTGCGCCACCTAGCCACCCTGCAAAATTTTTTTAAATGGATATTAAAAATCACCTTTACATGTAATTGGGAAAAATAAAATATTATTTAAAAAAAAAGATTGAGTGTGAGATATGTCCTAGTGCTCACCCCATGGACTAGGTCCAATATCTGGGGGAAATGATGATAATTCTAATAAATGTTATATTTGAATTTTGCAGTTCAGAAACCACAATAGTGTCCACATAGGAAACGGGATCCCTTGGGGAAGAATGTGGAGTACAAATGAACTCAGAAACAGGATGCCAGAGGGCAAGTGGATGCCTAACATTATGGGGGAAAGAGGTAAATAAAACAATGTCAACCAAAGAGCTCTGTAGGGCTCCTACACTCTGTACCATGCATACTAGAAAAAGACTAAAAGTCTCCTTCTAGTATGATGTTGATTCATTAATCAACAATCATTCAACCAGTACTAAATTTGCTTAATTATATTATCTTCTAGTCCGAATTGTGGATCAAAATGAATAGAATCTACTGCTGTAGAGTATAAGAGAACAATGGCAATCAAGTGAAAGTGAGGTCTTTCTGGGAACTGTACCATGTATCATACCTCAAAATTTTTTCATGGGATCAAGCCATAAAGCAAATAGTGCTCCAAAAGGAAACTCTTCAGATTGTAAAGTAACCCTAGAACAAAATAATTCAGCTAGGTGCTGGAGTGCTGGAGTCAAGAAGACCTGAGTTCAAATCTGGTCTCAGACACTTACTAGCTGTGTAATTCCAGTTGGGCAAGTCACAACTCATTTGTCTCATTTTCCTCATCTGTAAAATGGGGGTAATAATAGCACCTACCTCCCAGGGCACTGTGCAGATCAAATGATATCATAATTATAAAACACTTAGCAACGTGCCTGATACATAGTGAGTGCTATATAAATGTTAGCTGTTGCTATTGTTATTGGTGTTGTATTGTTATTGTTATCCAGAATCACTCCCAGAATGGGGAATCAATAACGTTCAGAGTGTCCCACAAGAGAGATCCAGAGAAGGGCAGCTAGGTGGCACAGTGAGTAGAGCACTGGCCCTGGAATCTGGAGGACCTGAGTTCAAATCCAGCCTCAGACACTTAACACTTACTAGATGTGTGACCTTGAGCAAGTCATTTAACTCCAAGCCCTGCCTCCTCCCCTCCAAAAAGCAGAGAGAGAGAGA
>NW_027185811.1:2013329-2062477 GCF_028583685.1 Petaurus breviceps papuanus | reverse complement strand
AGAGAGAGAGAGAGAGAGAGAGAGAGAGAGAGAGAGAGAGAGAGAGCAAGAATAGGAACTGTGGTAAGAAATCAAGACTTGGAGTCAAGCATGAATGAGGTTGGGTCCAGAAGTGCCATTAGTAATTCTAGAAGTTATTTGTATGTCCAATATATTCTTATGCACCAAAATGCCTCCCTACCAAGGACAGTGCCTTTGCTACTCCTTCATGAAGCCTAGCTATTTTTTTTTAAAGCAATTGGGGTTAAGTAACTTGCCCAAGGTTACACCGCCAGTTATTTTGTGTGGGTTCCAAGTATCTGAGGCCAGTACCCATCCCGGTCCTCCCGACTCCAGGGCCAGCGCTCTTACTCACTGCACCACCTAGCTGCCCCAGCCTAGCTATTTTTTGAAGACATCATGAGAGACTTCATTAAATGCTTTAAATGGGTATTCCATGTTTACATCATTTTTCCTCCTTTACAAGTCTAATAATTCTATTTTAAAAATAAAACCAAACAAAAACCAAAATTAATATGGCATGACTAGGCACAACAATGTTGGTTATTGTTTTTATTTCTAGGTGCTCACAAACTATCTCTTCTAGATTTTGTTCAGATGTTCACAGGACACAAACCTGGCAGAGTGGGACCAAAGACTCCTCTGGTTATTCAAATGAGTACCCTGGGTAGCCATGCTTGTCCTATCTAAAAGACTGAGGGCAACTGTACCTGAAATTAACTTGCTGCTCAGTTAAGAGTTAATGAAACAAAGCAGTGGAAATGGGAGCAGGGATCAAAACAGAAGGTACTGGTCAGCCTATGATTAAAACCAGAAATCTTAGAATACTATGCAGAAACATATGGCCAGTTTGGAAGCAATGGGTCCAAAGCAAATTAGTCAAAGACTTCCTCCTTCTTGTAGTTTGATCATTACCCTCACTACTTCATGAAGGAGTTCCTCTTAGGCTGATTAGGCCTCTCCCTTGAGAATATTTAATAATTTGTTATAATTAATTAATAATTATTAAATTATTAATTTAATAAGAATGCTATGAAAATTCAGTGAAGGACACTTTCAGAATTGATAGCTAAAGAAAGGTACTGATAAGTATTTCTCATGCAACTTAGACTAAGTTCTTCAGACTAAAGTACTTTTTTTTTTCTTTTTGGAGGGCAGTTGGGATTAAGTGACTTGCCCAAGGTCACACAGCTTGTTTAAGTGTTAAGTATCTGAATCCGGATTTGAACTCAGGTCCTCCTGACTCCAGGGCCAGTGCTCTACTCATTCTAAGGTACTTTCTTAATATTATTTTATAATATGTAATAGTCTAAAGAGAAACTGAGGTAGGGGGAGAGGAAGGAAGGGAACTCAGAATGCTTTCAAATTCCTCCCTTTTGTGCACTCCACCAACCAATCTGAAACATAATCTGTATTCATTAATATTAGGATCTCATTTTGTACCTCCTCTTTCTGTTCTTTAGATCACATTTAATCAGTATCAGGATACATTACTCTAGTTTGTTCATTGTAAATACTGAGCTCTCTTTTTACATGAACAAAGTGAACATATCTAAACAAGATGAAGAGACCTATTCTAGATGCTGTAACAGCATAACAAAAGACATAATAGGGTTGAGGGCATGGTCTTGACCATGTGTTAGATTATATTACTGGGGTACAGAAAGCTATTATTGGGGTATAGAATGCCACACGGAGCATAGAAACAAGAACTAAGCATTCAAACACACCTGAACCTCCAGACCTTTAATATCCTGGATAGTAGCTATAAGGCTAAACAGATTAGTGAAGCTATATGGGGTCAAAGTGGTCCAATTTAAAAACAATTGGAACTTTAATATTATTCTTTTGATCAGTTGGCCAAGTATATAGCCTGATCTCCTTAACCATGACTATTATAAAACAGATATTCTGAATCTATACATTGATAGTTCCAATCTAGATGTAACTCAAAAAGTGTGTTCCAATCCTTGTTCAACCCCTCATAATTTATGTTCTAAAACTACATCTTCATCTCTAATTCTTATGAAAAGAGGAAGGAGAAGGGGACAGATTAAGTATTTAAGTAGTTCCTGTTATGTTTCAAGTGTTGCACTAAGTTCTTTTTACAAATTTATCAGCTGATTCTCACAATATCCCTAAGAGGTAGGTGATAATATTATCTCCATTTTACAACCAAGGCAAATAGCAGTTAAGTGACTTGTCCAGAGTCACATAGCTAGTAAGCGTCCGAGGCTGGATTTGAATCCAATCCTGACTCCAAGCCAAGTTCTATACACTGTGCCACCTGCTACCTGTGTGCTTTACACATAGCAACTGGATTACTGTAAAAGTCAAAGGTGTTCACTAATTTCTTATTCCATACTAAATATCTGGTGTTACATCTTGATGGACTTTTCAATCTCACCTGTGTCAGGCTCTTTTAATGGAATCATAGACATAGAAGGTACATTTGTCATTGGTCCCTCTTCCAATCTGAGAATCTCTATGCATAAATCCATGGCCATAGGTCAGAAAAGATTCTTGGTTCTTAGTTTAAACTGGCAAGTGAAAATTTATACATCATGTGTGGAGCACAGCTGGTCAATCAAAAAATTCTGGTCTTCGATATATGCTCTGTAATCCTCTCCTTATCTACCATGTTTCCCCGATAATAAGACCTATCCCAAAAATAAGCCCTCCCCTTACTGTGTAAGATTCCTCTAAAATAAGCCCTCCCCCGAAAATAAGCCCTATTGAGATTGCTACTGTAGTGAAGGTGATCCCCTGCGCTACACGCTACATTACGGTACCCTCTCTATGCACCATCCCCCCCCCCATGAAACGCATGCCGCGCTCCGAGCTGCATCCAATCAGAGCTGCAGCAGTGAGCGCGTCATCCTGTTCTTCCTCAGTGATTTGCTTGCTGGCGCCATTGAGAGCAGTGCCGCGGAGGAGAGCTGAGGCAGGACAACATAAGCCCTCCCCTGAAAATAAGCCCTCTGGTGTTTTTCTTTCCAAAAAATTAATAAGACAGTGTCTTATTATCGGGGAAACACGGTATGAGAAGAGTTATCATGTGGTACTGTAAAATGCACACTACACACTGCAAAAATGAATCTGGTTCAGTGAGCTTCCTGTAATAAGGACAGTGACTTTCCTAATTATACCAACTAGTCTCTTCCTAGGCTTTTATGAACATTCCAGACTGAAAGCTGTTTGATACTATCTTAATAATATCCAATTAAGTATTGCTCACTTCTCCTAGGCAGTGTGGACATTCAGGTGCTAATGAGGAGTCTAAGTGTGACCAGCCAAATAATTGCCCCCTTGGAGCTATGATGGTACTGAAAAACAATGGGCTGTTGAGAATATTCAGCATTGCAACCATCCATCTTCTTTCCCAATTTTAGATTAGCGATGTGGGCCTATCCTACTCAGATCATCAGTACCAGGAACGATGGCTTATGAAATGCATTTCATTATAAAGAAGAATATGGCCATCAAAGTTAACAATGTATGCAAAACTCATTACTGATATTTTATACCAACCTGAATCAAATACCTGCTTTTAAAAATTACATTTGTGGTAGGCAAAGGTACATCACAACAAAGGCAGCTGGGTGATCCAAAATTTAGGTAACAATGAATTTCATGTTCCCAGCTAAATCTTTCCTAGCTACTTCTAGAAAGGCACTCATCAGGAGTGAATGGAGAGTCTTTTTGCTCTGGAGATGGCAGATACAACAATAAGGCACAATTTCTTTGCCCTGGAGTGATACATCTTTTTCATTTAATCAGAGAGGTATGTACCAAAACAGCCATCCTGTACTTTTTGTTCTAAGCTCCATAGGAGCAAAAGTTCCTTAACAGTGGGATATATGAATTCAATGTTAAAGACTTTGGCTTTGAGGAGCAGATTTGTGGTAAACTGTCTCTGCTTACAAAGTCTCTCAGCAGTCTCTGAAACTGCTTTAGAATGATGGCTTTGGAATCTGCTCTTAGCACTAGGATAAACTTCAACTCATCCTAAAGACATATATACTAAAACAGAGATTTATGATAATGAAAACATTTAGCCATCTGAATAAAACCAATCTATAGACTAACAAAAGGAAAAAGGTCCATCAAGTAATCTGTTTTCTTTTTCTTGATTTCCCAATATTATATGCCTTGGCATGTGTAAGGTACAATATTTGTTGGGTTATTAAAATAATTTAGCTGACCAACCAGTTTTTGGACTACAGTAACACCAATTGACCCCTTTAATCTTTTATTATGCCCATCATAGGAGCAAGATAAAGAATTACCTTTATCAAAAATGGGCTGATCTTGTAGAATAGCAAGGTTCACCTAATAGAAGCTTAGGAAAACATAAGACAAAGTAATAATTGTTCTGCCTGAGGATAAAAAAAATAAAAACTATAAATAACAATGACTATGAAGTCAGCCTAAGCCTCCTATCTTTAAATCATCTAGCTATTCCCAAGATAGTCGTAGATTGTACTTCTGGAAAAAAAAATTCCTCTCTATAGACTTCATGCAATCTATAAAAACAAAGGTATTGAAGATTGTTCATGGCCTGAATTTTTTATTTAATTCTTTATTCTCTCTCAAACAAAATTGCAAGTTTCCTTCTTCTAAGTATATGATATGAATTCTGGTGTTTTTTTTTGTGGGCTTTTTTTTTTGTGGGACAGAGTTGTTTTATATATTTTATTTCCCATTCTTTTTTTTTTTTTTGGAGGGCAATTGGGGTTAAGTAACTTGCACAAGGTCACACAGCTAGTTTTTTGTTTTTGTGTGTGTGTGTGTGTTAAGTGTCTGAGGCTGGAACTGAACTCTGGTCCTCCTGACTCTGGGGCCAGCATTTTTACTCACTGTGCCACCTAGGCCCCCCCCCATTTCCCATTCTAAGTATCTCCCATGCAATTTTTCCAAAGATGGACACTCAGTTCTGACCTCATGTGTAGTAGGGAGTTCTCAAAGCCCACTGTCCTGTTGGTCACCTGATTCCAGACACCTCCAATTGGGGACTTTAAATCTCCATGAGGGAAGGAACCTGGCTCTCCACTATATGGCAGTAATCCAGTCTAAGCCTCATCCATGTAACAGGGAACTTGGCCTTATTCCTGCAGCCCTTATTGCTGTTTTGCAAATTTGAAGTTCCTGCCAACTCATTGTCTAGACAATCTAGACAACCCACAACTGGTCTATTGTGCATCCAAATTCAATACAAACTCACATTTACTAAACTATCCCTCTTCAGGAATTGTCATCTGGAGAATATAAGGTACTTACAGACACAAACAGAAATAAAAACATATACAACCATATCTTAGTATGTCAGATATATCTATTGGTCTTTTTCTTAAACAGACAAATTCTGTAAACCTAAATGAGTCTGGGCAGTCTACCTTGAAAAAAATTTCCTAAAAGGGCTCAAAAAGTTTCTCACCTTTGTTTAGTGGGCCAAGGACATCTTGCAGAATAGGAAGTTCAGAGTCACACAGTGGTTCCTATCAGGCATTGGAAATCTGAGTCATAGCACCATTTGAGTATGGAAGGAAAATGCATTTTAGGTATGGATCTGCCAAATTTATTAATTAAATAAAGCTCTGTTTGTCAAGTCATCGGATACTAAACAATCTTTTCATGGAACACTGAAATCTGCTCTCCATAAATTTAAGGTACACATAAGGCTATGCCCAACATTCCTCTTCTTATCTAATTCAACTTGAAGATAACATAATCACTTTCTGCCAAGGTTCCCGCTGTTTCTATTCTTCCAACTGTTCCCCTTATTGATCAGAAACAGATTTTAAATCCAATTTCCTTATAAAGTGAATTCTGTTCCCTTTATTGCTTCCTCTGCCCCCTGTAAGATGAAATTATAGGCAAGATAAATCTGCTTCAGCCAAGAAAGATCACCAACAGATTTCTTGGAAATTAAAGTTCCTGAACACTCCAATATTATGCCTCATCTTCATGATTTTTGTTATGCGCTCACCTGCATTATTATCCTAACATAATACCACTCATATTTTTCCTTCCTTTTGTTTTCACCTAAATTTCACACATTTCACATATTTTTCCTCTAAGTTTCATGGTTTTCCACAAAGGTACCTATCTTTTTGATAAATGGAGCTCCAGACCCACTTGGTATAATTTTGTCTTTTTGAACAAAGTCTATGCTTCCATTGTCATATTCTAAAAACTTTGATACTTCTGAGAACATATTTACTTCCTCATGTTAAAATCTCAGATTCACAATATTAGTCTTACTCTGTACATTTGTGTGTTGACATTTGTATGAGTATTGTTTCTACCCATCTTTCCCCTTATTTGCTCCTGTGGATTACTGATCTACTCCACTGCTATTCTTTTTCAAGCTTTACTGAAAAAGTTGATGCCATTCTCCATAAACTTCCTCATCTTTACATTTTAGAGTCCCTTGACCCTTGTTATCCCTAGAATAAAGAACTTTCTATTTTATCAATCAAAAAACATGTCACTGCCTTGCTCATTAAACTCCAAAAGCAACCTACTACATCTAGAATCAAATATAAACCCTGCTTAGTTTTTAAACTTTTTTTTGCCTTTTTTTTTTGGAGGGCAATTGGGGTTAAGTGACTTGTTCAAGGTCACATGGCTATTTTTTTGTGTTAAGTGTCTGAGGCCGAATTTCTTAGTTTTTTTTTGGGGGGGGGTGGTGTTCTCTGCATGATTCTATTAGTTAAGAATAAAAAGAGTCTGAAAAATCAGAAAATCTTTTCTCCAAAGGAACAAAAGGAAAAGATAAGAAAGTCCTGAGGACTCTATGATGCTGAGATATTGGTGGCTTAAGAGGATGACTGTTGGCACAGGTGATCACTCAGCCCCTTGATCTCAGTGGGAGCCCAGTGGGAGTGTACCTGTGAACCCTTTCTGTCCTTCACCAGAGGGATTCCACAGGTGGTATCCTGGAGCCTATAGCTCTCAATGTAAGTATGCTGATGGGCCAGAGTGTTCTCTCTAGCACAGTCCAAAATCCCAACCCTCTGGCTGGTCCTCGACTCCTAGCAGCAGGAGCATTGATGGTCCATGCTCTGAGTACCTGATAAATGTCCCACAGCCTCCTAAGCAGTGATTCACTAGAGCTTCCTTCCTGCAGCTTCCCACAGAAATCATCTCCTTGTTAATGAATCTTGTTCTCATGGTAGAATTTACATGTCTTATGACAGCCATTGGACATCAACTTGATCATGCCAGGCTGGCCAAAGCTCAAGATCATGTCAGGACAAATAATTTCTGAGAGGAAAAAATGAGTTAGTCTGCACAGCTGTAGATGGTAGACTTGTTCTTTATCTCCCCAGGGTATGTGGGCAGAGAGAAGAAGAAAGAACTCTGTTTAGCTTTTAAAATCCTTCACAACCTACCTTTACAACCTTATTATACATTAATCCCATTTACAATCCTCACAATCGAGACCTTCTAGCTATTCCTAGCACCACAATGCAGCTCTCATCACTGAGTCTTTGTACTGAATGAACCCAATGCTTGGCATATGCTTCCACCTCACCCCCTAAGAATTCCTTGTATCCTTCAAAACTCTACTACATGAAGTCTTTCTTAATACTCTAGCTACTAGTACCCTCCTATCCACCCTCACCCCTCCCATTTACCTTGAATTTAGCCCAGGTATGGCTTCAGACTTAATGTGGATGTGACACATTTTCTTTCTCCCTTTCTAGGTTATCTCACTCCAACCTGCCCTCACGTGGCAGGTTTGGGGTTTTAAATTCACTACTATCGCTTGGGATCCTAGGGGGCAACCCCAGAATATGTGGGAATATCTCACTACTCACTGCTGTAACTTCTAAACCTCCACTACTGTGCTTTCCATTTACACAAAAGCAGTCACCATTACATCATTGATTCTTTTTTTTTTTTTAAAGCAATTGGGGTTAAGTAACTTGCTCAAGGTTACACGGCCAGTTATTTCTGGATGTGGTGCTGAGTATCTGAGCCCGGATTTGATCCAGGTCATCCCGACACTGGAGCCAGTGCTCTTACTTGCTGAGCCACCTAGCCACCCCTACATCATTAATTCTTAAACATAAAGTATTTACTAAATGATTAGACAAAAGCAACAATCATGGTATTTATTCACTATAAGATCAGAGAAGGAATAATATAACAGTTCACCCAGAAATCTGGATTACACTCTTCCATCAATACATTCAGTGTCTGTGAGGGAAAGTTATCGTAGAAAATTCACAGGGAGACTGTGAGTGAGGAAATTCATGTGTTCAGGGCAACTCACAACTCTAGACTATCAATCTTGATGTCCTTGGTCTCTACAGAATCAATTTACACAACACAAAACTGCTTCTCTGCTAGATGCTCCCTTTCTGAGCTATTCTCCAAATGGTCAAAGCTACTCCTGCTCTGAAGGAATGACAAACTTATTAGCTCATAAGCACCTTTTCCTTACAGCCACCTTTTCCTTAGGTCATATCTGATTCACAGAACCATTTAAGTGTGAAGGAAAAATGCTATACTCTGCATTTTGGAAAGAAATATGCCAAGGACAAATGTATTTATTTAATCTAAGCAGCTTTGCTTTAGGGTGCTTAAGGTGCTGCTGTGAAAATGTTATACTATTATAATTACCAGGCATCACCTTAAGCTGGAAAAGCACCACACTCCTCAACTCTAGATGCCAGAGGATTCTGCTTTATCCAATCAGCTCAAAGCCAAGTGTCTTCTCATTATAGAGAGACACAAGACAGGCATTTCCCCCCAAGTTCTCCCTCTCAACTCAAATAGGGCAGTGAACAGGGCAGCCAGGTGGTGCAGTAGGAGCACCAGCCCCAGTGTCGGGAGACCGGGGATTGGTTCTGGCCCCAGATACTTGTCACCCACACAAAATAACTGGCCATGTAACCTTGAGCAAGTTACTTAACCCCAATTGCTTTAAAAAAAAAATAGGACAGTGAAGGACAACCAGCCATCCCACAGAGGTTTCCTTTCTCTCAGGGTGTAGGTGGTACTTGAAAACAATAAACTCAAATAGCTGTACACAACTGCCGAATTCAGTTCTGCAATCAGTCCAGCAGATGAAGACATCTCTGAGCAGACCCAGGCAATCCGTAAAGCAATGCACTTCTTTAACCAGTAGACTCTCAGCAAAGCTGCTGTCACATCTTCCTATAAGTTCAATTCCTATGTTCTCCACAAGGAGTTGCTCTAATAGTCTTCCTGACTTCTTGTGGTTCCTCCTGAGCCCAGTTTATCATCCTCCTCTTCCCTTACTTGCTTCTTTTATCTTCCAATGTCTCAAATCAGAGCCTCTTGGTGGACAGTGATTCATCTTTATGAGGAAAAATGCAAGAAATCTACACTGCTGTCAAATATGAAAACAATAATCCTTATATAATTTAGCCAAAGGCACTAAACAATTATTTCATTTACAATATCTCAGTTACAAAGTACAAAAGTCTAAAAACAGTTCCATTCAAATGACTTAATGGACCACAAAACCCTATAGACATCATGGTATCAGCTATTGCTCTGTCTGCTAACAGATGCTTTCAGTACATTTGTTTGGGGGGGGGGTGGTAATTCTCTATCCTCAGAACAATCTATATCTCTCCTCAATGTTTTATGTAAGAGACTATATTTCTTCACAGGTCAATTTTATCATTATTTCTTCTGCCCTTTTCAATGACCAAAAACTGTTTACATGAGTGGCTAGGTGGTGCAGTGGCACCAGCCCTGGAGTCAGGAGGACCTGAGTTCAAATCTGGCCTCAGATACTTAACACTTACTAGCTGTGTGACCTTGGACAAGTCACTTAACCCCAATTGCCCTGCCCTCCCCCTTCCAAAAAAAAAACTATTTTCATATAAAAGGGGGCAATATCATACATATATACACAATATGCATATACATACTGTGTATATATAACACTGTAGACACTCATTTATATACATGTTATTTCCACCAATAGAATATAAGCTTCTACCTCTATAAAGAAGGGAGTTGAGCTGAGAGAGAATCTAATGGGGTATTTTTTAAAAATGCTTTATTAACTTCTGATTTACATCATCCATTTCCGCCAGATTTTGAGTTACAAATTTTCTCCCCATTTCTCCCCCACCCATAGCCCCAAAATAGCAGTCCCACAGGATATCCCCTCCTCCAATCTGCTCTCTCCCACATTTTCCCCCATAACCCTTTCCACTTTTCCAGTGGATCTCTATGCCTCAGTACCTGCACATCCCATTTCCCAATTACATGTAAGATGGTATTAATTATAGTATATATATATATATATATATGTATACACACACGTATATACATATTTGAATATTTGATTTCAAAACTTTCAATTCCAGATTCATTCCCCTTTCCCCGTCACCCACCTCTACTGGGAAGATACGCAGTTCAGTATAGGTTGCATATGTGTGGCTAATGCAAAACAATAACATAGTAGACATATTGTAAAAGACTGATTATATTTCCCTCCCTCCTATCCCACCTCCCACTTGTTATATTCTCTACTTTGATCCTGTCCCTTTTCAAAAATGGGTGCTTCTAACTTCCCTCCCCCCCCAGCCTGCCCTCCCTTCCATCATACCCCCTCTCATCCCCTTCCCTCCCTACTCTCCTGTAGGGTGAGATACCCTATTTAGTGTGTATTTCATTCCCTCCCCAAGCCAAATTCAATGGGAATAAGGTTGACCCATTCCCTTTTGCCTTCCTATTCTTCCCCTCCATTGTAACCATTTTCCCTTGCCTCTTCTATATGAGATAGTTTACCCCATTCTGTCTTTCCCCATCTCCTCTCATTATATTCCTCTCTCACCCCTTAATTTCACCTTTTAAGTATCATCCCTTCCTATTAAATTGGTCCTGTGCCCTCTATCTGTGTATACCTGTAAACATATATATATACACATTCACATATTCATATGCCCGTATACCCTCATATATAGACATATATATATTTCTATTCCCTTCAAGTACTGAGAAAAGTTTCATCAGTTACAATTATTGTTTTTTCATGAAGGAATGTTAATAGTTCAACTTTGATAAGTTCTTTATGATTTCTTTTCCCTGTTTACCTTTTCATGCTTCTCTTGCTTCTTGTATCTGAATGTCAAATTTTCTGTTCAACTCTGGTTTTTTCAGCAAGAATGCTTGAAAGTCCTCTATTCCATTGAATGACCATATTTTCCGCTGAAACATGATACTCAGTTTTGCTGGGTAGGTGACTCTTGGTTTTAATCCCAGCTCCTTTGACCTCCGGAATATCATATTCCAAGCCCTTTGATCCCTCAGTGTAGAAGCTGCCAGATCCTGGGTTATCCTGATTGTGCTTCCACAATATTCAAATTGTTTCTTCCTGGCTGCTTGTAATATTCTCTCCTTAATCTGGGAATTCCAGAACCTGGCTACAATATTCCTAGGAGTTTTCTTTTGGGAATCTTTTTCAGGAGGTGATTGGTGGATTCTTTCAACCTCTATTTTGCCCTCTGGTACTAAAACATCAGGGCAGTTTTCTTTGAGAACTTCCTGGAGGATGATTTCTAGGTTCTTACTTTGATCATGGCTCTCAGGCAGTCCAATAATTTTTAAATTATCTTTCCTGGATCTATTTTCCAAGTCAGTGGTTTTTCCCATGAGATATTTCACATTGCCTTCTATTCTTTCATTTGTTTGGATCTGTTTAACAGCATCTTGATTTCTCATAAAGTCATTAGCTTCCATTTGCTCCAATCTAATTCTGAAGCAATGATTCTCCTCATTGAGTTTTTGAGATTCTTTTTCCATCAGGCAAATTTGGCTTTTTAAGGCATTCTTCTCCTCATTGCCTTTTTGGGCCTCCTTTGCCATTTGAGTCAATCTGATTTTTAAGGTATTATTTTCCTCAGTCAGGCTGTTGACTCTCATTTCCTAATTTTCTTGCATTGTTCTCATTTCTCTTCCCAATTTTTCCTTCACTTCTCTTATTTGGTTTTCAAAATCTTTCTTAAGGTCCTCTATGGTCTGTAACCAGCTTGTATTTTCCTTTGAAGCTTTTGGTGCAGGAGTTCTGACTTTACTGCTTTCCTCCTGTTCCATGCCTTGTTCCTTCTTTTCCCCAAAATAGGAGTGTATTGTTGGAATCTTCTGTCTGCTTTGCTTCCTTTGCCTGCTCATTTTGCCACTCAATTTACTTGACTTATGGTCTTTTTGCCACAGTAGGACTCTGCCACCAGACAGGGGAGCTTTCGTCCCAAATGCTGGGGTTTTCTCAGCTGCCGGAGGTATTAGATGGGTGCCCTCTCTGAGGTCTCCATACACTCTGGCAAACTGGACACACACCCCAGTACCTCCACCCTAGACTGCAATCCAGATCTAAGCAGGTTAAAGCAAGAGCGATTATCCCTCAGACTGGTGCTTGGTCCCCCTACACTCTGCAGGCCAAGAGCTGAAGCTGCCACGTGGCACTGGCTGGCTGTGTCGGAGTCTCAGCGGCTTTTCGCCCTGGGGGTAAAAGCCACGCACTCCCACTTACTGGTCCCAAAGTCCAGACTGTACTGACCTCTCACTTTATCCTTTGTGTCTATGTGTTGATAAATCTGGAAACGACCACAGCTGCTGCTGATCTGGAGTCCCTCTGGCCCGCGGCTGGTCAGGCCTGCCCTGGGGCTAAAGCCTCGGCGTGGGGCTGGGCTCGGCTCCCAGAGCGCTGCGCTGGATTCCTGCTGGCCTGCCAGGCTGTCCTCAGTGGGAGGTTAGCTTCTCTGTGTCATTTTGTGGGTTCTGCAGCTCCAAAGTTTGTTAAGAGTCCCCTTTTTACATGAATTGGGGAGGGTGGAAGCCGGAGCCGCGGGAAAGTCATGCTTCTACTCCGCCCTCTTGGCTCCGTCCCCTGATGGTTTTTTTTTTATTATTAATAACTCATAAACTCCTAAATAGCTGAAATTAATGAACTAGTTATTTTGGAACCATTCACATCTAAGATATTAAGTCATGAGGTTGCTAAGTGGAGTGAAATGGCAGGAATTTCAGTGAAACTTCCAGTTTCCAGAATAAAGGCTGGAGTAGAGTCACAAGTGGAGGAAGGTCAGGAAAGAGTGACCACACTCTGGGGCAAGTCCAAAAAAAATTATAAAGAGTGGAGGCTATTCCCTCACCTACATAAAAATCCTTTCTCACAGCACTATCTCCTAGTTACTTTGTTTCTCCTTCTTTCTCCTGAGCCCTAAAACATAATGGTGATTATAGAAGCAGAAATTGGCCTTGACTGTTTTCTCTACATTCCCTCACCCATCTCAACCATTTCCACTGCTTCTATAATCACCCCTTAGGCTGTATCTGGAGCCCTCAAATAAGCTTCAGTGTTAATAAGACAGCCTTAGGTACAGCCTATGCTGTCTCAGAAGGACCTTATCACCATGGATATATCTGACCTCAAAGACTAAATCTCCAATCAACAGGATTATACCAATTGTAATCACAACACTGAAGATGCCCAAGTGAAAAGATGTACACAATACCCTGCTTCCCTGACTACCTTCCTATGGATCAATGGACAAGACACCCTTCTTATATCTTTAAATCTTCCCATTATCCTCTACCCCCTAATGACCATAATGGCAGTGCAACATAGTCCTCTCTGCTTCTGTCCTGAACCTAAATGCAGATTGAACTGTTTTACTTCAAGTACTGTCCAAATTATAGCAATGATACCAATAGTATCTCCCTTTGGCAACCCTTACAGCCTATCTACATGCATTTGATGAAAAATCCCTAACCAGGGGGAGGCAATAAACATCTTCAGCTAACTACAACGATTGGTCCTAGAGATCAAATTCCTTCCAGTCAATCACACAGTACTTCCATCTCTCCCTCTTGGTAATCCAAAATTCCCTATACTTCAAACAAAACTCCCTATACTTCAGAATGCTTCTGCAATGCATGAGTCATTCTTATCAAGGGAATACTAGAAATGTACCAGCTAGAAAAAGAGAAAGGGACTGAACTTGGGATTTCATTAGTGTGGTGAGTTCTCAGGTGAGGAATCTCCTTTATTTATTTTATCCAATGCAGTTTGGCATCTTCTCTGCAACTTAAAGTCTTAGAAAATTACCCAGGACCCTGAGAGGTTAAGTGATTTTTCCAGGGTCACAGAGCAAGTATATGGCAGAGGAAGACCTTCTCATCCTTTTGTATCAGCTTACCTTTTGAAATACCTATTAACTATACAAAACATGAAAGATTGGTTGAATCTTCCAAATTCACTAGTCCTAGCTCATAAGTCATCAGGTTCACTCTCCAAGTGATAGTGAGTGGACCTGAATATCAATCTATTGTCAAAAAGCCTGGGAAGATACCCCCACAGTGGAACCTTTGTTCTTCACTGGTTTCCCTGTCACTTTCCTTACTCCTGTGTCTACCTTAATAAATACCAAATGATCCACATTTCTCTTTGCAGATGTTATCCAAAGCTGGAGTTTGCTAAGTATTATTTCGGCCAGGCCCACATTTGAGGAGGAACCATAGGCTGTCTGAAAAGTAGTTTCCAAGAGCAAAGTGTATTGTGTTCTTGGTAAATTAAGCCATTGGCAGGAACTAGACCCAATCTTGCAGTCAAGTGCATGGTTTAACAGGACTGATATAGTTCAATAACCTAGTTCACATACTCCATGTTTCCATTGGTTTGTGGGTAGTAGACTGTAGTAAGTAATAGCTGAAACTCTCTCTTCATTTCCCTTCTAGAACTTGGCTACAAATTCTGACCCATATCCATGTCAAATCTTTATGGGAAACTTATGTAAGTGGGTGACCTCCTTTAGAAAATACCATATACCATCTGTAGGATAGATAATGGTTTGGGACACACCATATTCTTGAGAAATAAACAATAATAGAATGGTGATGTTTCCCTGGGATACTGATAAATTAACATAAAGTGATAACTGGAAATAGAATCTAGTTAAATAAAACAATTAATCTAGTTCAACAGGTCCTGCCAATGGCTATAGGATTCTCCATGACCTCCACTGGAGTCTCTTCATGTGCTGAAACTGATCATACATGAGATATAACTCAAAATGATCTTGGAAGACCAATTGTGCCAATACTTGAATTTTCTGGTTTTTCTTCCCCTCTGTATCAGGCTGACAGCAAGGTGATGCAGTGAGCCAATAGGACCTCTCTCATGCAGCAGCACTATGAACTGCTTCTCAAGAAATCACAGCTGGAACCTTTCCTATTTTTTTTTTACTGCTATTGCACATATCCTTGGGATAAATAAAGGCTCTGTCCAGATCTTATCTTTATCATGTTTCAAATTCTATAATGGTACAAGAGTTTTTCATTCCAGACACCTAAATCATCACCTGAAGAAAAAAAATCTACAAAATTATAATGCTCACTTGGCATGGAATTCCACTGTCTTTGGTCTCCTTGATGAGAATTAAATATTTGTGGTCTGTTAACATCACAGCTGGGAGCTTCAAGTACTGCTGCCAAGTGTCCAGGGCAACACTGATAGCTGGCAGCTCCCAGTCTGTTGTGATGCAATTCCTTTCTGCCAAAATCAACTGGCAGGAATAATATGCAACTTGGGGGCATTCAGCCCCAAATCTCTGACACTTCCTCCCCTCTGACAAGTTTTTCTGAGTTAGGGCTGTCTAACCAGTTACCCCAAAGGTGTCTGTTACCACAAAGAATGGAAAGTCTGAGTTTGGGTGTTATCACCAAGGTCATGGCCATGAAAAGTTTCTTCAGTAACAGGAAGCGCCCCCCTTCTAACTAACCCTCATTTATAGGATACCTTCTGTCTCTACAATTCCATGAAGAGTTCTCTCAGTTTTTAATGATCTAGAATGTAAGAGATCCCCACCCCTTAGTGAAACTTCAGAGCCTAAACTCCCATTGGCAGAAGCCAGTCTTATATGGACTATTCATACATTTGGTCCATTCATAATCTTTCTGCCACAGATCCCAGAAAGTTTACCTAACTCTGGTCAAAGGTACACTTCCTTGGGGAAACAGTATAAACTATGGCAAAGCTACCAGGTGATTACTTTCTTAAAGGTTATGATACACTTCTATTCATGTTGAGAAAATCAGAATGGACATATTGTTAGAAGACTATAGGCACAGCAGACAGCCTAAAGAATATAACTAAGTATCCAAAATGTCCAAGTTTTGTCTGAAAATATGTTTTCCATTCATCTCTTTGCTTAATTCTAAAGAAGTTATGTCTTTGGCAATTTTGGAAGAACTCCATGGTAGCTGAACTGTTGCCAAAATATCTGATATCAAAAGATTTGGCAATGGTTCTAGAGGATGATTTCATATAAGATTTTATATAATCCTGTGTTCACCACAGGGGAAAGCCACACCAAGGGAATACTTCTATGCCAAGGAAGTCTCTTGGACATCCCAGACAATATAGTGTGCCCTTCTCAAGGACTAGAGGATTCTGTGGGAATTAATTTCTCTCAACAAGCAACTAAATCTTCTAAAAATTTCCACAGCTGAAGCCAGTCCAATTTCTACTCAAAGAATGTACCTCTCTTTCTCTGTCTAAATCTTCTTCCTCTATGCTGCCCATCATTGTGGCACAACACAGTCCATCTACGGTCAGCTTTTTTTTTTTTTTGCTACTTTCTCTAGATGCAACGCTGACCAGTTCTTCCACTATCCTTAGCCATGGTGCTAACTCCTATGAAGATGTCTTCCCAGATCTCTACCTCAAGTTCCAGTTTTTCTCCTGAATTAGATTTTCTTCTCCCGAACTTCTCTTGCATTTATAATTGCCTAGTGGACATCTCTACTAGATGACTTTCTGGCACCTCAAACTTGACGTGCAAAACATTCAATCTTTGCCCACAAGACCAGTTTCTCCTTACTATTTCAACTGATGACCATCCCATTCTCCTACTTAATCATATTTGAAACCTTGAAGGCATCTTGGACCCCTTCCACTCCCTTGTCACATACCATCAATAAGTTGCCAAGTCCTGTGAAATATATCTCATTTATCCCTTTATTTCTATTCCTACTGCCACTACCCAAATTTGAGCCATTTTAGTTCTATACTGGTCTATTGAAATAATCTCCTAACTTGTCTTAATCCATACTACACACCACTGCAGGATGAATCTCTCCAAAATCCAACTGATCACATATATCTAATTAAAATCCTTCAATGGCCTTCTATTCCATACCAAATAAAAACTAAGCTTCTTAGACAGGCATTGAAAGCCCTTAATCTACTAACTTCCATTTTCCTTTGCAGTCTTATTGCACAAAACCCCCTTTTTTGTGTGCCCTTGCCATATATCCAAATGCATAAAGATGAAAAAAGTATCCTCTTAGATAGCATATAGGAGAGGTAAAAAATACAAGATTTAATAACAGTATTTTTTAAAAAATCTATAAATGTAGTGTTTCAGATTGATATGGTGCTGCCAAAACAGTATTCAGAAAAACATAAATTACTCCAGATGCCTATGATAGGCAAAAAGAAAAAGAGAAATATCATGAAACAAATCTCCACCTGAAGGATTTGGGGAAATAACAATGTTATAAACCAAAAGGAAGTAGAAAAAAGAAAATACTAAAACTAGAGTAGAGATAGGCTGAATGAAATATTCTGTTTTGATGTAAAATTTTGCTAATTGAAAAAACACTAGCAGAATTCATCATTAAGAGAAGAAAGCATAAATCAATAATACCAGGGATGAGAAAGGTGCCATAGTATCCAATATAAAACAGATTTGAGACATCAGAGAGTCATTATTCTTATCAATATGTTAATAATTTCATTACCAAGCAAAGATGGATGGCTATCTGAAAAAATACAAAAAACCAAAATTGACACATAAGAAATAAAGTATGTAAATAGACCAACTGAGGAAGGAAAAGTATACACATAAAGAATTCTGCCTTTCCTCCATAATGGATTCACTGAATACTTATAAACTTTTAGTGAACAGGTAATCCCCATGCAACATAAAGCCTGACATAGATTAGTGCTGCCAATGACATAACTGCTGCCTATAAAGAGAAAAGGCAAAGTCTGGGTTTTTTGTATAAGCCTGTGTTCACCACAGAGGAAAGGCAAACCGAGGATCATAAACTGGGAGTTAGAAGTGATCTCAGAGTCCATTTCTGAGATGGTCACCATGTAAGCTCCTTGACAACAGGAACTCTTACTTTTCTCAGAACTTAGCACACAGTGCTTTGGACACAGTAGGTGTCTGAGAAATACTAGGGTATTATAATAATTATACACAATAACTATATATAACAATTATAATAAGAAATAGTTGGATATTAATACTTGGATTCATCCATTCAATCTTCTAATCCAAACCTCTCATTTTATAGGTGATACATGAATGGCTTAGATGTTAAGTGACTTGACCAAGGTCACACAGGTAATAAGCAATGGGGTGGGATTTGAAACTAGTTCCTCTGACTTCAGAGTTGCAATACTCCCTTCACTCCCATATAATGAGTATTCTCAATTGGAGAGTGGCTGAAGAAATTATGGCAATGAGATACTCTTATGCTGTAAGAAATCAGTGATTTCAAAGAGACTTGTATGAACTGATGCCGAGTGAAATGACCAGAACAAGAGTAACAATGTATCCTATGATATCAATTTTAAAAATGAACAATTTTGAATATATTATGACCATGCGTGACTATAGCAGACTAATAATGAAATATGACATTCATCTGACAAAGTAGTGATAGATTCCAAATGCAGCATGAGACATGTATGTATGTGTGTTTGTGAATACATGTGTATATGTCTATCTATAGATATTGATAGCTATATATATATAGTATATATTTATACCAATATCGATATAAATGGTCACAGAGGGACATTTGTTTTGCTTTATTTTTAATATTTGTTACAATAAATTTGCTTTCCTTTGCTGCATAGAGAAAGAATAGATTTATTAATTTAAAAATTTTTAATAAAAAAAGGAAAAAGTTGAACTTGAGCCTGTTGGTCTTGTTTCCATGCAACTACTCCCCGACCCTCTTCTTATCCTACACCTTTTCCTGCTCTGTCAGTCTCTGCCTGTCCTTCCAAGAGCCACCTCTGGATTTGTGCTCCTGAGTAGCAGCCTTCATTGACGGACTGCCTCCTCTGAATCCACCTGTACCTGGCCACTTCTATGGATTTTGCCTCTGTATTTGCCCTTTGGTTAGTCTGCTTTGGTGTACTCCCCTCTTCAACCAGAGAACTTTCCAGGCTTCATAGTCCCACTCTCTCTTTTTTTTTTTTTTTGTCTTTGGAGGGCATTTGGGGTTAAGTAACTTGCCCAAGGTTACACGGTTAGTTGTGTGTGTGTGTGTGTGTGTGTGGGTGTGTGTGTGGGTGTTAAGTGTCTGAGGCTGGAACCGAATTCAGTCCTCCAGACTCTGGGGCTGGCACTTTACTCACTGCGCCACCTAGCCGCCCCATATAGTCCCACTCTCATAGTCTAGGTCTGGATAGTATGTTTTCCAACTTGTGTTGTGAAACAAACAAGGCTTGGATCTCACGATCTGACAAAGATAACACCAAAAAATAAAGGTATAGAATAATTTCACCAATGAACATAGATATGAACATCCTGGAAAAGAGAATATAACACACACAAATATACACCATAACCAAGTAGGGCTTATTTTTGGAATGCAAAGTGTATACAACAAATAGAAATATAATTTATTATGTTAAAAAAGTGAAAAATTATCTTAATAAATGTAGAGACGCCATCCCATTAAAAATAAAAATGGATCATTAACACTCTAAAAAGAAATAGATGTGCGAGGTTTTTAAATGTAATTTTTAAAAAGCAAGAGTTAATATTAAAGTGAAAGAAGGTGCATTAGAGTCATTCTTTTGAGAAACAGAAACAAAACATAGAAACTCCTGCTTGCTACAGTACTAAGAATGCTGGAACTCACTATCATGGTTTTAAAAAACTATGGTTTTTAAAAAGTCATAAATAATGAAATTACAGGGGAAAATAATTTTTTGATTGGCCTATCATTTCATCAGTGTGGACATCCCTTCCATTAAAACTGATTACAACCTTTTGTGCCTTCTGATGCTGTCTAATCTATGCCTATATTTCTCCACAAATCCTCCATAGGTCATTTATCCAACACACTAGAGATCTTTATATGATTCTTTTAGCATGTCAGGAGTATCAATCAGTTAACCAATCAATCAATCAACAAGCATTTATTAAGGGATGTAAAGATAAATGCAAAATAGTACCTTCCCTCAAGAAGCTAGAGAGACAACATGCACGTAGACAGATGTAGGCTTGTTTCTGGGAAATATTTTCATAAAGTGAAAAAGTTCTGCTGGGCTGCTGCTGCAGAAGAAAGATTAAGATTTCTGTTCCCTTTCCTTTTGACCTCGTCTTTACAACGTGGGGTTTGTCCTTGCTGGATGGGGCCCAGAATCCTCTCCTTTCTTGAATTCACTACCAGATTTCTTCACCACCATGAAGGATCACACTTCCTAAAGGTGCTTTCTCCTTTGTTGTAAAGCCACGCACAAGCAGCTTTCCATAGGACTGCTGCCATGAACAGCTTTCAAGATTCTGATTACATAGTATAGTGAGCTATTTATTTAATAACAAATCAAAGCAAAACATTCATAGAAAATCAAAATATAGCATTCACAATGTTATAACTTATCACAGAAAATAAAATACAGCATTCTCCATGTCACATCTCAACAATTTATCACCAAAATGGTCACATAGTTTTCACCAAAGTGGTCACATAGTTTTAAACAAAGTACATTCATTTAGTCAATCACAAAATCCTTAATTCCATCACAAAGTACAAAAGTCAAAGTTCTCTACCCCTAGGTCACAGTAAATCATAATCTTCTCAGTCAGTACACAGTATCCAAGTGAAGTCTTTTTTCAGCTTGACTTGAGGCTGTCTCTCAGTTTCCTCTTTCATGGTCCCAGCTCCAACCAACTGTCACCTGGGTTCAAAGGCAGGCAACTCCCAGTTTCTTGTCCAGCTCCTTGTCCAGTTCTTCATCCAGTTCCTGTTCCATATTGAAGTTCACAGTGTTCAGTCCACCTCAAGTCCTCCACAGTTCCTGTTTCTGCAAAGACAAAGCTTGACAGAGCCACAATAATATGCATACACATTGCTGGCACCATCATCAATTCCCTATCTGCCTGTGAAATCAACTCAGACCCACCAACAAGGTCTGAGAACTCAACATAAACCATCAACATAGAAATCAGCACAGACCCACAAACAAGGTCCAAGAGGTCAGCACAAATCATCAGTAAAGTCCCAGGACTTCCAAAACCCTCCTCCAGGACTTCTGTAAACATACAACCAGAAAATCCTCTTTCAGGGCTTCCAGTAAGGTCCCAGGGCTTCTGTAGAAAGTATCACAAACAAACATCAACACAGACAGAGCAGACAGAGTGTAGCGATACCACAAGTTTTCTTCTTCTTGACTCTGCCACCACAAGAGTCCTTTTCTCAGTTCTTCTATCTCCAGCCAGGGGTTCTCCTTATGGAGGTTCTCCTTAAGGGGTTCTCTTGGGTCGTTAGTTCCTCCCCAGGAGTTCACAAGTTCTAGGGTTCACAAGTTGTGGGGTTCACACATTCTGTTTCTTAACAGACTTGATACCAGGCTCAAAAGAAACTTGAACTGAAACAAGGTGTTAATTCAATAGCTGAAACAAGGTGTGAACTACTTCTGTGCTTGCCATTACACTTGGGTGACTCTGTATTTCTATGCCTGTCCTCAGTGAGTCTCTCTGCTCATGGTTGGATATCGCTTATTGGTCCAGTAACTCTGATAACTTGGCTGATGGGGATGGGAAGGGAGGCAAAAAGAATCCCTCTCCTCCTCAAGAATAATTCCCTCTCAAGGGCCTAGCTCTTTCTCTACTTCTGGCTTCAAGCTTGGAACTCTTCAGCTCAAAACTAACTCCTAAACCATGACCCCTAAAATTCCTTTAGACCCCCAAAGCATGGTTGGCTTATTTGGTTAGTCAATCATGTTATTCCTTTCTTGTCTAAATCAAAAAGGCTCATCAGACATAGATAGCATTTTACACACACACACACACACACACACACACACACACACACACTTCACAATGTGTGACTACATCGTTGTGGACTCAGAGAAAAATTCCTCACCACCAACTTTACTCTTTCTGATTATATTAATTTGAGGGGTTAGGAGGTGTGGTTTGGTGGAGGGAGAGAAAGGAAGAACATCTTTTCATGTGGATCACAGGAACATAAATATAAGCCTGTATTATAGGAACATAAATACAAATCTACTACAAGAGTTCTTAAGCTGTGTCCGTGAAATTGTTTTTTTTTAATATTTTGATAACTGTATTTCAATGTAATTGGTTTCCTTTGTAATTCTATGCATTTTATTTTGTGTATTTAAAAACATTATTCTGAGAAGGGGTCAGTATGCTTTACCAGACTACCAAAGGGATCCAGGACACAAAATGGGTTGAGAAATTCTGATCTAGTCCAACTCTCATTTTACAAATGAAGAAACTGAGGCCTAGGGAGGTTTGGCATTGTACTAAGGTGACACAGTTAGTGAGCATCAAGGGCAGATTTGAATATAGGTCCTCTGACTCTGGAGCCAGTGCTCTTTCCATTACATTATACTGCCTATGGCTAAAGAGAATGGAGTATAAATGAGAAATATTGTTGAGGCAGAAACAACAAGATTTGAAAACTGATCATACACATGGGACAAATAAGAATGAGGCATTGAGAAAGACAGAGAGTTTGTGAACTTGAATGACTAGAAGAATGGTGGTATCTGGAACAGAGAGGGGCAGCCATGAATGTATTACTTGGATGGTATATCTGTTCTCTTGTATTCTGTGCATGCAAAAATAGTGTGAAAAGCATTACTGAAGATATAGATGACCTGGGAGGTTGGGGAGTGAGAACAGGAACTAGTGGTAATAAATCATTTTAGCAAAGTTTTGAGATATATTGTAAACAGACAAAACAAAAGGAAGAATAAACAATACAAAGAATAGTAAAATGTTAGCGCTGTAAGGGGCCTTAGAAATCACTTAGTCCAACCTAGACACTTTGTTAATGCAGAAAATGTGGCCCAGAGAAGAGCAATGATTTGGTGAAGGTCACAAAGCAAGTTAACGACAGTCAGGATGGTGTAATGGGAATGGGAATTTGAAGATCTTCCCTGGTCATTAAGAGACCTGGGGGGAGTTTGAAGACCCCCCCCCCCCCACTTTGAAAGTAAACTCTGCCCCCTAATAGGCTGAATGTAATTACATGGAGCCTGTGATGGAGGGAATTTGCTGAAGGGTGCAGCAGAGCCCACAGAAAGCTTCCCTGCTGTGAAGATAAACTTTGCCCCCTGATAGGCTGAATGTAGTCACGTGGAGCCTGTGGTGGGAGGAGTTTGCTGAAGGGAAGTAGAGCCACAGGAAGCTGGTAGCCAGAGCCAGAGAGATGGTGGGAGAGAGAGGTGCTCAGGCAAGGAGAGAGAGAGGTTTGTAAGTAAATATTGATCTTGTATTGATTTGTGGGAAGGCTAAAGGACGCTGTGGTTCTCAGTATTATTATCACTTCTGAATATCTTTGGTACTATGATGGAATTGGCTTACTGGTTTTGGGATTGGGTTTTCTGGTATCTAAATAAGTGTTTCAATTCTGTCCTCTATATAGAGAGTTTGGTATATTTTGTGATAGAACATCATGCAATATTTATAGTCACAGTCTTTATCATGATTGTGGGAGCTGTAAATATTGCATTGGCACTGCAGATGGCAACTCCAGCCTCTTAACTCAAGGCAATTCATTTTCCATTATACCACAGTTAGTTACCTCCTTTAATGATAGTGATTCGAAGAGGGGAAGGAAACCCATGAAATACTCAGATATTAGCTGAGAAAAATGAGATTTATCCAAACAAAGTATAAAATCTTACCTATAAGAACAAAAGCAAATATGAATAAATGGCACATAATATGCTTTTAGAGCAAAAGCCTGTCATAAAGATGTTGTTTCCTTACCTCTTCCAAATGTACATCTACACCTTATGAGACAGTTGCCTAGACTCCTGAGAGGTTCTATGATTTTCCCAGGGATTCTAAGTAGTACAGGTGAGGAGGTAGAACATTCCAAACATGGAGGACAACAAGTGAAAAAGCCAAAGATGGGCAATAGAAGATATAGGGAGAAGTAGGCCAAATATGGTTGGACTTTAGAGAGCATGGATGAGAATAATGTATAAGAAACTTGTAAACATAGTAAGGGACAACCTGTGAAGAATTTTAAATGCTAAACAGAGGAATTTATGTTTGATCCTAGAGGTAATGAGGATATTTATTGAGTAAAGAGAGTGACATAGTAAAACTCGAGGAAAATATCTTTGGAAGTTACAGTGAGAGATGATGGTGATCATTGCATGTACTTCACAATTACATAGGAAATGTTCAAAAACCTGATCATATTGTTGATCATAAAGAAGTCTGAGAAAAACTGAGAAAATATTATATATTACTTTTATGAAATGCATCATAATATAACTAGAGGTAAACTACGATAACATGAGAAAAACATGAAGGTTAATAATGGAATTAAAAGAACACTTTATTGAACAATCTGTAGTTTAAGAAAGAATTATATAAACATTTTATTTTGAGGATTATAACAATACAAATACTATGTATCAAGGTTTTCTAGGCAAGAAAAGTTTAGTGAGTGGTTCAAAGGGATCCAGAATCTTATAAATCCTCAAAAATTAATAAATATAAGTTGTAGTATATGAATATAATAGAATGCTATTGTGCTGTAAGAAATGATGAGCAGGCAGATTTCAGAAAAACTTGGGAAGACTTACATGAACTAATACAAATTGAAGTGAGCAGAACCAGGAGAATTTTATACACAGTAACAGCAACATTGTGCAATGATCAACTATGAGTGACTTAGCTCTTTTCAGCAATGCAATGATCCAAGACAATGCTAAGGGATTTGTGATGGAAAAATGCTATCCACATCCAGAGAAAAAACTATGGAATCTTAATACATATTGAAGCAAACTCTTTTCACTTTATATTTTGTGTTTTTTTTTCTTTTGGTCTGTTTCTTTTTTATAACATGACTAATATGGAAATATAATTTATGTGATTGAGCAAATTGCTTACTATATTAGGGAGGGGGGAGAAAGGGAGAGAAATTTGGAACTCAAAATGAAAAAAACTAATGCTAAAATTGATTTTTCATGTAATTGTAAAGAATATATAAAATAATGCTTCATATATAATAAAAAGAAAGTTGCTTTAAGCACTGAAAGAGTGACTTACCTAGAAAGAGAAGAACACACATAACCAGAAAAAGAAGAATAAAAGCTTAAAAAAGTCTCTACAAGATTATGTCAACCAAAATAGAAAATGAACAAGGGTGAAAAAGAATATGAATACAATTTTTTTAATGCTACAAAGCAACTGAAATAACAAAGTAGATTGGAAAAAGAAACAGTATGGCAAAAATGACAAAGGAGGAAAAAGTGAAATGTTGAAGAGGATATGGGAAAAACAGTAGCCAAAAATTGAAAATTGGCATGGATGTCCTGTTATTGTGGAATGGCTAAACAAATTATGAATGTAATAGAATATTATTTTGCCATAGGAAATGACAAGATGAACCATTTCAGAGGATACTATGGACTATAAACTATGAATTGATGCACAGTGAAATGAGCAAAACTAGTAGAATAACTTATACCATGAGATTATAGAGAAAAACAACTCTAATCAATGCAATGATAAACTATAAGTCCAGAAGACTGAAGATGAAACACATCATCATCTCCTGCCAGAGAGATGATGAATTTGAAATGCAAAGAGACATAAATTGTTAGGCATAGCCAATGTGAGAATTTGTTTTAGTAGACAATTTATTAGGTCTCATACAAATTTTAAAAAGTAGGAGGCAGCAAACATAATCCTAGGTAAGACAATAGTAAATCTGCACTTTATTTAAAAGAGATAAGCACCACATAGTAGAATAATAATAATAATGATAATAATACTTAAGTATGATCTGATTGACATAGCATCTTGAAGGGGCAAGGTAAGCCCCTCTGTTAGGAATAAGATTATACAAACCAAGACCCCAACTCAATATGATCTTTCTATTACCCTGGGGTATTTGAGAACAGAGGATCCTGAGAACCTGAAGGCTGCTCCTCTCCTGGGACCCAGGCCAGGTCCTTGAGAAGAGGTATGATAACTGCCTAGCTCCTGGAACTAGCCATTCCAAGGAGACATCGCTCTTGGGGAACCTTGGAGGGATTGGCCTCCTTCCCAAGCCTCACACAGGATAGGATAAACTTGCTAAAAACACCTGGTAGTATGCCGTTTTTGTTCTCAGCACTACTTAAACTGTAAGATTCAGACCCCAAATTGGAATCTCACTCATGGAGGAAACATCCTGCCTGGAACCCTCCCGAGCAAGACCATAACAATTGTACCCAGGATTCCCCAGCTTGTGTGGTCAGGTGTTGGTGCTTCCTCTCATTGGTGATGATTGTAAATATATATAATCAGAGTTGCTTTTATTTTACCATTCCTAAGCCTTTACTCTGTTATCTCCAGTTTCCTTCCCATTCACCTATATTCTAAATAAACTATAGTGGATCTTTTGAAGTACCAAGTGTTCCGTTCATGCAAATCCTGAACCTCCTTAATCGGACACATCTAAATACTTAGATGGAAACAGTAATAGAAAAACTATAGTGGAAGACCTTAATGCATTCCCTAAACAAATTAACTAAAAGATAAACAAGAAGGAAGATATGATACTTCTCTGGTGACTACTGAATGAGAATAATACAGTAATATACATATACCACAACTGTATGTGCCTCCTTCACCAAAAAAATGGCTATATGCTAGATCATAAAACCCTCATAAACAAATTTGGAAAACCAGAAATATCAAATGAATCCTATATTGACCATAATGCAATTTAATTAATAAGGCCATTTGAAGAAAGGATTCAAATTCAAATGGAGACTAACTTAATTCAAAAGGATATGTAGGTCAAAGAATAAGTCATAAAATGGATTATTTCATATAATAAAATTATGACAGTGAGATAATATAACCAAAAAAATGTGATGTAGCAAAAAGAATCCAGAGAAAATTTATACCTTTAAACACTTTCATCAAAAAACACATAAAGAACAGATCAATGAATTGTATATAGAATAGAAAAGCAGCAAATCATGATACCTCAACTAAATGTTAACAGAATGTTAGTTCTGAATATCTGAGTAGAAATCAATAAAACTGAAAGGAGAAAATCTACTGAATTGACAAATAAAACTAAGCTTTGGTTTAAATGAAAACTAATAAAACAGATAAGCTATTAGCTAATCTGATTTAAAAGGAGAGAAAACTATTATCAATATCAAAAATATAAAGAGAGAATTCACATCAAATGAAGAAAAAATTATGAGAAACTATTTTACCAATTTATATGCCAACAAAATTGATAACTCAAAGGATATAAATTTTTTCCAGTTCACTTCAAAAATTGAACAAATATTTATTAAGTTCCTATTATATGCAATGCAATAGAGATATAAACTCACAAATGAAGTAGTGCTTCCTTCCTTCTATTTACAAAGATATGATGCTTTCAGGTTTGCAAAAACGTGTATATGATCTCATTTAAGCCTCACCAAAAAATTGAGTGTATGGCATAGATTTTTATTTGTCCCATTAAAATATCCTTTTAAATGAAAGGACTTAAATTGATATTCCTACAACATGCCCAAATTAACATAAAAATAAATAGATAATTTAAATAACCAAATTTCAGAAAAAGAAATTGAACAAGCAATAAAGGAAGTCCTGGGAATAATCTAAGAACAGTTCATTCTATAAAATAATTAGTTCCAATATCACATAAGTTTTTTTTGCAGAAATAGGAGAGATCATACCAAAATCTTT
Organism: Petaurus breviceps papuanus; assembly: GCF_028583685.1. Taxonomy (NCBI): domain Eukaryota; kingdom Metazoa; phylum Chordata; class Mammalia; order Diprotodontia; family Petauridae; genus Petaurus; species Petaurus breviceps. Next base: position 2,034,473 of record NW_027185811.1, on the reverse strand, counting down.
CTGAGACAAATGTAATTCTTGTATACAAACCAGTGAAAGATAAATCAGAAAAAGAAAATATAGACTAATATCTCTAAAGAATATTAATACAAAATTGAATAAAATTATTACCAAAGAAGTTACAGCAACATATTAAAAAGATTATACACTATTATACAGTATGATTAGATTAGATTCAATATAATGAAAATCATAAACACAATTATCACAAAAATAGTTAAAACCATATTATTATATCAACACATTTAGAAAAGGTTTTTGAGAAGACTACACCCATTTTTATCTTTTTAAAAAATAATAGAAACCATAGAAATAAATGAACTTTTCCTTGAGTTAAGTAGTAAATTAACCCTCTGATAGTTTGCCATTCTGATGTGTGTGAGGTGAGATCTCAGAGTTGTTTTAATTTGTATCTCTTTTTATCCTTAGTGATCTGGAGCATTTTTATACAGTAGTTTGTAATTTGCTTTCTTATTTTTCAGACTGTTCTTTTATTCAAACTATTTGATAATTTATTGAATGTAAGATAAGTAGTATCAATTTAAAATGAAGAGCTGGCATTATCCATAATGGAGAAATGATAGAGGTCTTTCCAAAAAGATTGGGGTAAATTAAGAATGTCCATTTTCACCACTATTATTTGAAATACTCCAAGAGAGACTAACTGTAGTAATAACACAAGAAAAAAAATTAAGAGAATAATCACAGGCAACCCCCCCAATATTGTTTTTCACTAATGCCTTCATTTATTTAAAGACTACTAGAAATTCAACTAAAATTTTAAAGGAAACAATAACCAGAAAATCAGCAAGATATAAATGTATAGAAACATCATCCTTTCTGTATATAACGAATGAAACCTAGCAGGAAGAGAAAGAAAAAGTAATTCTATTCAAAGTAATCACAAAATGTATAAACCATCTAGGAGTCTGTCTAGCAAAATACTTGCATTTATTTTATGACTACAATAATGAAAAGTTCTTTACAGAAATAAAATCATAAGTAATTGGAGAAATATCATTTTCTCATGGTTGGATCATATAAATATAGTAAAAATGGCAATAGAATCTAAATTAATTTGTAGATTCAGTGCCATACCAACTGAATTACCAAAGGGTTATTTTGTAGAACAAAAAATAGTTGTAACTCAAGGTTCAAGTCAGGTGAATTTGTATAAGACTCAAGTGAAAAATGTTATGTGTCCCAAATTTCAAGCTCAACTGACTGAGAAACCTTAATTATCACCCAAGTAGGAATTCTTTGAAACTTCTAAGGCATCAAGCTGGAAATTAGATACATGTTGAGGTGTCAGCTCCTCTACATATCTTTTTTCCAGTTCACATGTGTTTTCTCTTGAAGCCAGAAAAATTCTCCCCTTTTACCAATTCTTCCCTGCACAAATACATGGTGCATCAAGGTGTCTTTCTCTGCACCAGTGAGGAAAATCTTATGCAAATGTACTAGAACTGAACCTCAGGTTAATCTGGAGTAAGAAAAGGTCAAGAATCTCGAAGGAAATAATGAAAATAAATGTGAGGGAATGGAGTCTAGCAGTACTAGATCTCAAATATACTATAGTGCAGTAATCATCAAAAACTATCTGGTACAACTTAAAAAATAGGAATTTTTTTCAGTGGCATAGACTAGGTATGTATGACCCAGAAGCAATCATACATAGTAGCATGGTAATAGAGAAATTTTCTAACTCCTGGAGTAAATACTCATGATATGACAAAAACTTATAATAAGGAAGTCTCACAGAATTTTGGTTTAGATGAGAATTTGATATCATTTCCCACAAAAAACTACAAATGATAGTAATACTTAGAAACAAAATTGGGTCAGATCATAAACTAATTGGAGGATCAAATTCACAACTGTGGATGGGGAAAGAGTTCTTGACCAAATAAGGGATAGAAAGGATAACAGGAGAAAAAATGAAAAATTTTGATTACATAAAATTAAAAACTCTTGCATGGGGGGGCGGAGTCAAGATGGCAGAGTAGAAACAGGACATCTGCACAGCTCCTGTTCCCACCTCCTCCAATTCATGTAAAAAATAACTCTAAACAAATTTTGGGGCTACAGAACCCACAAAATGACACAGAGAAGCTAACCTCCTGTTAAGGACAGCCTGGCAGTCCAGCAGGAGGTGGCCAGCTCAGTTTGTTAGGAGCTGAGCCCAGCCCTGTATGAGCCAAGGTTTTAGCCTCAGGGAGGCCACAACCAGCTGCCAGCTGGAGGGACTTCAGATCACCAGAAGCTGTGGTGATTTCCAGAATTATCAACCCATAGATTCTAAGGACAAAGTGAGAGGCCAGTGCAGTGTGGACTTTGGGACCCGGGAGTTTGGGAGTGTGGTCCAGCCTTTACCCCCTGGAGGGAGAAGTGACTGAGGCTCCACAGACATGCAGCCGCTGCCACATGGCTGCTTCAGAGCTCCTGGCCTACAGATTGTAGGGGGACCAAGTGACCAGTCTGAGGGGTAATCACTCTTGTTTTAACCTGCTTCATCTGGATCACTATCTGGGGTGGAGGTCCCAGGGTGCATGACCAGTGTGCCAGAGCATGTGGAGGCTTCAGAGAGGGCACCTAACTAATAACTCCAGTAGCTGAGAAAACCCCAGCGATTAGGACAAAACTCCCCTTTCTGGCAGCAGAGTTCTACTGTGGGGAAAAAGCTCAAAAGTCAAGTAATTGAGTGGCAACATGAGCAAGCAAAGGAAGAAAAGCAAGCAGAGCAAACCAACATTAGACTCTTATTTTGGGGGCAAAAAGGATCAAAGCATGGAACAGGAAGAAGACAATGAAGTCAGAACTCCTACACCAAAAGCCTCCAAGAAAAATATGACTTGGTTACAGGACATAGAGGAGCTTAAGGAGGATTTTGAAAACCAAATAAGAGAAGTAGAGGAAAAATTGGGAAGAGAAATGAGAGTGATGCAAGAAAATTATGAAATGAGAGTCAACAACCTGACTGAAGAAAAGAACACCTTAAAAAACAGACTAACTCAAATGGCAAAAGAGGCTCAAAAAGGCAATGAGGAGAAGAATGCCTTAAAAAGCCAAATTTGCCAGATGGAAAAAGAATCTCAAAATCTCACTGAAGAGAATCATTCCTTCAGAATTAGATTGGAGCAAAAGGAAGCTAGTGACTTTATGAGAAATCAAGATACTATTAAACAGATCCCAACAAATGAAAAAATAGAAGGTCATACGAAATATCTCATTAGAAAAACCACTGACCTGGAAATAGATCCAGGAGAAATAATTTAAAATTATTGGACTACCTGAAAACCATATCATAAAAAGAACCTAGAAATCATCCTTCAAGAAATTCTCAAGGAAAATTGCCCTAATGTTTTAGAACCAGAGGGCAAAATAGAGGTTGAAAGAATCCACCGATCACCTCCTGAAAAAGATCCCAAAAAGAAAACTCCTAGGAATATTATAGCCAGGTTCTGGAGTTCCCAGATCAAGGAGAGAATATTACAAGGAGTCAGGAAGAAACAATTTGAATATTGTGGAAACACAATCAGGAAAACACAGGATCTTGCAGCTTCTACACTGAGGGATTGAAGGGTTTGGAATATGATATTCTGGAGGACAAAGTAGCTGGGATTAAAACCAAAAATCACCTACCCAGCAAAACTGAGTATTATGTTTCAAGGGAAAATATGGTCATTCAATGGAATAGAGGTCTTTCAAGCATTCTTGATGAAAAAACAGAGTTGAATAGAAAATTTGACATTCAGATACAAGAAGCAAGAGACATCTGCATGAGAAGGTAAACAGGGAAAAGAAATCATAAGGAACTTATCAAAGTTGAACTATTTATTTATCATGGAAAAATGATAATTGTAATTTATGAAACTTTTCTCAGTATGAGAATAGTTGAAGGGAATAGAAATGTGTATATATATGTATACATATATATGTATATGTTTATATAGGAGGGTATATGGGCGTATGAATACATATGTGAATGTATATATATATGCACAGCTGTACATAGACAGAGGGCACAAGACCAATTTAATAGGAAGGGATGATACTTAAAAGGTGAAACTAAGAGGTGAGAGAGGAATATAATGAGAGGAGATGGGGAGAGACAGAATGGGGTAAATTATCTCATATAGAAGAGGCAAAGGAAAACTGTTACAATGGAGGGGAACAACAGGAAGGCAAAAGGGAATGAATCAACCTTATTCTCATTGAATTTGGCTTAGAGAGGGAATAACATATACATTAAATAGGCTATTCACCCTACAGGAGAGTAGTGGGGAAGGGGATGAGAGGGGGGATGATGGAGGGCAGGCTGCAGGGGAGAGAAGTTGGAAGCACATACTTTTGAAAGGGGACAGGATCAAAGTAGAGAATAGAACAAGTGGGGGGCGGGATAGGATGGAGGGAAATATAGTCAGTCTTTCACAATATATCCACTATGGAAATGTTTTACATAGCTATACATGTACAAACTATATTGAATTGCTTATCTTCCCAGTAAGGGTGGGTGAGGAGGAAGGAAGGAAAAGAATCTGGAATTCAAAGTTTTAAAATCAAATGTTTTATATGTATTAGTAGTAGTAGTAGTAGTATTTTACATGTAACTGGGAAATAAGATATATAGGCACTGGGGCATAGAGATCCACCATGCCATACTGGAAAGTCGGAGGGGATATGGGGGAAGATATGGGAGAGAGCAGATTTGGGGAGGGGATATTCAGTGGGATCACTGTTTTGGGGTGGTGGGTAGGGGGAAAATGGGGAGAAAATTTGTAACTCAAAATCTTATGGAAATGAATGATGTAAACAAAAAAATAAAAAAGAGAGAAAAAAATGTAAAAAACAAACAAAAAAAGGAAAAAAACCTAAAAATACCTATTTCACAGAAATAAAGGACCTCAGGTTTTTTGGGGAAAAAAAGTCTTGTACAAATAAAATCAATGTAGTTAGAAAAGAATCTGGGCTGTATATTTCTCAGGGATTTGCTATAACTATATAGGAATAATAGTCATTCCCCAATGAATAATTAATTAAATTATATGGAGGCAGTTTGCAAAAATCAATTCCCACATGAAAAAGCGCTCCATTGCTATTAAAATGCAAATTAAAGCAACACTGAGTTTCTATAAAACACCCATCCAAATGGCAAAGATGACCAAAAAAATGGAACTTAATAGTTTTCAGAGTATCTGTTGGGGGACAGGTTCACTAGTGCTCTGTTAGTGGATCTGTGAATTGGTCTAACTATTCTGAAAAATAATTTGGAACTATACTCAGAAACTCATTCCCTGTGACTGAGGAAAACCACTACTAGGCATATGCCCCAAAGAAATCAAAGACAAAGGGAAAAGACATTTAGTGACCCTTTTAGGGGAACTAATGAGAATCAATTTTTGTACCTTAATAAGACAGTAGGAATAAGTTTGTCAACTTAGCACAACTGACTATATATTAAGCCTCCATTTTGTGTCTAAGTTGTTTTTGAGTAATTTTTTTAATAAGTTGTTTTCTAGTAATCAGATAAGCACTTACGTGGTATGATATAGTAAATAACATGTTCTTAAACAACAGACAACATATGTGGACTTACTAATAAAACAGATCACCAATAAAAAGTAGTATAAACAACTTCATAAATAATCTATGTAATAAACAACCAACCAAATTATGTAGTAAACATTTTGAACACCCATCACTGAAAGTATAAAAAACACCCAAAGGGGTGGCTAGGTGGCGCAGTGAATAGAGCACGGGCTCTGGAATCAGGAGGACCTGAGTTCAAATCTGGCTTCAAATACTTAACACAAAAACTAGCCATGTGACCTTGGGCAAGTCACTTAACCCCAATCAGCCTAAGGGAAAAAAAGGCTAAATAAATAAATAAAAACTCACCTAAAGGCCCAGCTATCAACCTCTTTCTAGCATTCAACTAGGACTGGCTCCTTCATTCCCCACACTTGAGACTCAATCAGCCCATCTTCACTTGAAGGCAGTGCTGAATGGAGAAGACTTGCCAGATGACCACCTTGGAGGGAGACACACAGCCTCTAGCTGGACCAGGAGGGAACCTTGTGGAGTCCTATACAAAAGATGCTTATTGGAACCTCCAAGACACAGGTCGGTGTTTTGTTTTTAGAGGAAGATATTGTTTGCATATATTGATTAATAAAGTCTGATTGCATGCATCGAAAAGCACATGTCTAATTATGTTTCTATCCACTAGATAGCATAAGTAAATGGTAATTTGGCAAGTTCATTACAGAAACCAAGGGCTGTTGTGTTGGGAGCCAAAGAGGCCTGAGCCAGGACTTCAGATAATTACTTTGATATCAGTGGACCTGAATATCAAAGACCTCTTTGAGATGCGACTTTTCACTAAGTTAGTTCCTGAGTTCTTTTGATATGGGTTGCATTTAAAAGGATGTTGTTTGAGTTCTGAGACCAACAAGCTATACCCCAAGACTTTAGTTATTCAGAGCCAAAATATTTGATTCAGCACTCAGGTATCTTTGGGTGGTCAGCTCTAAACATGATGTCTTTTGAGGATTGCAGCTTTGGCTTTGAAGTCTCCTCTCAATTGTATCTGTTTATGACTGTGGCTGCATTAGCAGGTACCAGAGGCCTAGATCAAAGGTCTTACCCTAATCTTTGGTCTCTTAGATAACAAATCCTTATCAAATTATTTATTCTGTACTACTTCCGGGATACAACAGACTAAGGTAATGATAAGAATACTTGAGATCCCTTCCTTTGTCTCATTGCTCTATAAAAACCTTGTCCTAAGAGTCAATAAATGGAGTTCATCATTATTCCTTGAACTACCCACATGGCCTGGTCATTTCTTATTCACGTCTCCAAATCATGCTAAGTGCTGGACACTGAGCAGCCTATGGCACTGCTGTCTAAAAAGGACAGTTTCCCCTTTTTATCCTAAGAGAATGGAGAGAGTTTAAATCTTGTTAAGAGGCAAGAAGTGAACAGCTCCACAAAAGGGAAGCTTTTACATGCCTCGATGCAATGGAAAGAACACATACAACACAATGATGCCCAAGAGGCTTATTACTTTCTCCTGACATAGATTCCTGACAAGTAACTTCAACTATGTTACAGAGAGTGATAAGAGGTTGACCTCGTGACTGATATCAGGACTGATGATTAGAACTGAGTATGGTGAGTTGGATATGAAGAAACAGACCCCAATACCCCAGATTTCTATCCCCACATTCTCTGCCTCTTCTTCCTGCCACCTCATTCTGTCTCTAGGAACAGGTGAATCTTCTTTGCCAGGCCTTGTTTCCTTAAGAATTTGTTTAGTTTTCTCTTTCACCATTTATTTTAAAAAGAAATAGTTTTTTTCTTCTTCTGAGATCCCATAGTCATTTGTTTCAGTATTGACTTTCTATGTGTAGTCTTTCAGGTAAAATTCAGCCAATAAGAGGATCAGGGTCCATGGACAATAAAGCATACTGGAGAGATATGTAAGAGATTTTTATTTTTGAGAGATATTGAATAGAACTAGATCCTCTATGTAATTACTAGAACGGCCAGCTGGAAGCTCATGATAATCAAAATAGATTCTATTTATACAAAATCATGTGGCCTCCCAAATAAGGGACTTTCCTTTGAGGAGAGTCAGGAAAGATAGCAAGTGGAGATGAAAGAGAAAGTTTCAGGCATAGAAGACAGCCAGTGAGAATACTCAGAGTTGAAAGATGGAATTTCTTGTTCAAGGAACAGCAGAGGCCAATGTCACTGGATAGAAGGTAGATGGGTGTATTAGCAAGCACCCTAGCACACCCAGGATAATCTGCTAGAAAAGGTTCTTTGGTCTGCTTTTCTAAAGGGAAGACAGTTTCAAAGGGGTCAACAATCTTACTTTAATTACAGATAAGTAGAAAAGAGAGTATCCAAGAAAGAATTCAATAGACAGGGTTCCAACTGTCTAAACAGAATAATACAACCACCTACATATACCACTAGACTGGGAGAGCACCAACATCTGAGTAGTTAGAGGGCTCTTAACAAATGGTTACTAAGAGTTGGGTCCAAGGAATCAAAAGGTCGTTCTCATGAGTGACTCTCCAAAGCAAAATGCCAACCTTCCAGACTAGGCCCCTGGTCGTCTCAGAGCCAGAAGGCAGGAGACCTATATGACTCAGCACAGCTGTGAATTATCAGGGCTCAAAGGAGTTTAATCCTTCAGATGTTTCCAATTATTTAGCCTAAGCCTGGGAAACAACTCCAAAAAGAAAACAACAAAATCCCACCTTGCTTGCCCTTACAGTGGGTTGGGGAGGGGGGCTGGTGTAAGGTGTAAGAAACCTGGAAAGGTAGGGGAGACAGGTTATTAAGGGTTTTGAACACCAAACAAAAGATTTTTTATTTGAGGAAATAGGGAGCCACTGGAGTTTCTTGAATTGTGTGTGTGTGTGTGTGTGTGTGGTGGAAGGTGGGGAGTAATGTGGAAAATCAATTTGACAGCTGAATGAAGGGTCAATTGGGTCAGGAAGAGAATTGAAACAGAGAGATCAATCAGAAGGCTACTTCAAGAATACTTCAAGAATGTGGTGACAGGGGTCTACACCCAGGTGATGGTATTGTCAGAGGAGAACAGGAGGCATATATGGGAACTATTTCAAAGGTAAAATTGACAGGACTTGACCACTGATCAGACATGGGGTTGAGAGAGAGTAAGGAGTAGAGGATGACACCCAGGTTGTGAGCCTGACTGACTGGAAGAATGGTGGGACCCTCAACAGTGATAAGGAAGTTCAGAAGAGGAAAGGGTTTTGGGAAAAAGAGCATGAGTTCAATTTTGGATGTGTTGCATTTAAGATGTCTACAGGACATCTAATTCAAGATGTCTAAAAGGCAGTTGAGAGATGAGAGCGTAGGAAAGAAGTAGATCTGACAATCAGCTGCTGAGACATGATCACTGAAACCATGGGAAGTGAAATTCACCAAATGAAATAATACAGAGGGAGAACAGGGCCCAGGACAGGACCCAGGGGTATATCCATGGTTTGCAGTCATACTGGATGAAGATTCAGCAAAGGAGACTGGAGGAATGGTCAGACACAGGTAGGAGAAAAACAGATAGACACCAGTGAAAACTCAGAGAGAAGAGAGTATCAAAGAGAAGGTGGTGATTGACTGTCAAAGTTTGCAGAAAGATCAAGAACAGTGAGAATGGAAATAAGGTCATCAATCTGGCAATTAAGAGATCCCTGGTAACTTGAGAAAGCAATTTCCGTTGGATGATGAAGACAGAAGTCAAAGAGTTACAAAAAGAGTGAGGGGGAAGAATCAGCTTGTGGAGCTCTTTTTCAGCCATGTTCAACTCTTTGTGACTCCATTGGGGATTTTCTTGGCAAAGATATTTATTTGCTTGTCATTTCCTTCTCCAGATTTTTTTGCAGATGAGGAAACTGAGACAAACAGGGTTAGAGTGACTCACCCAGGGTCACACAGCTAGTGAGAGTCTAAGGCTATATTTGAACTCAGGAATTCAAACTCAGTCTTCTTGACTCCCAGCCTGTCACTCTACCTACTGCACCACCTAGCTTCCTTAAAGAAGCAGGAGGAACCACCAAAATTCCAGAGTTGCCAGAAGCAGTATAACTCTTCCAAAGAGACCTAAAAATGTAAAATACTGAATCCTGATAGGGAAATCCAGAAAGTCACAGTGAGTCCTTTGTCTAGCCCAAGTCAGCATGTAGACACTGAATATGAAGTCAGGCCAGGAGCATGCCATGAATGGAACACTCTGGCACCCAGAGAGAAGCTATTCATCAAAGCAAGATGTGGTCCCAGACCCATATATGTGACCATGACAGAGATAGGTACCAAATGATAGCTTGGTCACCCATAACCCAGTTCTGGGTCACAAATATAGGACAGATTAAGGATATTTGCACTTGAGGTAGCATTTCATTCCTGTGATTTCCAACTTGGGAGGCCCTGGATAGGGCACCAAGAAATTAGGAAGTTAAGAAGCAAGCAGGAGCAGAGTGGGGTCTCTGTTCCAGCATACTGCCACTCTTCAGAGGAATAATTGGGGCATGAATTTCAGATCAAAGATGACTCTACAATTCTGTCACTGAACTAACACAACTTTCCAGCTAGTTGATATGTACTGAGTCCAGCAACAGTTTAGTGCTGCTCAAACTTAAACCCAAGTCAGAGCTCAGACCAGGGGGTCAGCTATCAGATTATGCCCTAGATTGGTTGACTTTGAGAGCACTAAAAGCTTAAAGGCACCTAGTCTGTCCTTGAGATCCTGGAATAACACAACATTGAAAACCCCAAGAAATGAGCAATATGTACTCCCTGAAACTTAAAATGAACCAAACAGAAGGAGGAGGGTGGAAGGAGTAGCTGATACTTCATCCTTATTCTTATCCAAGCTGGTTAAAAGAAGAGAGAATATATGCACGCATGTAATATACATATCACAATTGGGTTCATAAATTCATTTCACTTAACAAAGAATTAGGAAAGGGGAAAAGTGAAGAATTAGAAGGATGGTAAATCAAGGGGGAGATTATTCCTAAGCAAAACAATCTCTAACTAAGGATGCACAAAAATATTTATAATTCTTTTTGAGTTGGCAAAAATGACAATCTTAGGTTGTGCCAATAAATCAGGGGAATGGGTGATTAAGTTATGATAAATGTAATGGAACACTGTTGCGATGTTTAAAATTATGAAAGAGACAGTTTCAGAGAAACCTGGGAAGACTTAGATGAAATGATACAGAATGAAGTAAAAAAGAACCAAGAACAATTTATACAATGAAAACAAAATCATAGAGACAACCAACTTTGAAAGAATTGGGAACACTTATGACCAAGCACAATTCCAAAAGATTCATGATAAAATATGTTATCCATATCCTAATAGGGAATAAAGAACTTAAGAATAAAGAATGAGACAATTTTTTTTTTTGGACATGGCCAATGTGAAAGTTTGTTTTGATTTTTACATGTTAGTAATGGGTTTTGTTTCTCCCTACTTCTCAACTTGGAAGGCGGGGAGTGGTTAGGATGGGAAGGTGAGATGGTAGATTTTTGCTGATTGAAAAAAATATATTTTTTAAGAGAGATGTAGGGGCACCTGTGGTAGACAACCTTCTCAAGGAGTTCAATCACAAAAGGGAAGAGAGATGTGTGAGGAGGTATGAAAAAGTTCAAAAGAGCTGCTGTGGTAGGTAGAATAGTGAATCAATTAGGGAGGTATAAAAGAGTTACCTCTGCTACCGTTAGGGCCAAGCAGATATGACCAACTACAATTCTAGAGGATGTGTAATGAAAGAGGTCATCGTGTTAAGATGTGATAGATTCAGAGTACAAATTGAGCAAAAAGTGAGGGAGTACATACGTGGTAATAAGGTATGGTGGCAAGATCCTTGTTCTGGATATGCCCTGGTATCCTGGTAAATGACTAGAAAGGATGTGAAGAATGGTCTATGCCCAAGTAAATATAATGGGTTAACTGAATTTTTATTCAACTACTAATAAAGATAGCTCAGCCCCTTGGGAGGGGAGTGCAGTGATCTCAGGAGGACTGGGTCCAGAGGGTCACTGTTATTGTTACTACTTCAAATAGTGCTTAGGAACCTATGATATTGGAGTCCAAATGTGGTGGCTCCATTCTCACTGAGGGAGAAGAGTATTTTTTATAGAAATCTTCACAAAATTTTTCTATTTTTCATCTGTTCATTGTTCTTTTTCCAGTTTCAGCTTTAAATGCCCTTGGGATAATCTAGTTTATTTGGATCCCTTGAGAAGCTTTCTGTAAACTTATTTTTCTCTCTAATGTTTTTGTGAAGTGATATTGCTCATAATCTTCCAGTTTCTGATTTTGATTTTCCTCATTGTGGCAACTGCTTTACATTGGTGAAACTTCCCTGAGAAACAGTGATAAACCATATCAATGACTATTCTTTTATCTGTTTTTTTCATTCTACTTCAACAACTGCTTGTTTAAATATGTGTAAAGCACAAATAGTTCCAATTGCATATCCACTCCTTATTTTTATTCTTTCTTCTAAGTTGCTGTTAATCTTTTCACTAACAAGGTGATAGCCTGACCAAATCATACAACTGATTTGGAAATAATTCCCATATCAATATCCCATTCCCATATCAATATCCCATTCTCATATCAATATCCCATATCAACATTCCCATATCATCTGACAGGTGTGCCCAAACACACCCTAATGTCTCCAAAAATTTTTAATATATTCTGTAGCAATTTTTAAAATTTGCATTTTAAAATCAAATTTAGCTCATGAAAAACATAAATTTATTTAAATTTGGTTTCTTAAGTTTGTTTGATGAATCACATTAAAAAAATAAAAATTCTCTGGGTATACAACATTAATGAAATATGGTATATACACCTATGTCAGAAACTAATGATTTCTTGTCTATTAGAAAAAATTCAGGTTTTCTTTTTTTGTGATGTTATTTGATGGTGGTCATGTCCAGCATTTTCTCTCTTAAAAAAAAAATCATGTTACAAGAGCACATGAGTCTTTTGAATCATTTACAAACTTTTGGGCTCCTTCATATCTTACTCCCAAACCATGCTTTCCAATATATTTTACACTGTCCTTTCCTATGTCAACTTTTACATTAAAGTTACCATGTATTAAAATATATGTTGATAAAATTTAGAGACTTTTGAATATGATCAACTGTAAGAAACATGGAAAGACTTAGAAACAGGAAAACAATATGTACAATGACTAAAATAATACAAAAAAATCATGAGAAAAACTTGATTATATGTAATTGAACTGATTAAGGTTGGCCACAAAGAAGAATCAGGGAAAATATACCTTTAAAGACATGGTTGATGTTGTGTTCAGTTTTACTGAACTGCTCCCCCACTACACCCCACAAATCTTTGTTACAAAGAACCAGTTAGAGAATCAGGGAGTGATATATTTAGAAATGAGGACAATACGAAAACAAAAGATATTAAGAAACTTGTTTTTATCTTTTTAACTTGTGCTAAAGATGTTGGCATATAACCTACAATTATTCTCACAGTGGTTTTTTGGAATGCCTGCCATGGGCTAGCAGTCCTGGGATACTAGGAGAACATCCCCAGTGGCATTTACTCTGAGGGGAAGGAAAAGGTGCAATGGGAATGATTCCCCGTGGTGAGCTGGCATATCCAACCCACACTCTACACACACTTCTATGGGGGATACAATATAAGCCTATGTCTCCAAAGAAATGATATTTCATATTGTCTTTGAATATATGTGATAACACATACCAATGCCTTTATTTACCGCCTCTAAGAGACACCTATAATCAATACTTCCATTTTTCTATAACTTCCCTTCATCTCGTTTTCATTTATAGCAAGAATGTCAAGTTTGAGACAATTCCACTTCTCCAATAGTAAGTGCAGTTGTTGGGTACTGAACAAGGTTCTCACATTTGGAGAATTTGACATTAAAGTCAGCTTTAATGATAATCTAAAAAAAAAAAATGTAATTCTTAACACACTCTGCTACCACCACTGAAGAAGAGGAAAGGAGCTACTCAGGATTTTGTATTTTTTGTTTGTTTAACAGGTTAGTGGACAACCTACTAGGAAATCAGACATTATCTCTAACCCTTCTCAGTTTGGTAGAGCCTGATGGAGCCTGCACCCCACCTGCATTACCTTCAAGAACCCAGGCTTACCTCTAAGCCATTAGGAGACATTGATGTAATTAAGGCCTATTTCTAGAGTACTTAAAGATTTATAAAACACGTTAATCACAATAACCCTCAGTAATACAAGTCGTACATAGAGCGTTGGGTTTGGAGGCAGAAAAACCCAAGTTCATATCTGGCCTGAGATACTTTGTATGAATCTGGGCAAGTCACTTGACCTCTGTCTGACTCAGTTTCCTCATTGGTAAAATAGGTAAAATAACAGTACCTATCTCCTAGGGTTGATATGAGGATAAAATGAGATAATATGTGCAAAGCACTTTGTAAGCCATAAAGTATTATGTCACTACTTTTATTACTGTTGTTGTTACTGTTTTACAGATGAGGAAACTGGCTCAGAGAAGTAAAGAGTGACAGCTCTGATTCTTCAGTTAGAGGACCTGAGTTCAAATCCTTTTTCTAATGTTTACTACTAGTATCAGTAGGCAAGTCACTTAACCCTCCTTGGCCTCAGTTTTCTTACCTGTAAAATAAAGGGTTGGATTGGATTGCCTCTGAGGTCCCCTCCAGCTCTCTATCCATTATCCTATGACTTTGCAAGAGTAACACAGCTAGTAAGCTTACAGACACTGTCTAAGAAGCCTTGTGACTTTAGTAGGAGCCCAGGAACTATGTACACCAAACACAAAGTCAAGCAATTGAACAAAGTTTTGTATGAATAACTGACAAAGTAAATTTCCTAAGGAAAATGGTCCATTTTAGAAAAATATAAAGACTGCTCAAGTGAGTACAAGAAAGCCCACAAACGATCTCCTAGGACAAAGGAACAATTAGGCAAAAATATCGTTTAAGAAGAACCATACGGGGTAGCTAGGTGGCACAGTGAATAGAGCACTGGCCCTGGAGTCAGGAGGATCTGAGTTCAAATCTGGCCTCAGACACTTGACACTTACTAGCTGTGTGACCTTGGGCAAGTCACTTAACTCCAATTGCCCTGCTTTCCCCCCTCCAAAAAGCAAAAAAAAAAAAAGTACCATAATAGCAATTCTCATTTATGCTCTATGAGGACAGGCAGCTTGTCTTATCTAAACTCAGATCTTCCCTAGGGATCCCTTCTCTTGTTTAATCTTCTACACAGAGTAGATACTTAATATTTGCAGAAGTGAATTAAATAAAAACTCTGTGAGGGAAGTAGCAGATTGTTATTATTATTCCCCTTTTACAGACAAGAAAACTAAATCTGAAAGCTTTGGTGACTGACTAAAGATTATGTATATGTCTAAGGAGTGCCAGAGCTACATATCTGAACTCAAGCCTTCTCATTCCTCATTTAGTGTTCTTTCTACCACATTGTACCATCTTTCACGAATGCTTTCTACATTAAGGGTAGTAATAAGGGGAGAGGAAGGAAACAAGTATTTACACAGCACCAGTTCGTGCCAAGCACTATGCCAAGCTAAGTGCTTTTGACAAATATTAATCCATTTGATCCTCGGAAGGAGGTGCTATAATCCTCATTTTACAGTTGAGGGAAATGGAGCAAACAGAAGTTAGATGCCTTGCCCAGAACTTAGGAAGTATTTGAGGTTGTATTTAAACTCAGGTTTTCTGGCTTTAGGCCCAGTACTCAATCCATTGTGCTACCAGCTGCCCTGTGATAACCATCATAATTCACATTTTTGTGGCAGTTTTGGGTTTCTGGAGTGTTTTGCTCACAACAGCCCTGTAGGGAGATGGCACAAGTATTATCCCTATTTCACCAAGGAGGAAGCTGAAACTCAGAAAGGTTAAGTAACTTATCTGAAGTTACAAGAGTAGGACTTGAAATGACTATGATGTAAGGACAAAAGGCATCAATAAAGCTCATTTTTAAGTGTAGCACTCTCTCTGGCATATTCTGGTGAATTCATTCCAGAGGGTGAATGCTACCTGGACCCCCAGGGGAAGCCCTGTGAGGTTGTACTCCTAAAGCTATAGCTCACAAGTCCCCACCATTAACAATCAGTCAACTAAAAACATTAAAGTGTCCATTAACTATCAACCAGTGGAGACAAGAGGTTCTTAGAAAAGATATTTAAGATGTCAGGGGAAGAATGTGTGTGGATCCAGTCGTTTTTCAGTTGTGTTGAACTCTTCATGGGGTTTTGTTGACTAATTTGGGGTTTTCATAGCAAAGATACTGGAGGGATTTGCCATTTCCTTCTCCAGCTCATTTTGCAGATGAGGAAACTGAGGCAAACAGGGTTACATGACTTGCAGCATGGTAAGAATAGTAACTATAAACTGTAAACTTGTGGTGTGCTTTTCCACAAATATACAGCAACCATGACAAGAAAGGTCAGATGAGAACTGAGAGTACAATGATGAGGCATATGTGTAGAATGCATGTGAGGCAAAGGCAACTCAAAACTCCTGGTAATGCAGGGCTTGGATGTCCTTTCCTTCCTTCCTTCCTTCCTTCCTTCCTTCCTTCCTTCCTTCCTTCCTTCCTTCCTTCCTTCGGTAGTTCCTTTAGGTAAAATATCTTTTCTGGTTGGGTTGCTCAGCTGGATATCAAGGATTTTCTCCTTTCTGTAGTCAGTTTTCTTCTCTACTTCCAGGAGTCCCATCCCTCAAAGCTACTCCTTTCCTCCACTGATTGTCTTTCTGTATGTGTCCATCCAAGTAAGTATCTCTGCTCCCTCATTTTTGAACTGAAGAACTCTTGAACTTCTGGATAGAGTGTCTTCCCCTGGGAAAATTACTACTGGATGCCATGGCATGCCCAGTTTGGAGAAGGGAGAGAGATCCCCTCCTCTCCTCCCACCATCCAGTACAATACTCTTCCACAATGCATTCCTGATCCTGCAATCCCTCAAACTCTGATCAACTGTCCCTAGGAACTAGCTTTAAACCCTGAAAAGGTATATCTAATTTTTTGCTTGTCCAATGAGGTTGCAAATATCACAAAGCAATAACAAGATGGTACACCTTGTTAAAACATTAACATTTTAACATGTGTGACTACATACTGTAACTACATCAACTGAGGTTAGTGAATACCCTCCTTTACACTATCTCACCAGTTTAAACATTTCCTGATCCCCAAAAATGAAATGGGATGCTTTTTGGCAAAGTTCATAGAGCGGGGTTCACAAAAACATCTTGGAAACAGATAATTCCACCAGGATAAAGGATATAATAGCTGGTGGGCCTGGGGATTACATTCGGTTTCCAATTAAGGGGTATAGATTTTAGCAAACTCTTACTACCTTATAAAATTCTTATATGCTACTGCTTGTCTTGGTGCTTGCAAAGGCTTTCCCCAATTCAAAGACAATAAAGAAAACAGAAAAGGGAATCGAGTGTAGTCCCTACAGCAATCCTGGAACACGTGGGGCACTTCCTCCCCACTGGGATTTTAGACCTGGGATGTGACACTCACCTCACTAAGACAAGGAAGCTAACATTAAAAAACAAACAAACAAAAAGCCTAGAAGTCCTGAAGAGGTATGGGGCTCTCCAAAAAGTATTAAGTACTTGTTGTTTACTCTATCTAGATTTCTAGGCTAACAGACAAACCTTATACTATAGACCTGCAGTCAATAAAGATCTCAAAAAGGCTGTATGGACTTATGTCAGAGTAAGGCAAAAGTATAGGGCTGCTTAAAAGTTTGGTTTTTTTTAAGAGTAAAGATGAACGAACTGCTAAGTGCCAGTGTTTTAGGGATGTAACATTCATACTGCTCATGTCATTTTCCATAATCATAATGTATAGCAATATGACAGATATTAGTATATAAACATCCAACCCTATACGAGTCATCCAGAAGAAACCAATCTGACTTGTAAAATTCCTTGTAAAACTGTCCAATTAATCTGAAACAAAAAAGGCGAATCCCTACTAGGATATTCAAGGAGGAGAGTATGGAGAACATATTTTCCATAGTAGGGCACTGAAAATGCGGGGTGCATCCTGGATGAAATACCAATAACCCTGCTGGAGTACTCCTCTAACTCACACTTGTAATCTAAAGCTTAGTCTCTAAAGGTTGCTAACAACCTCAGGTTCCAGGATTAACTCTGTGAAGCTGTAATTCTAAAATTATAGTTAATTGGTAACTATACATTGTGACTATATCAGTTGAGGTTAGAATTACCCATCAACAGCAAATAAGCAAAATTTAAGTGGCAAAGTTGATAAGAGTGGTAGGTCTGGAGTCAGGAAGACTCATTTTCCTGAGTTCAAATCTGGACTCAGACACTTACTAGCTGTGTCACTCTGGGCAAGTCACTTAACCCTGTTTATCTCAGTTTCCTCATTTGTAAAATGAGCTGGAGGAGAAAATGGCAAGTTATTCCAATATCTTTGATAAGAAAAACCCCAAATTGGATCATGAAGAGCTGGACAAGACTGAAATAACAAGATATGATTAGCTCGTAGCAAAGATACTTGCCAAGATGTCACAGTAAGAACAGTAATTACAAAACATTCTCACATCTGTGGTGTGCTCTTCCATAAATGCACAACAAAACATGCTTGGGAAGAATGGGTTTAAACTGAGTACAATACTAATGAAGCAGATATGTAGGTTATATCTGCAGACAACTCCTAGTACTGGAGGGCCCAGAAGATTGAGTCCTCAGACCATGAACTGTCTCTTCTGGCAGGGCTGCTCAGCTAGATTCCAAAGGTTTTTCCCTCTCCATGGTCAGCATTCTTCTCTGTTTCCAGGGGTCCCATTCCTCCTTTCTTCCATTGACTATCCTTCTGTGTCTGTGTCCACGTCCTCAATTGTTCCTCAAGCTTTTCTGAACCAACCAACTCTTAAGCTGTTTGTCAATGGAGAGTTTTCTCTGGGCATGGCAGATGGCATCTAGCAGTAACTAGATGTTGGGAGTTGAAAGGCAGGACAGAGAAATACCTTATTTTTCCCTAAGCAGAGGCCTTCTCCACAAAGCATTTCTGATTCTACCCTCCCTCAAATTGACTTTAAAATTAATTTTAAAAAATTTAAATAAAAAAAAATAAAATTAATTTTGAAAAAATTTTTAAACTAAAAAAAAAAATTAAAATGTGGGGACTTAAAGCCCCGCCAAGGTGTGTTTAATTGTCCAATGATGCTGTTGTCTCTAATTCCATCAGAGAAACATATCCACACATTGTAAAGGGATCACAGGGTTAAATAAAACATTAACCTGATCTATGTGACTATATTTCCTGACTAAATCAAGATAAGAGGGAACTGACTCTCTTACACAAAATAAATCTTTTTTTAATCTACAGCATTTTGATGAGAAATAAGATATAAGGCAAAAGAGTATAACATTTCGCAGTTTCAGAAAAAGGTTAGATTGTTTTGGAAGGGTAACTCACTGACCTTAGTACTGAGAGACTAATGCCTTCTGCTCTGGACTTGAAATTAACACTATAATCTTAACAGCCTCAAAACTTCCTTCCCCTGGTGTCACATTCACGCTTCTACCAGGCTAGAAAATCAGTTTCTATTACCGTGTTTCCCCGATAATAAGACACTGTCTTATTATTTTTTTGGACAGAAAAACACCAGAGGGCTTATTTTCAGGGGAGGGCTTATTTTAGAGGAATCTTACACAGTAAGGGGAGGGCTTATTTTCGGGATAGGTCTTATTATCGGGGAAACACGGTATATGTAGTCTCACCAGTCAATGATAGATTAATAGTAGGCATGAGACAGGTTCTCAATGATTTTTGAATTAAAAAAAAATCATAGGATCAGAGCTGGAGTTGGACCTTAGTTCAACCTTATCGTTTTACAAAGCAGGAAACTGAGACTTAAGAGATGTTAATGACTTTGTCTATGGTCACATATCTAGTGAGTGTAATGGAGGACTTTTTTGTAGCCAGGGCTTCCTGACTCCAATTCAGCATACTGTGTTCTCTGCCTCTCAATAAGATATTGTCCTCTCACCTCATTTTAATTGGCTCCCATCTTATCAGAGGTAGCAGTAACCCTTTTCACCCCCACCCCTGTTCCAAAACACACACATACACAACACACCCTTAAACTATAAGAAATATACAGGTCACATATTCTATCAATGAAGAGAAGTTAGAGATGCTTGAGGTCTATCCCTAACTTTCTGAAGATGAGATGATAAAAGGTAATCAAGACCTCCTACAAAATATTCCTTTTTTTGTAAGACAAAAATCTGGAGTGGGAGGACAATTGGTTTCAACTCCTAGAATTTCTTAATACATTTCTTAAAATAACATTTCCTTGCACTCTTCGAACCAAGTCTTAATCTCCCACCCTCAACCCTTCTCTGCCCTTCTACAGAGGGATTCCCTCCCATCATCAATGAAACTAGATGCGCACACTCTACCTGGCACTCTGGATCAGCCTATAGGCAATGTACTTGCGGAACAGGTACCCGAGCCTGATTAGGTTCAAATAATGGGTCTCATTTATGAGTTCCTTAGTTGTTTGATGCAGCATCGATGGCAATTGAAGGTCTTCCATTGCCTGGCTAATGATCACCAGGTTCTTCCTTTGACCGTCAACATCAATAAAGTATCGATTTTCCTCAGAAGGAGGAGCAGATACAAAGAAACCTCCAGGAGAGGAAGGGGGCACTGTCATCTTGGATTTCTCAGTGGCTATAAAAGAGGACGATCTCAGAAGTTTGTTATCTATGGGAGGGAGATAGACTTTTGGGGATATATGAGAAGACATGAGCTGTGATATTTGGAGAAACTGAGCAGAGGGAGGAGGTGGTGATTTTGGAAACTTGACAGCAGGAAAAGAATGTTCAACAATGAAAGATGGTTGAGGTGACAGGGCCTTGTAGCCAGTCCCTTCCTTGGGTGGATAAGGCTGAGTACTCTTCAAGATTTCTGGGGACCATTCTGTTGAGGGCTTTCCAGAAATGGGAGGGAACTGTGGCCTCTCAAACTTTGGAGCAGAAGGAGGACCCAGAAATGGCTTCAGAGATGAAGGAGGGGCCAATTCTGTGCTGACTTTCTCAATGGCAGAAAGTGGCTCTGTTGTTAGGGACTGCCTAAGGCTTTCAGGGACCAATGGCTTGAGTGGCTGTTGCCCAGGTGGGACCAGTATCTGTCCAGGGAAAGGAGTGGACTGTGGCACATAGGTTTCTTCAGGGGCAGCAGAGTACCATGACGTCAGGGGCTGTCCAGGGACAGCAGGGCCCACAGGTGTAGGAAGCTCTTCAGGAGCAGCAAAGGCCACAGGTGTGGGAGGCTGTCCTGGGACAGCAGGGGCCACAGGTGTAGGAAGCTTTTCAGGAGCAGCAAAGACCACAGGTGTGGGAGGCTGTCCTGGGACAGCAGGGGCCACAGGTATGGAAGGCAGTCCAGGGGTAGCAAAGACCATATGTGTGGGAGGCTGTCCTGGGACAGCAGAACCTATAGGTATGGGAGGCAGTCCAGGGGTAGCAAGGGCCACAGGTGTGGGGGGCTCCCCAGGGGCAGCAAGGG